>NC_090988.1:103246666-103575833 GCF_041146395.1 Eulemur rufifrons
CCCTAATAAAGGGAGCATTCCCCCCCTTCCTCCAGCCTCCCTGACATGGTAGAAGAATGTTTTTCCATTTCCTTTGATGTCTTTTACAAGTTGCATCTCATTTCCTGCTTGGGCATTTCTGACCTCGGGTGACTCCGGCCCCGGCCCGAGGTGGCTGCGTGGCTGGTCTGCTCCTCCGTGCCCCGCCCGGACGCCAGTTTGACGGGATTCCGTCCTCCCTGGGCAGCCACCGCGGACTCAATTTCCTCCCACCTTCCCCACCTTCTTTCCCGGGGCTCCCGGGCGAGGCCTCCGTCAGGGCTTCAACCCTGTTCCCACGAGGAGGGCTCCCTCTCTGGGAGGCCCAGCCCTCCCGTGGGTCTCCTGGAGACCTGCACTCTTTGTTTTTCTGTCACTGTCCCCTTTCCAGTGGCCTCAGGTGGGGCGCTGAGCGAGGTGTGAGAGGCCCCGGGAGAGCCCCCAGCACCCCGGCACCCAGAAGCCGGGAGGAGCCCGGCAGAGCACAGGGCTGGCGTCTTCTCCCCAAGCCTGGCCCCTCGAGACCCCAAAGCAGCAGATGGGAAACTGAGGAAGAAAACCCCTAAGGGAGCCGCTGAAAGGAAAACAAGTTCTCAGAAGGGAGAGTCCGGTCGTTTGACAGAATTCAGTTGGTGTGTCTTTCCTCCTTCCTCCCTCTCTCTGTCCTTTCTCCCTCCCTTCCTCCCTCCTCTTTTCCTGCCTCCCTGTCCCCCTCTCTCCCGCTCTCCTTCTGGTTTGGGCACATGGCTCTGCAGGAGCCAACCGCAGCGACTCAGAGCAACTCCGAACTGGAGACCGGGCGGCAGCGAGGCACAGAAGGCACCAGCTCTGAGAGACATTCACACAGGAAAACAGGAGACAGGCGCTGGCTTTGTCGGAACAAAGACTCCTCCTTGGGGACCAGCCCCTGGCAACGTCCGTCCTAGCCGCAGGGTGGGTCAGCTTGCCCGCCGCAGCGCAGCCGTCCCTGGGAGAAGCCGGGCTCCCTGCACAGAGGCACCAGGCTGGCAGCCTGGGGCGGAGGACACACCAGGTGTCTTAGTCTGTTTCTGCTGCTACAACAAAGCACCTGAAACCAGGTAATTTGTAAAGAGCAGAGATTCAGGTCTCACAATTCCAGAGGCTGGGAAGCCCAAAGTCAAGCTGCCGGCGGGGACTCCCTTTGCGCCCATCGTGCGCCTGGTCGTGAGCAAGCGGGTGCTTCGTGAAGCCTCTTCCCCAAGGGCCTTAATTCCACTCAGCGGTGAGTAACCCCCATGACCTGCTCACCTCCTAAAGTCCCCACCTCTTCATGCTGTCACGCTGGCCACTAAGTTTCGGCACATGAATTTTGGAGGGGACACATTCAGACCAGCGCCCCAGGTTACGGGTGTCCTTCCTTCCAGCCTCCAGGGTTCCGGCTCCGCCACGTCCTTCTGTAAGGCCCTGTCCTCTGACCACGTGCTCCTTCCCGGGACTGAGAGTGAAGTGCTGGGGTTGGCTGATAAAACCCCACATGGCTGTCAAAACGAAAGCCCCAGCACACCAGGGGGTGGGGACGCGGCTCCCTCCTGCCCTGTCTTCCCGGCCTCAGTCCAGGCAGGCACAGGGACAAGGTCAGCACCGAGCAAGAGCAGCAGGGTCTGGACAAATGGCAGAGGCCGGGGGCAGGTTTCAACCCACAGACAAACCTCGTAAACCCAAAGGACGTTGGCCCCAGAGCCCCTCAGGCAGGCCCTCAGAGACTCTGCTGTCCCCCTTCAGAGGGGGAAACCGAGGCCCAGAGAGAGGCTTCTTTACCCTGGATGTCTCCCCACTGTGGAGGGACCAGTGGAGGGAGAGTCAGACCCCAGAGAGAAGGGAGAGGTCTAGAACGGGAGACACCCTGCCTGCCCTGCTCCAGACTGGGCTCCACCCTTCCCGGGCTGAGCTGGGCTGGTCCAAAATCCCTGTGTGTTTCCTACCTGTCAGCCACAAGCCAGCCACCCTCTGACCCAAGCTCTTGCCCACAGGCCCCCAAGACCACCCACTGGTTGCATGGGGACACCCCCAGACCATCAGACCACAGGGCAGGTAGCCACAGGCAGGTGGCAGTTTCAAGGGAAGGAGGAAAGGTGAGTTTTGTTCACACACAGACCACGAGTCTGTAACCTGTCTCCCAAAGGGCGAGCCAGCGTGGCTGAGGGGCCGCCGGTGTGTCATCGATTGCATGTGTGGCATTTCCCTGTTCCAGTCCCCAAATGGACCAATGGCTCCAAAGAGGCTCAGCAAAGCAGTCAGGATTCCAGGGTGAATGTGGGATGTTGCCTACATGCAGGGACCATGCACCGAGCGTGACACTGCACACAGGATGTCACTGGACTCGTCCCAGGTGCGTGGTCTCTTAGGAGCCTTGGCCAGACGGTGGCATGAGGCCAGCAGTGGTTCTGTGGCATTTTCAGACACAGCCAGGGCCTTCCCTGGAGCCCAGCAGTATTGTTGAGTGAGAAGGCGTGAGAAGGCGCGCTTTCCAGGACAGCCTGACGGGAGTGACACCTGCCTGAGTCACACTGAGTGAGAATCTGCAGGTGGGAGGGCTGGGAGTGGCTTCAAAACATTCCAGAAAAAAATAAAAAGTAAAAGTTGGGGTGCGAAGTAGGACAAGACTGGGAAGATGGTGATGGTGGTGGAGGCTGCCTGGGGAGCACGAGGAGCTCGCTGTGCTGTCCTGCTGAGTTTTGTGTGTTTGCCAATTTCTGTAAGAAAGCTTTTAAGGAAACATAAGTGATACTGGCACATATTGCTGAAAAAAATTAATACCAAATACAAAGTTAACCAGAAGAGAGGAATACACATCTATGCACACATGTATACATACGTGTTGTGTGTATGATACGGGTACACATTACTTATGTGTATTCAGTGCACACAAACATTGTGTACAAGCATGCAATAAAAGAAGGCAGAAAGGCTGTTGGCAAATATCCTTATCAGGTCTTTTCGGGGCAGCATCTCAGTGGCCTTGGGGGTGAGGGGTCCTTTCTGCCATGTCCCCAGAGCTCTCTGCCCTCACCTGCACCCACATCTTCCTAATGTGCCAAGCAGAAAGCCACTCCTGGCCCTTGGTCAGTTCAGACACAAGCAAAAGTGTTCAATGATTTTTTATTCTGTTTATTACTGAAAATCCATGCTAGAAGGAGAAAGTGTTGTTTTTCTCTTGAATTTAGGTAACAGTTGTTCTGGGAATCCCGAAATGCTGGATTTCAGTGATCCCAGGGCCGGGCACTGCTGGCAAGGGCATGGGGACACGATGGCTGCAAGCTCTTTGCCACGTGCCCCGCTGAGAAGCAAAGTCTAAGTCTCCTGCGCGGAACGTGAGCTGGTCTCAGCAGCTCGCTCAGTTAATCAGATGAGGCAGACAAGACGCTGCACGGCTTCTAAGACCAGGTTTCTGGAAGCTCTGCTGCTTCCTCCAGGGTCTCTGGGAACACTTTCTCTTGGAACCCAGCTGCCATGCTGTCAGGAAGCCCAAGCAGGCCTGTGGAGGAAGCCATGTGAAAAGGAAGTGAGGCCCCCAGGTGGCGGCCTGCAGGGCCCTGCCAGGCATGGGTGTAAACCGTCATGGAAGTCCATCCTCCAACCCGGATCCAACTACCCTGGCTGACACCCCATAACACAGAACCGAGCTACCCTGCCAACTCTTCCCAAATTCCTGACGCATATAATCATAGGTATAAATGAAACCATTGTTTTAAGCCACAAAGTATTGGGATAGTTTTTTACTTGGCAAGAGATAAGTAGAACAGGTGTTATCATGCTAACGGGAGAGAAGGTACTGCTGCCAGCCCACACCTGACTTTATGCCCCAGTCTTGAACAGTACGTAGTGGCCGTGACTTGGGGCTGAGAGGGGTGGTGGCACACAGCTATGGCGCTGAAGCAGGCCAGCCCCGAGGACAAAGACCTGGGGGCTTCCGAGCAACAGCTACGACCAGAGCATTTCTTCCTGATGCCATAAGGCCCCCCGAGGCCATTTCCACTTTTTGCTCCGAGAGGCTTGCCCACGGAGCACATCCCCGTGGTGCAATCAGTATTTCAACTGCCCTTAAAACGCCCACTGCAGGGCCCAAATACCACAAGTTTTAACTTTCAGAGTAAGCAATTGGGATTTCGTAAGTATGCCACACTGTAGGGCGAATCTCAGACTTTGACCCTTTCCCAAATCAGGATAATTCTCTTCCCACATCAAAGGAAAAACTGAGACGCATCACTGGACAGTTGTTAACGCACGTACCACACCACACTACGGCAGAGCAGACGGTGACCACAGGGAGGGCCCGGCGCCCACACACCGCCCAGGGGAACCCCCTGGCCTCCAGCCTTCAAATGTGATCGGCTCAACTTAGCAGCCCTCAGGGAGGAGGCTCTGCATAATTTCTGGACACATGTCCAAGTACCCAGAACAACTTAAAATGCCACAAGGTCCTGTTGTCATTCCTAAAAACTGCTCACAGTGAGTTGAGATTTTCAAAGAAACTGCATCTGTCAGCTCGGTTTATATTATCCTGTGCAAAAAACAAGCCCCAAACTCTCCGGGGCCTTACACCAAGCGTGGAGTGTTTCTCACTCGCCGTGACAACCCCACTGCTGGTGGGCTGTGGCTGTGCTCCACCTCTCAGCCCCTCTCTGAGCTCTCACTGGTCTCCCAGAGGGACAACATGGAGGACCGCTGGCTTTGACAGGCTCTTCTCAGCAATGGCACGTGTCCCCTCAGTCACATTTCACTGGCCAGAGCCAGCCATGTGGCCCAGTCTGATATCGACCCACCGAGACACAGAGTCCTCCTGCAAGGCCGTGCAGCAAATATCTGGACACTGAAGCAACGTGCCACAGGCCGGCTAGACATGCCACACGGCTCTTCCTCCCGCACCGTGGTCGTACTGTTCATTTTTAATTATGCTTTGTCCTTGTCATGTCCAAATTGTGAAGAGGTTTTTGGTTTTTAATTCACCTGAACCGGGTGGCTGCTGTGATCTACAGATAAGAAGCATTTGAAAACCAGTCTTCTTCAGCCAGAACTCTCACCACTGCTGCTGAGAATACGAAATGGTGCGGCCACTTTGGAAGACAGTTTGGTGGTTTCTCACAAAACTAAAAGTATTCTTAACATATGATCCAGCAATTGCATTCCTTTGCCCAAACGAGTTAAGAACTTGCATCCACACAAAAACCTGCACCTGGATGTTCATAGCAGTTTCATTTGTAATTGTCCAAATGTGGAACCAACCAAGACAGCCTTCAGCAGGTGAATGAATAAACTGTAGTGCATCAGACGGTGGAATATTATTCAGCGCTGAACAGAAATGAGCTATCAAGCCGTGGCAAGACATGGAGGAACATTAAATACACACTGCTGTGCGAAAGAAGCCAGTCTGAAAGGGCTACATGCGGCCTGAGTGCAACCCTGTGGCATCCTAGAGAAGACAGAACTACGGTGACGCTGAAGGGATCAGGGCTCGCCAGGGGCTGGGGGCAGAGAGAGGGGGGAGTAGAGCACGGAGAGATTTAGGGCAGCGAAACGCTTCTGTACGATTCTGGGACGGTGCACACGGGTCAGTTTGTCCGAACCCACAGAATGGTCAAGACCAAGAGTGAACCCTAACATAAACTGTGCACTTCAGTTAATAACGTGGAATCAAAAGATAAGAAACAAAACAGTGCTCGTAAGACACCATGGGACACCAGCTGGGCTAGGCCTGGGCTGGCGCTTTACCAGGGAGTGACCCTGGGCACGTGGCTTTGCCTCTCTGGCCCCTGCAACATGGGCGCTGACGCCCCGTTGGCAGGGCTGTGGACAGAACCAACACACGTCTGGAGGGCAGGGCTGGCCTGAGTTGCAGTGTCTGTCCAGAAGAAGGGCTTCCGCCCTTTGCTCTCCTTTCCTCTTCTGGGCAGACTTCCTGGGCTCTGAGAATGGCCGCCTTCACGCCGGCCCTCAGAGGCCTCCTGGTACTTGCTTCTTAGGGTTCCCTCAATCCATCCTCAGGCCCCAGCCCTCCCACTGAATAGATCTCACAGCTCCCCCAACCCCACCTCCAGCCCCTCTGGCTTCCTATCCCATGGATGCCCCAGCCTCAGGGCCTTTGCACTGGCTGTTCTCGCTGCCAGACCCAGTCTGTCCCCGTGTCACCACTGCGAGCTGGAGGAGGGGCTTCCTGGCCTGCCCCGCTTTCAACAGAAGCCCACTGTTCAGCTCTGTTTACCCCTGACACCACCTGTGTGTGTGCTATAGCTCACTTACTAGGTATAATTATGTCACCTCCCAGACAGAGACAGCCCCTGGAACAGGGAGTCAGGTGTCTATCCATTGCAGAGTCTCTGGTGCCCGAGCACGGTCTGGCATGCTAGAGGCTCTGGGAATATGTGCCCAACCCAGCACCTCTGCCAGGACCGTCGCATCCTCCTGGCCCCTCGGCCCTTCCTCCCTCCATCCAGCCTCCTCCAGAGGCTCCTGTCATCCCCCGCTTCAGTCCCTCCAGGGCGCCCCACTGCCTGCAGACAAAAGTCAGCCTTTGACCCCAGCCCATCAGGCCCAGTAGGACAGAACAGGGAAGGGGGAGGCCAGGCAGGCACACCCCAAACAGCGCTTTGCCATGGAATAACGGGTAAGCGCATGTGCTGGCCTGACATGCGGGCCAGGCCGGCCGAGGCCCCCGGCAGCTCCCTGCCCCCTGACCTCATCTCCCCTGCCTCACCCCGACTGCTGGCTCCAGCAACTCACCCTTCCTCCCCCAGACCCTGCCTGGCTGCTCTGTGGCTTCCCCAAGCCCCCCCCCACCCCACCCCCGCCACTGCCAGGGCAACCCCTCCCCAGCAGGACCCTGCCTATCACTGCTTTATTGATCTGGAGCTCAACAGAGTGACCATTTGTCTTCCCAGCCTGGTCCATGGGACCGGATTGCACGGTGGTTTCCAGGCCAGGCCCCAGAGCTCACCAGTCCAAACCCCTGGCCCGGCCAAGGTCAGTGGCGTGACCTCAGGTGGGTTGCACTGTGTCCTCCTCAGACACCTGGGGGACATGGCGGCACCTTGCTGGTAGGATCTCACCGAAGACGAATCCTGCTCAGCACACGCCTGGCAGGAAGAAAAGCCACACAGCCCACACGCCCACGCTTGGTTGCTGTGGCTGTCGCTGTGGTGGTTATTATCAGGGCTCCCCAGAGGGGTGCACCCCCAGGTCGCTGTGCCCAGAGACCAGGGCTGGGAGAAACAAAGCCAAGTGCCGACGCTTGGCCGCCCACGCCTGCAGGGGAGGCCTTTGCAGCAGGTGTGTCTGTGGGGGGCAAGGCCCCTCCCCAGTCAGACTCGGTCACCTCGCGGCCCTCCGACTGCCCGCCAGGCACCTGGCTCATGCCTCCCCTGCCCGTGGCGGAAGGTACCCACCCTCCTCCATCTCAGAGCGGAAAGGACTTTGTCCTGGCCACAGAGGCGGATGCAGTGGAGTTTCTCCCGAGAGGAGAGGTTTGAAGTCTGACGTCAGGCCCGTGAAGGTCTAATTCCTCCGTTACCACCAGGGAGGGCCGCTGGTGGCAGCAGGGCCTTGGGGCCAGGCCTGGCTCTCTCCTCCCCCCATCCCAGGCAGTTGGGAGAAGGTTAGTTAATTATATGTCTAAACACATCTCAAAAATCTCGCCTTGAGCCCCGCTTTGCCCCTGACGGGTGGAGAAGGTACGTGCTGGTTACGTGCGGCCCCGTGAGGGTCCCCTAGTTCTTCTCCTGGCCCAAGGCACCAGCAAAAATACTGCTAGCCGCTCTGTTTTTGCTGTTTTACGTCACCCTTTCCATTGTAAGCCATAATTTTCATAGGTTTATAGGTCAGCTGTAAAAAAAATAAACCCCTCCTTTTTGACTAAAAGGGGCACTTTGAAACCAGGAGACCGGTGTGGCGACAGGGCAAGTGTGCAGGGTGCATGCAGCCTCCAATGCCTCCACCAAGCCTCGCGCCAGAGCCCACTGCTCCCCACCCGCTCCTGGTCCCGGGCACCTCCCCCTCCCCCCCATGGGCCTTGAGGTTGCCCCTCCCCCACTGCGGGTGCAACTAGGCCTTGAACACTGCAGTCTGGTGGCCCATGAAGCTGGGCACCCCGAGCAGTGGGGGCTGCACCTTGTGCAGGGCCTGAAGGAGTCAGCTGGGGAGGGGGTCTGCCTTGGCCAAGCCCCTGCAGGCACCCCCAGAGCCCTGCTCCCCACCCTCCCCCGATATGCCCCCAAGCGCATCCTCAACCCTAAGATGCCAGAGGTGGCCAGGATGTAGGTGGTTTCTCTGACAAGGGCAGGTCAGGGGCTGCACGAAGCCTGGCACATGGGGGTGACACATGCAGGTGGGGGGGAGCCCCTCACTAGCTGAGGGGCCTGGGGCAGGTGGGCTTGGCCAGGCCGGCCACGAGAAGCCCCCTCCGTCCTGGACAGACATGATAGAAAGCAGACTGGGGCTGCCCCTGCCGAGCTGCTGCTTTTGCCCACTCTGCCCTGTGTTCTAGCAACCCAGCTTTTGGGGTACAGCAGAAGGGAGCCCAAGGCGTGTATAAGCACAAACAGACGGAGGGGGAGGGGGAGTGCAGCATTTTTCGGCCTCTTTATTTAGAACCCGGCGGACGAGGGGCCGGGGCAGTGGTACAGACGGCTCAGGAACCATTTCAACAGATTTGTCTTCAAGTTTAAAATAAACACAATAATAATAAAAGAGACAGCGAAAGCGCGAAGAGCCTGCAAGCTAGATGGGCATGTACGGCAGCTACAGCTTGTGAGTGACCCTTTCCCCCAGAGTCCGCTATAAAAATAAATTTACATTTGTCAATAACGGGATGCGGGTGATAGATAGTGCCTTTGGCATAACCAATAACCGAGCTATTGCGTGGCAGAGCGGTCCACGCCTGGACATAAATAGAAAATATAAGTTAGTATAACTTTAAAAACTTTTTGTACAAATATACATGGTTTTTTTATTTTTTCCTTTTTTTTTTCTTTTTTCTTTTTTTTTTTTTGCACTGAGTTTCAGCAGAGATTAAACATTTTATATAAATGACTCTTAAAGCTTTACACCTTGGGACCAGTGTACTCCTCGTGCAGAATACATTTAGATATAAAAAGACGTTATTAATACATTGCACAGTTTTCAAACTTTAAACACAAAACCGAACGCTGCTCTGCGGCAGCTGCCGCCGGTTGCTGCTACATGAACGGTCCCAGCCGAGGCCCAGCGCTCTTCCAACGTCCGCTGCCCCAGCAGGGTTCCCTCGGGGCTCTTTGGGCTCTAAACTGCGGGGAGAAGGCGTGGTGAGCAAGGACAGCAGGGACCCTGCGGGCTGGCCCCTCCGCCCCAGGTGCGACGTACTCACCTAGCTCATCGCAGCCTCTTGCGCGGAGTCTGCTCCGCCGCACCCACCCCAGTAGCGGCGCTAGGAGAGGGACACCCCGCGGGGACATCGCCTGAAGACTTGGTCTCGGGCGCAGATCTCTTGCGCTTGGCGAAGAAATCTGCGGGCGACAGCGCGCGTGGCCGGTCAGGGCGGGGCCGGCCGGGAGACCCGAGAGGGGCTGGGACAGGGCGCGGGGCACGGGCCGGCCGGGGTGGGGGCGCCGTCCCCGCCCGCGCCGAGGTCCGCGGCGGGTCAGCTTTGTTTACGTCGCCGCGCAATGTGCTGTGTAAGCATTTCCCCTTGTCCCGCGGCCAAGCCCCCCGGGGCCGCTGCCGTGCTTAACCCCCTCCTCGCCGCGCTCACCGCACCCGGCCGCGCCCAGGGAGGGTCTCCCGCGTCTTGGGGCGAAGACCGCGCTCCGAGGGGGTCGCGGCCAGGACTCCTCCTCCTCTCCCTCCCGCGCGAGCCGCCCGAGAGCACAACAGCGGGGCCAGGAGGCGGGCGCGGGCGCAGCCGCGCCCTGAGCGCTGCGGGCCCTTTAATGCCACGGGAGGAGGCGGGAACGGAGCGAGGCCCCCGAGGGCTGGGGAGACCGGCCGGCCGGACAAAGCGGGGCCGGGCCGGGGCGGGGCCGCGCGGGGCTCACCGGAGATGAGAGGCCCGGACAGCTTCTTGATCGCGGCGGCGCCGTTGGCGCTGGCGGCAGCGGTGCCGGCCGCGGGACGTCCCGAAATCCCCGAGAGCAGCTGGTCGGCAAGAGGCTCCTGGCTGCGCTGCGCCTGGTTCGCGCCCGGCTCGGCGCTGTCTTGAGGCGCCGCATCTGGGGCCGCGGCCGGGACCGGGGCCGGGGCCGGGGCCGGGGCCGGGGCCGGGGTCGGGGCCGGGGGCGGGGTGGGCGCCGGGGCCGGGTCGCTGGGCGACTCCTCCGGCGCCTCCTCGAGGCCGTCGAGGGACTCAGCGGCCGGCGACTCAGGGGGCGGGCTGACAGCCACGGCGACCGGGACTGGCCGGGGCGCCAGCAGCAGGCGGCAGCGCCCCACCTGCACCGTCTCGCGGTAGAAGGCAGGCACGGAGTCGCTGTCCACCTCGGTCCACTGCAGGCGTCCAGGGCCCCGCAGCGGCACGTCCTGCTGGAAGTCGTAGTCCCAGCGGTTCTGGTCCTCGGCGTTCAGCTCGGCCAGGCGGGTCTGCAGCTCCCGGCTCAACTCCTCGTGGTCCACGGGCCCGAAGAGGCTGCGGCAGGCGCTAGTGCGCGCAAGGATAGGGAAGGTCCCACGGGCGACGAGGCGCTCCATCGTGGATGTGCTGCGGAGGTACGCGTCGGACGTGGCTGGGGGCTGCGCGAAGCCGGGCGGCAAGAGAGGAGAGGAGAGCCAGAGAGAGAGAGGAGAGGAGGAGGGCGGAGGCCGGGAGCAGGGGAGACCCCGCGCAACCAGACTCTGCGTTTGCAAAGGGACGCGGCGGGAGGGCGGGCACGGCGGCTACCTGGCTGTCTGGTCCTGGACTGCTCCCGCGTCCGGTTCGCCCGTCTCGTCCGGCCGGCAGCCGCGCCCCCTCGGTGCCTGCCTGCTCGCTCCCTCTGGCCCCGCCGGCACCCCTCGAGCACAGCGCACTTGGCCTGTGGAACGCCCAGCCCGCCCGCGCCCCCTTTATACTCCGGACCCACCTCCCCCGCGCGCGCGAGCCCCGCCGCGATTAGCATAATGTAGTATTTTCAGTTTCAACAACACGGCGGCGATTGGCCGGCGCCGCGCTGCCCCCGCCCCGCCGGCCGCCCGGCCCCCGCGCGCCGCCCATTGGCCGCGCGCACACCCACGGGGCGGGCCGGGGCGGCGGGCTGATTGGCGGCCGCGCGGCCGGCGCGCTGTAGCCGGGGAAGGGGGCGGGGAGCGGGGCGGGGCTCGAGTTAAAGGGCGCTGCGGGCGGTAACGTGACACCGCGACGCCCCGCCCCCTCGCCCCATCCCCCCCGCTCCCGCCCCCCGCCGGCTCCTTTGTCTGCAGGCGGGGGCTGCGCGGCGGCGGCGGGCGGGCGCCCCCTCGGCCCGGCGCGGCGGGGCCGGCATCCCGCCAGCTCAGCGCGCCCCCGGCCCGGGCCGGACCCCGGCGCAGCCCCGCGGCCCGCGCTCGCCATTGGGCCGCCTGCGCCAGCTGACGGGGCTTTAACCCGCCGCTGCCAGCCCGCCTGGTGGGAGCGGGACGGGGTCTTCGGCTGCCCCCGCGCGGCCTGCTGCTCCGGGATCGTGTCTCTGCGAGGGGTCCGCGCACCTGGAGCCCTAACACACCTGCCAGCCCTGCGGCCCTGGCGTCGCGAGGGGGCACAGGGCTCAGCGCCACTCTTTCCCCGAGGGGCGACGTGGGGACACCTTGGGGAGCCTGCCGTCAGGCCCCCGGAGTCGGAGTCTGGAGCCGCGATCTTCAGGGGCCCACCCTGCCCAGTAGATGGGAAACATGCCAAGCCCACCCTGGGCTGTGCCTGTCACCTCACTGACGGGGTGCCCACCCGCCTCAGGCTTGTGCTAGGCCACTCCAGGCCCGGGAACTGCCTGCCCGGCTGGCCCGAGGCTGTTTGCTGGATAAAGGCAGGGACCTGCCTGAGGTCACAGGGAAGGACCATGCCCCTCCCCCACCTGCAGCCCCTCTTGCTGCAGACCCTGGTCTGTCTCTTTCACACACTCACTCCCAGCGCTGGCCGGCGTGCGCGCGCGCGCGCGCACACACACACACACACACAAAAACACCCCTTAGCTCTTATCCCAGCGGGGCCAGACCAAGAGAGGCCTTTATTTTCTGCTGCCTTCCTTTGGCCCAGCCTTTCATGAGGCAGGGGCCCAGGAAATGCCTGGAGCCCCCTCCAACGAGCCAGGAGCAGCCCAGGGGGAGGGGGCTGCCAGGCACCTGCTGGGAGAGTCCAGCACAGCGCTGAGCTCTCGGCCCCTGTCTCAGGTAAGCCTGAGCCTCAAGCCAGCGAGAGCAGCCTCTGGGAGGGGAGGAAAAAGAGGCCCACCCACCCCCACCAGGCTGCCTCCCCCTCCAGGTCTGGTGGGTTCCAGGACACCCCAGTGATGGGATGCCATAACATGAGGATGTGGGTGTGGAGGGGTCTTCTGAGTCCCCGGGAAGGAGGGCTGAAGTTAGGGGGGCAACCGGCTCGGGACTAGGTGTCGACCCAGGTGAGGGGAGGGCTGAGGGCTGCTCTTTTGGTGGGACCAGAGGCAATGATTTTTGTGGATTTCTTTATTTTTCTCTGTATGCTATATTCCAAATTTCCCACAGGCACCAGTGTCACAATTTTTATCTTCAGGAAAATAAAGAGAAGCTGAAGGAGACTCCCCAGGCACCATGAACCCCTCTAGCGGGGCTGGGATCAACTGGCGGGGGCCAGGGGGGCAGAAGAGGGCAGGGTCTTCGGGTCTTGTCTGGCCCAGTGCCACTCACGGCCTCCCCAGGGGACCCTGAGCACCGGGCCACAGGGGGTAGTGACTGCATAGCCGGGATCTCCCAAAAGGGCAGGATGCCCAGGTTCTAGCTGCCCAGGAAGGCCAACCAGCCAAGGTGCTCACTGCAGCACTCAGCCGGTGCCAGGAGCAGGAGGGTGGTTTTTGTGCACCCCCTCGTTTGGCCGAGTAGGTGGAGCGACTCTCACCCTGTTTTATAAGGGAAACAACGAGACTTCTAGGTCAGCCGCCCAGCCAGAGGAAGCGGCCGGGACACTCCTGAGTTCCTTTCTGGTCAGGTTTCCACTCAGGCTTCCTACTTTTATCTTTCCACTTCACCAGCGTAATTACGGAGTCAGAGCTGGTGCCCTGGGGACTCCCCCTCTTTTGGCCTCGTTAGAGCCTGGGAGGTGACTTTCTGGAAGTCTGTGGCTCTGAATTCAATCCACGATGGAACCAAGTAGCTTATTAAAACTGCTGCTCCCAGGAGTGGGGCCGAGGCCCCCACCCTGAGCCAGGGACACACCTGGAGGAAGGCACCCCGAGCTGGGGCCTGGGAGCCCCAGGCCCAGGCACTGGGAGGAGGCCCAATCCTCCGTCCCAAGGGGCCCGGGAGCAAGCAAACATCTGTCTCGGGTACAACAGCCGAGCTCCAATTTGTAATTAGAAATACATCCAAAGGAAACAAAGGGAACAATATTTGTACTCCGTGTTGTGCAGAGCAGAACTGGGGAGGGGGTGCCGGTCCCGCCACACAGGGTGGGTTCCGCTCCCCGAGACAGGCTTCCTGGGCTGCTCTAGTGCCTGAATCCTGCGAGCAGGGAGCGGGGGCTCTCCTGCCCGGGCCCTGCTCAGCAGTGTGCGTGTTTGTGTCCCGTCTAGCTCCCGTCAGCCCTGCCCCCTCCAGTGAAGCCACAGAGGGAAGCCACAGAGGACACCAGCGTGTCCACCCAGCCTCTGCTCCCTCGAGCACCCAGAAAGACCACATGTTCCAGCTCCTTTGCATTCAGGTGGCCTGAGGACTAGTTTTGGCCAGGGAAGGGTCAGCCCTGCCGTGCACAACTTCCAGCGGGCACAGGCAGACGGCGCAGCAGTCCTTCCTCGCCCTCTGCTGGCCAGATGGAGGGTCGCACAGGGCCTCGAGACCCCCAGTGACCACGCACGCAGAGGGCCAGCCCGCCCCACTAGCACCCTCTGCACAGCCACGCAGCCTGTGCTGGGAGCAAGGAATAAACGTTATTTCATCTTAACCCACTGAAAACATGTGAGTGTCTGTTACAGTGGCCAGCATTACATACTCTGACATACATGGCTGGCGTGGGTTGATTTCAGTGGGCATTTTATAAATGAGGAAACAGAGGATTAGGAAGATTAAAAACTTGCTCCTGCTCACAAGTGCTGAAGGCAGGATTCACCTGAATAGTCTGACTCCTCTGCCCAGTCCCCAGGCCTGACCGCTATGCTCCCCTGCTGGGGACACACCCAGGGCCCGACTGCTATACTCCCCTGCTAGGGACACATTTGGGGCCCGACCGCTATACTCCCCTGCTGGGGACACGCCCGGGGCCCGACCGCTATAGTCCCCTGCTGGGGACACGCCCGGGGCCCGACCGCTATAGTCCCCTGCTGGGGACACGCCCGGGGCCCGACCGCTATAGTCCCCTGCTGGGGACACGCCCGGGGCCCGACCGCTATAGTCCCCTGCTGGGGACACGCCCGGGGCCCGACCGCTATACTCCCCTGCTGGGGACACGCCCGGGGCCGACCGCTATACTCCCCTGCTGGGGACACGCCCGGGGCCGACCGCTATACTCCCCTGCTGGGGACACGCCCGGGGCCCGACCGCTATACTCCCCTGCTGGGGACACGCCCGGGGCCCGACCGCTATACTCCCCTGCTGGGGACACGCCCGGGGCCCGACCGCTATAGTCCCCTGCTGGGGACACGCCCGGGGCCCGACCGCTATAGTCCCCTGCTGGGGACACGCCCGGGGCCCGACCGCTATAGTCCCCTGCTGGGGACACGCCCGGGGCCCGACCGCTATAGTCCCCTGCTGGGGACACGCCCGGGGCCCGACCGCTATAGTCCCCTGCTGGGGACACGCCCGGGGCCGACCGCTATACTCCCCTGCTGGGGACACGCCCGGGGCCCGACCGCTATAGTCCCCTGCTGGGGACACGCCCGGGGCCCGACCGCTATAGTCCCCTGCTGGGGACACGCCCGGGGCCCGACCGCTATAGTCCCCTGCTGGGGACACGCCCGGGGCCCGACCGCTATAGTCCCCTGCTGGGGACACGCCCGGGGCCCGACCGCTATAGTCCCCTGCTGGGGACACGCCCGGGGCCCGACCGCTATAGTCCCCTGCTGGGGACACGCCCGGGGCCGACCGCTATACTCCCCTGCTGGGGACACGCCCGGGGCCGACCGCTATACTCCCCTGCTGGGGACACGCCCGGGGCCCGACCGCTATACTCCCCTGCTGGGGACACGCCCGGGGCCCGACCGCTATACTCCCCTGCTGGGGACACGCCCGGGGCCGACCGCTATAGTCCCCTGCTGGGGACACGCCCGGGGCCCGACCGCTATACTCCCCTGCTGGGGACACGCCCGGGGCCCGACCGCTATAGTCCCCTGCTGGGGACACGCCCGGGGCCCGACCGCTATAGTCCCCTACTGGGGACACGCCGGGGGCCCGACCGCTATAGTCCTCTGCTGGGGACACGCCCGGGGCCTAAGCTCTTAGACCATGCTCTAAGGCTGGGAACACACCCAGAAGCAAGAGCAAATCAGCCACAGCCATCTTGGGGCTTAGCTCCCGGGGGAGACTGGGTAGTTAAAGCAGCTCAGTTCCCCAGCAGACAGTCTTCACAGTGCCCCCCATGGTTGGGTAGTTGGCGTTGTGGGCCCATTTTACAGCTGAGGAGACTGAGGCTTTCGGGTGCACACACTGGCCAGTGAGCAGCAGAGCTAGGGTAGGTCCAGGAAGCCCTGCCCTTGGCCACGTGCTGCCCCAGTGGCCGACCTCCTTTCTGGTGCCTCGCCCGCCCCACCAAGCCCCTCCTGGGTGTGGGGTCTGCACAGCTGCTTCTCTGGCACAGCCATGGACCCCATTGGGAACATGTACCATGGGCAGCTTCCTGGAGACAGGGATGGCTGTCCTGGGTCAGGCCCACCCCCTGACCCAGAGCCCCTGGGAACACAGAGTCTGGGACATGGGGCACCTGGCCTGGGGCAGGGACAAGGCTGAGCCAATGGCCCTTCCCAGGGGGTGACCCCAGATGGGCCTGGGGCTCCTTTCTCCCCTCTGGCCCTTGGTCAAACCTGCCTCAGGCCAGTTCCCTGGGTTCGGAGGCCCTGAGCTGTCTTTTCACATACATTAAGGCCTGGAAGAATTTTCCACTGAGCCATGGGCCACATGTCACCCATCAATCACAGAAGGCTGAGAATGCAGGCTCCAGGTCAGGGGGGAGGGGAGGGGGGCTGCGTGCCACATGTAGCTGCTTCTGGAGCCCACTGGGGCACCTGAGTGCCCCCGGCCACCCTGGCATCGTGGACTGAGGCCGACCACGTGACCTCCACAGTGCTCCTCGGTCCCTGCTAGGGGTGTCTGTGTCTGTGCCCTCCCAGGTGCCTCCCCAACAGGTATCCAGGTGGCACCCACTCTGAGGAGGCCCGAGGGATGTTACAGACAATGGTGACACTAGCTGTCCCCATCTTATGCCCTGCCCTGCACCAGGGCTGGGCGTGCAGCCTCATCTGATCCTTCCAAGCCCCCGACAGGGAGGTGATTTTATGCCCATGTTACTGAGCCTGAGACCCCCAAGGCTTGAGGCTCAGCCTGTCCACAGACTCTGCCAGGGCAGGGACGTGAAAGCAGGAGGGAAGAAGTCGGGGCCCCAGTGCGCCTCCCCTGACATCCCCCCAAGCCCTGGAGCCGGGGTGGGCATCTGTGCAGGCTCCGGACCTGACCAGGGATGGGGGACCCCAGAAGGGCCACCGCTCGCCCAGCAGCAAGCACTGGGACCAGCCCCGGGCAGGACTTGCCCAGCTCTGTCCCCAAGCCTCCTCCTTCTCCTCCATGAAATGGGGTGCGGAGTCTGACCGAGGGCGGGGGGCGGGGAGTTACAGATTAACCAGCCAACCCCCAGCAGCAGGCAGCGCAGCGCACGGGGGCCCAGGGCTGGTGCAGGGGCTGCTCCTGCTGCACCAGTTCCCGAGGGCTCGCCCCGCCCCCCAGGACGGGCTGTTCTTGGGGAGGCTGCCAGACACGTCCTCCGCAGGTGCCGGCCTCCCTCCTGTGACGCGGCCACATGCGGCACAAGCTCCGATTACAGGGACTGCCTTGTGCTTGGGGTCCCAGGCCGGGGGTCCACACTCCCCAGGAATCGGTGGGAGGGACTGGGCAGGCCCTGCAGGGAGGGCTGCTGGGAAGAGAGAACAGCATGGACGGGAGCCGCCGCCCGCAGGCCAGCCCCCCCCCACCCGTCTCACAAACGGGCCAGGGGCTGCTTCCCTCGGGGGTCTGCAGGAGGGGACTGGTTTGAACACAGAATGTCCCAGGAAACCTAGGACCACTGGCCATCCTAGGCTACAGACAGCCCCTCTCGGGGCCCCTCCCCGGCTAGGGGGCAGGTACGGAGGAGAACCTGGAGGGCACGTGGGGACTGGTGTCAGACGCCCTCTGGCCAGCTCTGAGCCCACCAGGCCTGCCCTCCTCCCCACCAGCAGGACACAGAGGAGAACCTGGAGGGCACGTGGGGACCGGTGTCAGACGCCCTCTGGCCAGCTCTGAGCCCACCGGGCCTGCCCTCCTCCCCACCAGCAGGACACAGAGGAGAACCTGGAGGGCACGTGGGGACCGGTGTCAGACGCCCTCTGGCCAGCTCTGAGCCCACCGGGCCTGCCCTCCTCCCCACCAGCAGGACACAGACCGCAGGGCCCGGCCCAGCGGCTCACTTTACCAGGGAAACAGCGAGAAAAACAAATCTGGTGTGAGCAGACCCCCCTCCCCACCGAGCCTCCCCAGCTTCCTGTCGGAGCCAGCTGGGATCACTGGGAGTCTCCTGCCCACGGCCGCACCGGGGACCCCAGGCCTTTCCAAACTGCCCGCACCTCGGCGTTCGGAGAAGCCCAGGGCCTCCTGAAATGCCACGGGAGAGGGGCGGTGCCTGCAGAGAGGCGGCTCAAGGGTCCCCGTCTGCACCCCTGCCGTCCCTCCTGCAGTTAGGGAGGCTCCAGGCAGAAGCCCCAGCCCCCGGCCTGCGCCCACTGGGACCTCAGAGGTGAAGGGGCTTCCTCGGCATCGGGACAGGCTTTATTTTAGACATCGGCTGAGCACTTACCATGCGCCGTGTGACCTCACTTAACCATGCCACATTCCCGTGCGGGAAACTGAGGCCCAGAGAGGCTGGGTGACCTGCCTTCGGTCCCACAGCAAGCCGGAGACGACCAGGCTGAGCCCTGCCCTGGGCTGGGGTCCTGCCTCCACCGTCCCCCAGGGTTGGGGAGGAAGGGGGTCCTTCCTTACTCTACCCAGCTTGGAAACCCCCCCCCGCTGGGTTTCCAAGGTGAGGCCAGGAGCTAACAGTGGCCGCGCCCTGGCCAGCTCCCGGGACCCCAGGACAGGCTTCAACCCGGCCACTCCTCACGGTCACCCTGCAGGCCCAGGGCCGCTTGAAGTAGGTGCTCAGCAGACGGGGTGCCCGGGCCCCTCTTCCCCAGCAGGGGCAGCGGGACAGCGGCTCCCACCCACCCGCGAGCTGGCGGCCTGAGGACCAAAGCCGGGTGGCTGCTGCCCCCTAGTGTGCCGAAACGGCACGGCTGCCAGGAGCGCCGCACACCCCGCCCCGTGGGGACCCTGAGCAGCCCCCAGCCCTGCTGCCTCCCCGCCCACCTCACCCATGCCTCGCAGCTGCAGGTGACGTGGGTGAGGGCCTTAATCTCTGTGACCTGCAGACCCCTCAAGCCTAAGCTGGGGGTTCTGCCCACTGTGGCCAGTCAGGCCCCTGAAAGGCCAAAGTTCATTTTCAAAAAAAACCCAAACCCCTAGGTGCTTTGGGGGCAGTCACTCACACCTTAGTGGGAACTAGCACGTTGGCCTCTCCCACCTGCAGGGGCGGAGGGAGAGACAGAGCCTGCCCTAAAGACCCGGGGTGGGCTCCCGCCTGCGCCTTGCAGCCCCTCCTCCTCTCCTTCCTCCCTCCCTTCCTCCCAGCCCCCAGCCCCTCCTCTTCCTCTTCCTGCCTGCCTTCCCACGGACCGCGGCATCCCAGGGCCCTCTGCCTTTGCGCCCCAGCTTCTCCGCCGGGCCGCGCCGCCTGCCCACGGGGCTGGGTGACCATGTGCGGACACGCACTCACACAGCTCCGGTCATAAAGCTCAACCGCGCTCCGGCTGCTCCCGACGGTGACCGGAGCAGTCATCATGACTCCCGTTTCTGGGCTGGGCGCTGTGATCACGATAGACACAGGCCGTGCAGAGGATGGGCTGCGGGAGGGGCCCGGCATGCAGGGCCTGGGGCTGCCGCCCAGGAGCTGTCTTCACCTCGAAGGCGTCCAAATACAGCGCAGCCTTCACCCTGCAAGGGGAATGGGATGGGGAGCAGGGCCAGGCACTGCCCCGCCGAGGGGCAAACTATAGGCATCAGGGTCAGGCAGAGTGACTGCCTCTTACTAGCTGTGTGTCCTTGGGTGGGTTGCTTAACCACTCTGTGCCTCTGCTGTCTCATCTGTAAGGCTCCTGATGAAGTGTGGAGGCCAAGTCAGCGTGTGCCTGGCACAGGGGCCCTCTTGAGGACGCTGCACACCCCTCACCAGTCTCTCCTCCAACCCAGGGGTGGGCAGGGGACAGGCCCCAACACCGACAACCCCTCCAGCTGTTTCGCAATGAAACTGGACATTCGCTCTGAACCCAGGGACTCGGGCCGGCAGGGACGACTCAGACCCTTGATCCTGTAGTTCCCTAACGCACTGCTGGGCGGGATGAAATGCTATTTACATCATGAGCAGCTTGGACAGTGCAAGCACCCCCCACCCCTACCAGGGTTCAGGGGCCCTGGGATCCAGACCACGGGGACTCTGATGTGTCCGTCTTCCTTCAGGCCCTGAGGGAGCACTCAGGCCCATGCCAGCAGGTGCTGCACACGTGCCTGGCACTCGGCAGCGTCCCCATCCCCCGGATTCTGGGCAGTACCCGCCCTGTGCCCCATGCATGCACTTTATGTGCGAAGTATCTCACTCAACCCTCACAAGCATCCTACGAGGCAGGCGTTAGTGTCCCCATTTCACAGATGGGGAAACTGAGGCTGGAGAGGTCAAGGCCTGGTAAATCATGAGATGCCGGCCTGGCGGGGCTGACTGCTAAGCCCCAACTTCAGCTGCCCCCTCCCCAGGTGGCGCCAGGTTTTAACTTGCAGCAAATAGTGACCGGAGCTAATGCTGGACGTTGTCTGTATTCGAACCCCAGCCGTGGCAGACATCCGAGGGAGGCGTTGCCAAGAGCGCTGGGGCACAGGGGCCTGGTCCGTCCTCTGCACCAGTCAGGGCCTGGACTGGTGGTGTCTGATCGGCGTCCTCATCTCTGCCCATCCCTCCCTTCAGCAGCCACCGCCCTGCGCCCTCACAGGAGGCTGTGCCCTCAGGGGCTTCCGGGCAGGCGAGAGGGAGCAGGAAGCAGGGCAGTGCCCGGGCTGCAGGAGGGCAGGGTGCCAACTGCCTGATGAGACAGGGGGCCGGGCAGGATTTGCAGGGTGAAAATGTCCGTGGGCGGAAGCGATCGGCAGGCAGTGGGCAGACAATGGCACAGACCCCTCCCAAGACAGGGCGCAGCGGCCCCCCACAGCCAGGACTCGCTCTCGGGCTTCCTTGGTTCACGAAATGTGTGCGAGACCCAGTGGGCCGAGTGGGGTGGGGGAGCCTTGCTGCCCGGGGTGGAGGCTGGCCGGGGCCACCAGGGGCTGAGGGACTCACTCAGACAGGTCTGCGGTGCCCAGAGCAGAGCGAAGAGGCTGCTCCGACCCACTGAGATGCCGGCGTGGCCGCCCAGGCTCCCTGGCACGCTGCCCAGTCTGGGGAGGAGACCAGGTGAGGCTGAGGGACCCCCAGGGCAAGAAGGGTGTGTGGCTTTCGTGACTTCTTGCTTCTTTCTGGTCCCTGGACTGAATTTTGAGACATCGGAGGTTCTAAAGATGCTGCCTGTGGGCCGGACGTCAGCGCCTGGGGCTGTCCCTCGTACCTGGGGGAACAGGTGCCAGGGCCGAACGAGGCAGCGCTCGGGGGAGACTCAGGGCCCACGAGACAGGCAGCGGCAAACGTGGGCCCTCAGGCACGTGCCTGTCTGGGGACCAGGGCCCCGGGAGCACGTGCCACCGACCCTCGCTCATCTCCCGCCCTGGCCTGGTGAATGGCTGTGAGGTCGCTTTCCTGTGACGTCCACAGGCCGCCTCTTCCCAACGCAGGCTGCCCCTCACGCGCACACACACCCGAGGCCCTTGCCGGGCCAGCACCGCCAGCCACTGGCCACTCCCCACTCCGGCCTCGCGGGTGGACACCCCTCCTTCCGGAGCACAAGCAGGGAAGATCCAGGCCGTGCCCCTCCCCCTCCTCCAGCGTCTTCCCTTCCTCACTCCATGTCAAGGCCCAGGGACTGTCTGTCTGGCCCGCAGGGACCCGTGAGGGGAGGGGAGCAGGTTTGCCTGGCAATGTCCCCATTTTAGCATGGGAAACCCTCGTCCTGAAACCCCTCCGTCCCGGACCCATGGCAAGAGAAAGGGGGCCCGGGCTAGCTCAGACCACTGCCCAGCTCTCTCTCCAAAGCCCCAGAGGTCTCCAGCTTTCAGGCCTCACACAGTGGACACCTCCTCCAGGCAGCTTTCGGCCAGGCCTCCCCACCAGGCCTGTACCCCTCTTGGTTGTGGCCATCGACCAGCAGGAGCCCCTGGAGTCGGTGAACCACGTGCCCCCAAGCCAAGCCCCCGCGTCCAGGCCCACAGTGGAGCCCGTGGGTGAGGGGTGGGAACACGCCCGTCCCAGGACCCCAGACCTCTGCCCCAGGCCCACAGCAGCTGCTGTCCCTACACTGGGATGCTGGCATCCGGGGCTGGCCAGGTCCCTGGGTCACCAGAAGCCACTGGAGAAGCCCCTGTTGGCCGGCAGAGCATCCTCTGGGGCGTGGCCCTGCCGTGGCCCAAAGACCTCAGTTCCACCCACCTGCGCCCTGGAGAACCAGCCCTGGACAAGGCCCCGCCCCTGCTCCTCCTCCTAAAAAGCCTCTGCCCGGACTCCAAGGAGCATATTCACAGACTCCAGTTCCAGAAGGTTCCTGAGCACATGCCAGCCCAGCCCCTCATGCGGCACCTGCGAAGGACCAGTGCCCAGTAGGTCAGAGGCCCGGTGGGCATGACCAGGGCTGCTCCCCTGGGGCCAAGGACACCGGTCAGGGGTGAGGAGCCTCTGGAGCTGCCTCCCAGACTCTCAACCTGACACCTCTGGGACGCAGCTGACACCCGGGCCAGGCCCCAGTGCCCACAGCAGGCTTGGGGGCCCTCATAAGGCTGTGACTCCAAGGACAAGCCCCCAAGCCGGAGTCAGCCAGGCCTGGGGATGCTGGGACCGACCCCAGTGAGGTGCCTGCCTGCCAACAGAGCCTGCTGTGGCAGCGGTCCCCAGGCTTTTTGGCACCAGGGACGGGTGTCATGGAAGACAGTGTTTCCGTGGGTGGCGGGTGGCGGTTTCACGATGATTCACGCACAGTACATGTATTGCGCAGCCGAGTCTCTCTGCTAATGGCAGTGTGTGAGCGCAGCTGCTCCCCAGCGCCAGCATCACGGCCTCGGCTCCACCCGAGATCGGGCACGAGCGTCTCACAAGGAGCCACAACCTGGACCCCTCCAGGCACCGTTTACAGGAGGGCTCGCGCTGCTGGGACAATCGAATGCCGCCGCTGATGTGGCAGGAGGCGGAGCCCAGGCGTTGATGCCAGCGACGGGAGCGGCTGCAAACACAGAGGAAGCTTCGCTCACCTCCTGCCGCTCACCTCCTGCCGTGCGGCCTGGCTCCTAACAGGCCACGGACTGGTACCGGTCCGCTCCATGGCCCAGGGGCTGGGGACCGCAGTGCTGTGGGGTCCAGGCACCTCCTGCCAGCCAAGGTCTGAAACTGTGCCTCCCCTGGGCTGGGCAGGTGCCCGGGGCACCCAGGCAGGGGCTGGTAGATCGGGGACCCAAATCAAACCCTGCCTCGGCCCTGGTCCCACCCTAGCCAAAACCTTGCTGGTGTCCCTGAAGAAGGGCCATTTGAGGGCGGGGAGACAACGGGGCTTGCACAGGTTCCCTGCATGTGCCGTAGGAGGCCCCTCAACCCACCCAGGGGCCCTGCTCCCCCCACCCGCCCCTCCAGGACTGTCTGGTGCTGCGCCAGGGCCATCCCCACCCTTCTCTCTCCTCGGCAGTGTCATGGATTGTTTTTAAAACTGTAAACAACTGTTTTCTCTCTTTATCCCACTTCCCCTCTCGGCTCCCTTTCCAGCAACACCCCTCAGAGGAGCCGTCCCGGCGCCTGTTCCTCACTCCACGGGGACTCACCCTCTCCACTCGGCCCCTCCCTCTCCCGGGCAGTCTCAGGGGGCTCCTCCCAGAGCTGGGGTCCGGCCTCGGCCCTTGGCCCCTCCCCCCTCTCTCCCCACCCTCTCCTGCGGAATCTCCTCCAGGTGCAGAGCGCTAATGCCATCTGCTAATGCCATCTCGTGCTCCGACACCCGAATCCACACACCCAGCTCGGACTTCTGCCCCTGCCGACTCACTCACGGCCCCTCCCCTCCATGGGCGACACTGAGCTCCCCCGTCTCCTCTCCTAAACTTCCTCCCTCCCCAGCAGCCAAACGCCACGGACTCAGCCGGGCCCAGTGGGTCAGGAAAGCCTGTCGGCCCTTCCGGAGATGTGCAGAGTCCCACCCCTCCCTCCACTGCCACCCACCATCCAAGCCCCTGTCGCCTCTCATCTGGATCACAGCAGAAGCCTCCCTGCGCTGGCTCACCCCTCCCATCCCTCACGGGCACATCAGCCAGAGGATCCTTCTAGAACATAAAGTCAGAAACCTGCAAGAGCTCCCACTGCACACGAAGGAAGAGCCAGAGTGCTCACAAGCGGCATGTCACTTACTTACTCGTCACGGGGATCGAGTGTCCTCTGCCCCCAGCACTCACATGTCCCACAGTGGCACAGCTAAAGGTGCGGCCAGCCTTGTGGGCCAAGCATCTCGAACGCCTGGCACTGCCTGCATGCAGGAGGCGCTCCATAAATGCTCGTTGGGTTGAGCTAGGCTGCCTGTTTCGAGGTCCACTGCCATTTCAGACACCCAGGTGGCAGTGTGGGCTGGGGTCAGCTCAGGGGCTGGCCTCCTCTCGTCCGGGAGACTCCAGGGTCCCTGCCTCCGGGACACAGCAGTCGGAGTCCGAGTGGCCCTTCCCAGGGCGGCTGGCCAGGTCCTGCCCTCTTCCAGCACTTCCCGGGCCACCCTCTCTCCAGGCTCATTTTTGCCCCCTCACTCCACTTCACACCCTTTGCCCCAGCCCACTAAGCCTTCTCTGCTTCCTAAACACCGCAAGCCTGGGCTCACCTCTCAGCCTTTGTCCACGCTGTTCCCTCTGCCTGGAAGGCCCACCCCACACCTGCCATAAAGATCAGCCAGGCACCACCTCCTCTGAGAAGCCCTCCCTCCCAAACCAGACCCCAGATGGGGGAAGCCCAGGCCAGCCAGCCATGCTTCTGGGAGGCACGCAGAGGCTGTGAGCGCCCTGGGGTTGGGGAAGTACAGAGCGTTTGTTGAGTGGCTAAGTGAGAGCTTGGCCCCCTGGCCCACAGCAAGGCTGCTTCCTCCGGAGGAGGAGGTCCTTCTCTCTCCTCATCCAGCGAGAAGGGCAATTTTCCCACCTGCCCTCAGAACCAGGAAGCTGCCCCCATCCCACTCCCCGCCCCCCAGCTTATCCAGACAAACAGGAAAACTAGCTCCAGATCCAATCACTTCTGCTCACTCAACCAGTTCTCCGCCACACTGGCCCTGCCTGAGCTGGAGGAAGAAGGCAGCAAGTGACCGGCCCCTCTGCCCCTCCCCCAACCCCCCACCTGCCCTGGGCAGTTTGGGGACACTGGCCTTCCTCCCTTCCTGCCTATCACCCTCCAACCCCTGCCCAAGGAGCACAGGCCCAACCTCCTGGCCAGGTCACTGAGAAGCAGCCCCGGAGCCCACCAGGTCCTGGGGAGTCTGGAACCTCTTGGGGACAGTCCCTCACCCCCACCCCACAGAGCACAGGACCACCTGGACATCAGTCCTCCCCCAGGACTCCTGAACCTACGACACCCCCCAGACTCCTGTCACCCAGCCTCCCACCAGGCCAGCACCCCTGGCGGGGCCTGCCCAGCTCTGGGCTCCCCAAGTCCCCCAGGGAGGCCAGTGGTGACTTCTTGAAACTCAGTTTGGCAGAGGACCTGGGGACACGCGACTCAGATACAAACACATTCCCCCGTCTGCACTGTTTGGACTGGAACCTTCCTCAAACAGTGGGTGACCTGCGCTGCTGGCTGGGGGTGGCCCGGCCCACTCCCGTGGTGACTTCGAACATGCCCACGAGCAGGCCTCGGGGCCACCGGCTCTGACCCTTCACTGCCAGGACTTTGGCCACTCTTGCCCAGGCACACAGGAGGGGCTCTGCGATGCCCGCCCGCCCTGTCCAGCGTCCCACCCTGCAGTTCTCTGCTCCGTGGAGCTGGGCGCAAACATGGCGAAGGGCACTCTGGTTTTGACATCGGCTGCGGCCCGGCTGCTGCCCGGGCGGCGGGGCAGGTGCGGGGGCAGGAGTCCCGCATGAGCGCCTGGTTACGTAGCCGCAGTCAGCCAGCTGAGCACAGTGGCCCCAAGGGCAGGCCCCGCGAAGTGTGCTGGGGAGGCCGTGCGCACCTGTGCACCAGCACCTCTGGCGGCCCCTGCCAAGGGTGTGGGGACAGCGTAGACGGGACCAAATGGGGAAAAGCTGCCGCCCGGTCTGAGGAGGGAGGTCGGCGGGGCTGGGAGCTGTTCCCTGAAACGCCCCCGTCTCCCCGCTCCGCCCCTGGGTCTCTGTGCAGACCCTGACAGGCCAGGCCGGACTAGCCCGCCCGTCCCCCACTCACTTCTCCCACCCCCCCCACCTCCCACCCCTACCCTTCCGCTTTGCTCCCCTCCTCCCCCCTCCCCCTTCCCTCCCCCCTCCCCCTTCCCTTTTCCCTCCCCCCTTCCCTTTTCCCTCCCCCCTTCCCTTTTCCCTCCCCGCCACCTCCCGGTCGCACTTCCCGCCCCGCGCTGCCCCGCGCTGCCCCGCGCTGCCCCGAGCGGACGCGCTGTGCGGCTCGAGGGTCGGAGCTCCGGCCTCCGCGCCCGGGCCCAGGGCGGGACCAAATCTGGCCGGGGGCGGGTCCCCGGGCCCAGGGCGGGACGGAAGCTGGCAGGGGCGGTTCCCGCTCTGGGCTTGTCGCGCTCGGCCAATGAGAGCGCAAAGGTCGCCGCGGGCGCTCGCGGAACACTAGGTTGCGGAAGGGGTGCGGGGACCCAGCCCCAGAGGAGGGGTCCTTGTCCCCGGTCGCCCCAAAAGGCGGGGCGGAGCTCACCCCACCTGACCAGTGCTCAAGCGCACCCCCGAGAAGGGCCCGGATCCCCGGACCCGGTGCAGCGTCGAGCCTGCGCCCCGCGAGGTGCCCCTGACGTGCCTGCTGGGGCTGCCCCGCTCCCCCCAGGCACCCCGCACCCCGGGCATGGGAGGGCGGCGGGACCCAGCTCCCAGGCCTCTGCGCTGTCACCTCGCCCTGCCCCAGGCTCTGAACCTCGGGTCCCAACTCTCAGGTGTTAATTTGGCAAAAGGTAGGGCAGGCCCGCGTACAGGGGCAAAATCCGGTTTCTTACGGTTTGGGGGAGGAGCTCACCTCGGCCACCCCCAGCGCCGCCCCAGAAGCGCGAGGTCTGGCGGGGGTGTGGGGGAAGGCAGGCCTTGCGCTGCCCCGCGTGTGGGGGGCGCGGGGGGCAGGTGCACCCTGGGCCTCAGGGGCCCACGGAAGGCGCTGAGCTGAGCCGCAGCCAGCAGCCGCCCTGAGCCTGTTTCCCGCGGCACACGGGGCACCACGTCTTCCTGGTTCCCTGTAAACCTGGGGCCCACACTGCAGGGCGGGGTCCCTGTCCCTCTCCCGCTGGGGCTATGTGCCTGGAGACCAGGAGTTGTCAGATGTGGAGGGGAGGGCCACCTGCTGCGTCCTCCAAGGTCAAGGTGTCTGGGGAGCCTGACTGGGGGATCCTAAAATGCTGTTCTCTCCCCAAGGCGAGGCCAGGCTGGGTGCCGCCCCTCTGCGCCTGGGTGACTCAGCACCTGTGCCCAGATCAACAGGACTTTTGCCCCTGCCTCTCCAGCCTGCTTGGATCTCTCCCAGGTCTCCCTGCGGTGCTGCCTGGGATGCAGGGAGCCGGGGGTCCCCGGGGCCGGGGCCAGTCCCTAGGCAGGATGGGCGCTCTGGGCCAGCCCTGGCTCATCCGACTCACCTACCTGCTGACCACCCTGGAGCTTACCTGCCTCTTCATGCAGTTCTCCATCTTGCCGGTGAGTGCCTCTCCCTCCCCCTGAGGCCGGCCAGCCGCTGCCCTCCTGTCCTTCCTGCCTCCCATCTGGGCAGCGGCAGAGAGTAGGGTCAGGCCTGATGCTGCCAGGGGCCCTTGGGGTTGGGGCCCCAAGCCACACACGAGCCGAGTCAGGAGCCCCGCATAGCACGGCCCGTGCTCTGGCTGCACCGCCAGCCCTGGAGAGGAGCCATAGGGAGCCACCCCAGGCTGAGGCCCTGCTGGTGGCAGCACCTCCGAGAGGCTGTCCTTACTGTTCCTCCTACCTGGGGGCCTTTGCCGTATCCATCCCCCGCCCCAAGCCTGGTCCTGGCTGCCCCAGGCCTCTGTGCAGCTTGCTCCCTCGGAGAGGCCTTCCTGCACCCGCCTGGCCTCTCCACCCCCTCGTCCTGCCCAGTTTCCCCGGGTCCCCCCAGCCCGCCCACACCTGACAGCCTGTTCCAGGTGTGTTCGGCCATCTCTCTGCCCCCCACCCCCGACGGGAGGGCAGGACCTGATCCCCTCACTCTGCCCTCCAGAGCTTGCCCTCGGAGCTCGCCTGGCTGACAGCGGGCTGTGGCTGGCCACCCACCCCCATTCATGTTCCCTTTTCACTCTGGTGTATTCACTCAGCAAAGCTCCATGGAGCAGGCCCACGGGGTCTCACCCTCCCAGGGCAACAGCACTCAGGGGAGCTTGGAAGAATCTAGACCCCCAGAGGTTCTTTTCTGTCGGGGCTGTTGCCCTGGAGATTTTCGTGAGAGCAGCCAGGGTCAGGCTCGACGAGGTGCTCTGCTGGCGCTGGCCCCCGGGCCCCACTGTGGCCAGCAGGCCAGGCCGGGCAGGTCCGCGATGCCGAGGCCTGAGGCAGCCCTGACCGAGGCCGGTTCTCCACTCACGTTACCCCAGGAGTCTCAGGCTCAGAGACACTGGGGACCAAAGTCACCCATCACCAAGAAGCGCAGGCAGAGTTCGGGCCAGCCTGGGGCCTTCCACACTCCGGCTCCCCTCCTCCTCGTGGCCCTCACCACCTGGGCCTGGGAATCTGGGTGGCAGTGAGCAGTGGCCTTTGCCACCATTCCAGGCATGGCAGGGGCTCCCAGCCAAATGGCGAGCCCACGGACCCCGGCCCACCATGCTCCAAGCCCAGCTCACTCCCACTACGGGGCCCGGGCTCAGGCCCTGAATGTCCTCCTTAGCACTGGGGCAGCCTGGGCAGGAGCCTTGGCTTCCTCATCATAAAATGGGTCGTGACTGTCCCTCCCTCGTAGGGTTAGTGGGGCGGAGGGAGTGAGAAGTTAGAACAGCCGGCACCGGGCCAGGGCGGAGCAGCAGCTGCAGGCTGCCGTGCCCGCACCCGTGCCCCGCACCTGGGAGCTGGCCTGGCCTCAGAACCTGAACATGGCACTGAACAGCCCACCCCTCAGAGCTGGCGGTCACCTGCGTGCTGCTGTGAGCGGTGAGCGCCATCAACAGTAAGCGCAATGCATAGACCGTGCGGCGGGAAAGCGGAGGGCAGGGGACCAAGTGCGGGGACACCAGGAGCACCGCACTGAGAAGGCAGCATTGGCACAGAGGCTCCAGGGAAGCCGCAGAGACCCCCAGCGGAGAATGAGCGGAGGCGGGGAGGGGCCGCACCCACGGCGCTAGGAGGACTCCAGGACGGTGGTGGCTGGAATCGGGGCTCTTTGAGGGTGGCTGTGAGAGAAAGGGGGTCGGGGTGACACCAAGGGTTCAGGCCTGAGCCTTCGGAAGGATGGCATCAGCAGTGGACAGGGGGCAGTGGCAGGTAGAGCCAGTGTTTGGCGGAAGACGGGAGCCCAGTTCAGGACACGCCGAGCTGGAGACGACCTTAGACACCGAGTGCACGGCGGTGCAGGGGCAAGGTCCCGGGTCCAGGTCGCTCTGCGACTCCACAGCGCGGGGATGGTCACGGGGTGAGCTCCCCCAGAGTGAAGGGAGGCTTGGGGGCCGGGTCGGCAGGAGGAACCCGCAGTGGCGGCCAAGAAGGGCCGGGGGACCCAGGACAGTCCACAGCAAAAGAGGGTCCAAGGGGGACAGTAGGAAAGAAGGGGAGAGGGGTCCCAAGTCTGCGCTTAGGGAGAGCCCAGGGCCAGAGTCGGTGCTGCCGTAACAAACTGCCAACGACTGGGGGGCTTCGAGCAGCAGCAGTTTGGCGTCTCAGCGCTCTGGAGGTGTCAGCAGGGCCTCGCCACCTCGAAACCTGCAGGGGACCAGCCCTCTCGCCCCAGCTCCCTGCAGCCCAGGCGGCCCTTGGCGTATGGCCATGTCGTTCCGGTCTCTGCGCCCAGCTTCACGTGTGTTTCACACTGTCGCCCCTCTGTGTGCATCTGTGTCCAAAACTCCCCTCCTAATAAGGACACCGGTCATATCAGATTAGGGGCCACCCTCGTGTCCTTACTTTAGCTGGACTGTCTCTGAAAAGACCCTATTCTTAAGAAGGTAGGAGGAAGTAGAGGTGAGGACCCCAACATATGAATTGTGGGGAGACACAATCCATCCCATAATAAGTGGGATCATTGGAGGGAGGGTCGGGAGCTCAGAGGCCAGGGTGGGGCAGGAGCAGCGACAGGGGCATTGAAGTCACAGAGAATTAGGGCAGGAGAGGATGGGGGCCCTGGAGTCCCAGGTGCTCGTCAGGTGCCCTGGAGGGACACTGTCAGGGACCTGTTCCTCGCTGAGGGGCTGGGGGTCTTGCAGAGTGGACTGTGTCCGTCTGAGCAACGGGCCACAGTCACTAAGTTGCTTTGGGACAATCTCTCGCTATTCAGGAGCTGCCGTCATCCCTGCAAAGCTCTGAGTGGATGCAGACACATGGTAGTGGCAGGGGAGGCCCTGCAGAGGGGCAGGGGGGCCAGCGGCTGCCCTCACCGACGCCACCACAGCTCCCACCTGAGCGCTCAGGTGGCTCTGCGGAGTCGTTGGAGCCCAGGCCTTCTGTTCCCTCCACCCCCTGCCCATCCCGGGACCCCAGATCCCAGGCCTGGGGTCCCCCCCAGACCCTCTCCATGGGCTCCCTCCTGTGTTTCAGTATCTGTCGCGGAGGCTGGGCCTGGATTCTGTCGCCTTTGGCTACCTGCAGACGACCTTTGGCGTGCTGCAGCTGCTCGGCGGGCCTGTGTTTGGCAGGTACAGTAGGTAGAGGGCGTGGGGGGCCCTCGCCCCACGATGACGCAGGCCCACCCCTCAGAGGTGACAGACTGGGTCCTGACCTCACGCTGGCCCCCACTAGGGCAAGCTGCAGAGGAGCTTTGTCCCCGGCTGGCTCCAGGGCCCCAGCCTGTGCCTTCTGCCAACTGGCTGTGGCCAGAGTGGGGTTAACTGGTGACCAGCTGGTGGCAGTAATGCCCAGCCCACCAAGCTGGGAGTCCCACCACCAACTTTGATTGAAAAGGTGATTCTGGGGCCCAGTGCCCACTAGGACCCAGGCAGGACCTCCAGGGACACCTGGTCTCCATGCTGCGGGGACACTGGGCTGGGGACAGGACAGTGGATGTCCTCCCACAGACCACAGCAGATGGAGCAGTGAGGGCGACGTGTCAGCCACACCTTCAGAGAAACTTTAAGCAGAAAAGAAGGGGTTCTGCAGGCAGGGCCAGCGGGGTCTGGGAGGGTTTCTCCGAGCCGAGTGGGACTGTCCCCAGGTCGGACCGCCCCAGCTCACTGCCACACTGTGCCGATGGGTAAACAGGCCCAGCCCCCACCCCCTCGCACCCCAGCCTCCTTTGCTTGGGGGGACCTGACTGCCGCTGCCCCCAGGTTCGCAGACCAGCGCGGTGCGCGGGCGGCGCTCACGCTCTCCTTCCTGGCGGCCTCCGCGTTCTACCTGCTCCTGGCGGCCTCCTGCAGCCCGGCCCTGCCGGGCACCTACCTGCTCTTCGCCTCGCGCCTGCCCAGCGCGTTCATGCACGGGCTCCCAGGTAGGGCCAGGTGGGCCAGGTGGGCCTGGGAGGGCGGGGCCTGGCTCGAGGGCCATGGGGGCGGGGCCGGGGTGGTATGTCCAGGGTGGAGGGGGGTGATGGATGGCCGGGCTGGGCAGCATCCCGGTCCGCGAGGGGTCAGCTGCGGTACCGCGCCCTCAGTCCCCGTGCACCCCCAGCCGCCCAGATGGTCATCACCGACCTGTCTGAGCCCGAGGAGCGGCCTGCGGCCCTGGGCCGGCTCGGCCTCTGCTTTGGCGTCGGCCTCATCCTCGGCTCCCTGCTCGGCGGGACCCTGAGCACCGCGTGCGGGTGAGTGGCTGGGCCGGGGACCCTCACGGGGTGGTGGGGCTGCTTGGCGGGACGGCGCGTCTGGGTGGGTTCCGCCCAGCCCCGCGCCCTCCCATGGCCTCGGTTTCCCCATCTGGAGCAGAGCAGGGCGGGCCGGTGGGCGGGGCCGCGGCCCACCTGGCCTGGCCGGCAGGGGCACCATCATCCGAGCCCAGGCTCTGGCCCGGAGCGCAGGGACGCCCGCGGGGTGCCCGCGCTGTGCCAGCTAGAGGAGCCTGGCCGGGCTTGGCCTAAAGGAAGCCGGGCGGCGGGGCTCTGGGGCGGGGGTCCCGGATGCCGGGCGGCAGGGCACGGGCAGCGTCCCCAGCCTGGGGGCGGGAACTGAGGGGTCCTGCCTGCAGGTGCAGCCTCTGTTTTTGGAACTTTTGCTTGGGGACAGTGCCTTTCCAGCTTGCCCTGGAGGCTGAGAGGGGGCCTGAGTCCCAGGGAAAGGGGGCTGCGGCAGGGACCCCTCTGACTGGGGGCTCCAAAGGGAGGAGGATGGGGAGGATCCCTGGGTCTGCTGCTTCCTGTCAGCCTCCCTGCCTCAGTTTCCTCACCTCTGCAGTGTGGATCCAGATAGTAGCCCACACCCCCGGGCGGCGAAAGGAACCCATCCTGTAAAGGAAGACCTTTGCCCCCCAGGCTGTGCACCCAGGGCTGCCCAGGCCTGTCCTGCGGGATTCAGCGTCCCGCGGCCAGCAGCTCCCACACGTGGTCCCTAGGGTGAACCCTGTGCCAGGCTTCTTGCCCCAACCCCCTGCAGTGGTCCGGCCGGAGCTCTCAGGTACCTCTGGGGAGAAGAGCTTGACCTTGAACCCAGCACACCTGGGCCCGGAGGGACCGCCCTTCTACGGCGGGGAAACCAGCTCCCCACGAGGCCTCGCCCCCATTCCTCCCTCCCCTGAAGCTCCCACTGTCCCTCAGAGTCAGCTTCCCCGGCACCAGCCCTGTCCCTCAGACCCAGCCCTGGGTTTGGTCCGGGGCTCGTGCTGGGGTGGAGGCCCTCCCTGCTCCCTGGCCAGAGGCCGTGTGCCAGCTGGTGGCCCCACCCTCTGCAGGCCATGTGAGCTTCCCCGACACTCCGTTCTGGGGTGGCACCTTCCTGGTGTGCCTGGGGGTGCCACTGTGTGTGGAGCAGGAGCCTCTCTCGACACCTGGCTCTCCAATCTTGGATGACCCGATGCCGGTCCCTGGACCTCTGGGGCTTCAGTTTCCCAGGCCAGGCACTGCCCAGGGACTACAGCCCGGGCTCCCCGAGTGCCCCCAAACCAACCCCAGCCGTGTCGGGGCAGCTGGGAGGTGGCTGAGAACGGGGGGTTCTGGCAAGGAGGGTACAGTGGCCTGGGTACAGCTCCTCCGCGCTGGAGGCTTGTTCAGGCTCCGGGGCCTCCCAGCATTCCCCTCAGAACCCGGGAGGACGCCTGTGTCTGGTCACGCTGTGCGCAGGGCTGTTTACGGAACAGCCAGGAAGGGCCCCTGCGGTTCTGGTTCTGGGGCACAGCAGCGAGCAGCACGGGTCCCTGGGATGAGTGAATGCCACGCGTGTTCCTACGGCGTCCGGCTGAATTACATGGTGCAAAAGTAACAAGCAGGGTGGGAGTCGGAGACGGGGGTCGCCAGGGGCTCTCCGAGGCGGTGGCGGTGGAGTAGAGACCTGCAGCAGGGGAGGGGAGGCCCAGAAGCAGCACGTGCAAAGGTCCTGGTGCAGGAAGGGAGGGGCCCTTGTGGCTGGAGGGCTGGGGAGGGGCAGGGGCAGGACAGGCCCTGGGTGGGCACCCGCAGGGGTTGAGAACACGGGGTGAGCGCCCCCGAAGGGAGGCCAGCGGGGCTGCGAGGACGACAGCCTGACCCGGGTGGCCGTGGCGGGAGCAGGCAGAGGGCAGATTCTGGCTTGGTTTTGCCGATGGGTGGGCTGTGGGTGTGAACTCAAGACAGTGGTGTCAAGGCCGTGCCCTGACCCAGGAGGCCTCGCGCTGAGGCCCAAGCAGCCAGCCTGGGGTCCCGTTCAGGGCCGGTCTTGGTGCTTGTTGGGCGCTTGAGGGCGCTGTGGAGTAGGCAGCGGTGAGGGAGTCTGCAGGTGGGGCGGCACGGGGCCGCCTGAGCCCCTCAGCCCTGGGCGCTTCGTGTTTGGGGACTGGGGACAGGCCCTACGTAGGGTGGGGAGAAGGGAAGGGCCATGTGGCTCCTGGAGGGCAGGGACCCGCCGCACCTGAACTGCCGTGTCTGGTAGGCCAGGGCCCCCCAGTGACCTCGGCTCTGCTGCCTCTGTGGCCGGGCTGGAGGGAGCCGGGTGCCGCCAGGTGCGCTAGATGGAGCTGGGGTGGGGGGGATGCCGACGGTCCAGGTGGGTTCAGGATGGGAGGAGCCCATGGGAAGGACGGGGACAAGGACAGGAGGGGGAAGTCTCTGGAGGGTGGCTGGGGCCACAGGGACAGCTCGGCCTAGGGCAATTTGAGGGGAGCAGGTGGCTAGAGTGAAGAGGGGGAATGGGGGATGGGCACCAGCAGGACCCCCCATGCCGCCCCACCACAGAAACTCTGGTTCCTCGCTCGCCCACAGGGGTGTGGCGGAACCCACCACTCACTTCCCTCCCCTCCCAGCAGCCCTCCAGATGGCCTCTACCCCTGCCCACAGCTTCCAGAACATTCCATCTGCCCGCTTTCCTCCCAGGTTCTGAGGGGCTTTCAGCCCGACGTATACATGCACCAAGGGGGAGCCTGACATCTCCTTCGATGGGTGGGAGCCGAGGCCCCCGAGAGTCTGCGTCTCTCCCCACGGCTCCCAGTCCCTCCCGGCGCCCAGGGCTGGGGACAGCAGGGAGCTGGAGGAGCCGGGGCTCAGGCTGACCCCCCCAGCCACTGTAGCTGGCTGCCGAGAATGGACTGGCGGGGCAGGGGAGGGCGTGTGAGTGACCTTGTGGCCCACCCACTGCCTTCATCCCGCCCAGATGGGGCAGGGTCCGCAGGGTCCACACAGCTGCTGGTGCACCTTGTCGGGGCAGTGGGCCCAGTGTTGGCCCGGCCTGTGGTCCCGGCCCTGTCCTCACCTGGAGGCCAGGGAGGTCAGGGAGGCAGGCTCGGAACCCGGATGGCCCGAGGGCATTTGCATCTGTCCCCCAACTCCTGCAGCTGCGCAGGCTGCTGGCTGAGCCTGGGGCAGGAGCCTGGGGCAGCTGCTCGCACACCCCGCCTTCCCCTTCCTTGATAGAAACCGCATGGCACATGGCAAGGGTGCCCCCTGGCTGCCACCCCCTGCCCACCCACACCCCCTCCCCTGAAAGGCCCAAGTTGTGCCCCACCCACACCCGGTGCGGTGGGAGGAGGAGGGGGACTTGCCGGGGCCTGGGGCAGGCGGTGGACTAACTGGTTTGGGCCCAGCCTCTGGAGCCCGGGCGGGAGACCTGGCTGCCGGGGGAGGGCTGGGCCCTCTGTGACTGTGTCCCTGAGCCCAGGATCCCACAGCCTGGGGAGGGACTGGGCAGAAGCCACGGCTACAGAGCCCCTCACCCAGGTCGCGCACCACAGCACGCGGCCCCCGGGGGTCACCTTCTCTGGATGACACAGTCCCAGCCAGCGTGTGAGACCGGGGTGCGCGGGCCCTGCAGACAGGACGTCCCGGCTTACTGGGGAGAAAGCAAGGGCTGGGGTGACCCGAGCCCAGCGAGGCGGTGCCGGCCTCTGCCCGAGTGTGCCAAGGCTGTCGCCGAGCAGAGCTGATGGGGCCGCAGGGACATTTGTGACGAGCGGCCTGTGGTGTGGAGTGGGGTCCCGGGCAGGTGCCGGTCGGGGGCCGTGTGGACAAGGAGCCCAGGCCTAGGGAGGGTCCGTGCTGGAGGGGAAGCCCACAGGACTTGCTGAGGATCAGGGCGGAGGGGAGTCGGGAGGACCCCCAGGTTTCCGGCCTGAGCAGCTGGGGGGACGGCCACGCGGCCACCAAGACGAGGACTCTGTGGGTTGAGTGGGGGATGGCCAGGAGTCCAGTGCTGGGCACGTGGGGTGTGAGGGCCATCGACGTCCACGGTCAGTGATGAGGGCTCTGAGGTCAGGGAGGGCCCAGGCTGGATGTCAGTGTGTCCAGCTGTCAGCCTGGGAGGTGGCCTTGTCAACGGGGACTGGTAGACTGTGGCCCACAGGCCAGTGCAGGCTACTGCCTGTGTTTGTCAATAAAGTTTTATTGGTACGCAGCCAGACCCGTTCACTGACACATATGGTCCATGGTGCCTCCGTGCTGTGGCAGCAGGTGGCATGGGGTGAGGACCACTGAGCCCCAACGGTGACCCTGCTGGAGAGAGGCAAGCTCGCCTCCAAGCAGGTGGCCCACGCGGGTGGTCCCCAGGCCCTCATATTGGGCCACCCTCACCTTCAGGGTTAGGGTTAGGCCAGCCCAGCTGTGGCCACACAGCAAGTCACAGGCACAGCTGGGCCCACAGCCAGGACTCCTGGCTCTTGGCCCCCTGGAGGTCTCTCCCCCACCACCAAAGTGACCTGGATTCCAGCGGGCGCCCGCCAGGCCTGCTGAGAGTCTGGTTGCTGGGCTGGGGCCATCTAGTCACAGGGGCGGAGGCCAGGGCGCCTCCTGAGACGCGAGTGTCCCGTGCTGGCCCTCTTGGGCACTGGCTGGCCGTGGGTGGACCAGCTCTGGCTCGGCACTGCCCCCATGGAGCCCTCAGTGAGTCGGCACATATTTCTGTGAACTTTATCCGGACCCTGGGGCCGGGAATGCAGGCCCCCCCCTCCATGTGCCCCCCAGCCACCCCTGGGCTCGGCTGGCAGAGGACACCCTGGACTCAGCCTGCTGAGCCAGCGGCAGCCCTCACCCTGCCCCCATCCCCGGTGGTGACTGGTGACGGCTCCCTGGAAGCTACTGAGTAGACATTCTGGGCTGCCCTGGACAGCCTCGGGGCGGAGTGACTCACAAAGGCCAGCCAGAAGGCCTGTGAGTGGGACGCCGGATGTAATCAGCCCAGCGGGCCTCCGCCTCCCCAGACAGAGGACCCGCGTGCTGGGGCTGGGAAGCGCGGCCGGCACAGTGGCTGAGAGTAGCGGCCAGCGCAGGGCGACCTGGGAGGGGAGAAGACGTCACTGTGGAAGGAGTGGCAGCGCCAGACCGTGTTAAGGCCGAGGGACAAGCCTGTGCAAAGGCCCTGGGGCAGGAAGGAGCTTGCAGTCTGGTTGGAGGCCTGTGTGGTTAGCCAGTGGTGGTGGACCGGGGTCGGGGGTTAGGCCAGAGAGGGCTTTAGGACCTTCTTGGGGGCCTGGAAGCCAGGGGAAGCTGAGTCAGGAGTGGTCTCCAAGGTCTTCATTTCCAGATGTGGCTCTGGCCACAGTGTCGTGGGGCCTGGAGGGGGTGGGCAGACAGCTTCCCCCCAGCCTTAGGCTGGACGTCCAGTGACTCTCTGGGCCCCTGCTCACCCCTCGTGAGCCAGGTGTCACGTAAAGCCAGGTCGCAGCTGACCTAGACTGTCTTCCAAGGTGGACAAGAAGGGGACACAGCCCAAAAGGCCACGCCCACTGAGGGTTAGCTCCCAGTAGCAGGTGACCTTGGTGCCTGCTGTCCCCTCTCAGAGTCTCAGAGCAAGGGGGGAGGGTGACCAGCTTGGTGGGGAATTGTCACTGTGAGTTGGGCAGGAGCCCAGACGGAGGCAGGCGGGGTGGTGATGACTCGGGCACCTGGCTGGGGACGGGGTGGGAGGCAGCGTCGTGGTTGCTGCTGTTCCGCCAGCCTGGGGATCGGGCCGCCTGGCTCCAAAGGCCGTGAGGGAACGAGGTCACCCCGCGAGGTGCCCAGGGTCCTTCCAGCAGCATCCGTGCGTCCGTCCGTGCGTCCAGCATCCTGTCTGTCCACTCGGCCAGAAGATGGGGGCGAGGACAAGACAGACTAAGCTCCCTGCGCCTTCCTGGCCGCGGCTCCGTCCATCAAACGTGTTGAATGAGCCGACGGGGCCGCGTCCGCGGGTCCTGGGGTGAGGTGCCGAGCCGGGGTGCTCCCTGCACAGGGGGGGGGTGCCTTGACCCGGGCCCTGGGGCCCCAGGGGTCCAGTGGGGCGTGCAGAGGCCCCTCGCGGATCCTCCCAGGCCAGCTCCTCCCCGGTCTTGTCCCGGGAAGACCTAGAGCTCCCAGCAGGGAAGAGGAGGATGGCCCGGCCTCCCCCGGGGCCTCCCCCGACCTCCCAGGGCCCCACTGTTCCCCAGGGCAGCCCTGGCCTTTGGTTCGCTGGCCACCACACAAGGCACGGTAGCCACCTGAGTGGCCGCCTCTGTCCTGTGCGTTTCTGGGGCATCTGGTAAAGAAGGTAGGCTTTGTCCCTGCCCCGCCAGGCCCGAGCAGTGACGCGTGGGCCTCGAGGCCAGAGTCCTGGAGAAAGGGCCCTTCTCTCTGGGGCTGGCCACTCGGGCCGGGGGATTGTCCCTGCTCACATGGAACGTCCGCCTGTGTGGGCTGGAGGAGGGGCTGCGCCCAGCCTCACCCCTCCCCAGGGCCACAGCAGAACCTCACTCTGGGACCCAGTGACCTCTGCCCCTCCCTGTCTGCTGGCCAAAGGAAGGGCCTTTCCCACGGCGCCCAGCAGCCCGAATAGCCAGCATCCTGGGTGTGGCCACCAGCACGGGCAGGTCTGCCCCACGCAGCCACCCCGCTGCCCCGCGTGAGCCTGCGGTCCCAGCCCGAGAGACGAAGGGTGGCTGAGGCCTGGCCTCTCCGCAGCCAGCCAGCGCCCCCGAGTCAGCTGGAACCGAGGCCCTGCCTGCCTGTGCCTTCTGCCGGGGCTCTGGCAGAGCCTGTGTGCGTGCACGCGTGTGGCTGTGCAGGGGAGGGGTGGCGGAAGTCCTGTCTTTGAACTCTTTGGAGGGGGCACAGGCAGCTGTGGCTGGCCAGGACTTTGACCCGCCCTTGTCTATGCCCGGAGGCCCTGACCAGGGCGGATCTGGGGACTCCAGCGAGGCCCGGGGCAGGGTCTGGGCTTTGCATGAGAACCCACACGTTTGTTCTACCATCTAATGGTCGCCAGAGTTTCACCGCCAGGCCAGCGCAGGCCCCCCTGCCCTCGGGGGCCAGATTCTGGGCACCTGGTAAAGTAAGTCCTTCTGAGACCCGGGGCCCAAAGATGGTGTCCCATGTGGGGAGAAGAGCTAGGGCTGCACCAAGAAGGGCTGTTGCAGGATGTATAGGAGTTTGCTCACCTGCTGAGAGGAAGGGATTTCAGGCCATGCCTGGGCCTGGAGGCCTTGCAGCTGTGCTCGGTGAGAAGTTCCCCATCTCCTCCTGCCTCCCCGTCAGGGCAGGGGGTAGGCCAGTCCTCAGAAGGAAATGGTGACAGTCAGAACGGCCAGCGTCCAAGTGCCTGTGCTCCCCGGGTGATAGGGCCTGCCTGCTCCTTCCGGAGGGGTCACAGGCCACGGTTCCGTGTGCTGACTCGGCGAGAAACGCTTCCTCGGAGGTGAAGGCTGAGGGGTTGGCTCGCTGGTGGCCTGGCAGCCTCGGACCCCAGGCCAGCATGCCCTGCCCCTGAGGAAGCGGGAGGGGGTCCTGATGGGATGGGAGGCGGTTTCTGAGGGCCCACGAGTGCCAGGCCTGTCCTCACCGTGAGGGGTGGCGTGACCATCGCCACCACACAGTGCAGGTCCCCGACACCCCCTCCCCAGGGACACACACGCGGGCCTGCCCTTGGGGTCTTTCCTGACCTTCGGGAGCCTGGCAGCTGCCGGCCCCTGGGAGGGTCCCCAGCCCCGGGCTCTGCCCCAGCCCTCCCGGGCCCCCCACCCTGGCTCCCCCCGACCCCCGAGGCTGCCAAGGCCCACACAAGGGTGAGAGTCAGGGAAGGGGGCGGGGCTCCCTCCTTCCTTCCTGTCACCGAGTGTCGCAGGCTGCGGGGACCTGGGCGGTCGGGTTGGAGCTGTTTGCAGCCACTGATGCTCTAGTGTGACCAGAGCACAGGTCGGGGTGGGACCGGCACCAGTACAGCGAGGCTGTTTCCCCAGGATTGAGTGCCCCACTGTTGTGGCTCTCGTGGCCAACCTCCTGGGAGCTGGCCTCAGCGCCACCTGCATCCCCGCCAGCACCAAGCACGCCGGGGCCGATGCCGCCAAGACTGCACCGCCAGGTAAGCCACCGGCACGGGCTCCTCCCGCCCACCCGCCAGGCCTGCCGAGGCGGTCGGGGTCGCGCTCCAGCGGAGGGCACCTGGGGTGTGGAGGGAGATTTGGTGGGGGGCGCTCACACGGCCGAGCGGTGCGGCGTCGGACAGCCCGAGGCCTGCGGCCGGGGAGGACCAGGAGGGACCGCAGGGCGGGTGGGCCCCGGAGACTCGGTGTGTCCAGGGTGACATGTCCAGGGTGACATGTCCAGGGTGACATGCGGGTGCACAGCCCAGCCTGGGGGAGTGGCGGGCAGAGGGCAGAGGGCAGGCCAGGCCAGCCCCACCAGGAGAGGTCGGGGCTCCTCAGAGGTGTCCCTTCTGGGGCGGCGCCACTGAGCCCCAGCCCCACGGGCCTGGCACACGGCTGGACCCGCTACCTCTTTGCCCAGGGACTGAGAGCCAGTCTGGGATGGAAAGACCCCCCCAAGGGACATCCTGGGATGAAGCTGTGATGGGGTGACCCAGACCAGAGGCGGGGCTGGGGCGCAGGCCAGACCTGCGCAGGGACAGGGGGCAGCCAGGGAGGCAGGAGGCCCCGGGAGGGGAGGGAGGGGCAGGAGAACCCACCAAGCCCACCGGGAGGCCCACGACACAGTGCTGCAAAGTGTCCGGTGGTCAGGGCATGGCAGTGACTTGAGGCCACTTGGGAGCAGCCGCCAGGCTGCGTGGGTTGGGGGGTCGAGGGCCCCCACCACTCTGCACCCAGGCCCCCCTGAGCGCCTCCAGCACCAGGGTCCCCAGGGCCCTGGGGAGTGTGAGCAGCTGCTCTGTGCCCACCCGGGGGCAGTGGAGGGGCGCTGGGAGTGTCGTCATCTCCCACCCCCTCGGGCGGCACCAAAGCCAGAGGCAGGAGGGCTGCTGGGCCGGGCGCGGGCAGGGCATGAGGGGCCGGGGCGGGGGGCCGGCAGCCGCGCCCCCGGACGCCGGGTTAAAGGCCTCCGAGGGGTCTGACTGGCCTCTCGGGTGCCAGGCGGCCCCCAGGCCAGCGTGTTTGACCTGAAGGCCATCGCCCGCCTGCTGCTGCTGCCGGGTGTCCTGCGGGTCTTCCTGGTCAAGGTGGTCTCCGGCTTCCCTTCAGGTGAGTCCCAACGCTGGTCTCCCAGGCACGCAGGGCCTGCCGCAGGGACGGTCTGTGGTCAGGGCCTGGCCTGCGGCCTGCGTCCCGCGCTCCCACCTGCCAGGAAGCAGGACAGAGAAGAAGCTGGGGAACCCCCTTGCAAAGCTCCTCAGGTGCCGAAGGGTGAACCCCCTCTGCCTCGGGCAGCGCTCAGCCAAGGCCACGGGGCCAGGGTGCTGCCCCCGCCCCCTGTCCCCCAGCCCACTGAAGTCACCAGCTGCAGTAATGGGGGCTCTGAGTGCTCACAGCCCAGAGGCCACCAGTGGGTCTTGGGGCCAAATCTGCCCCCGTGGTCGGCCTTGGTCCCCCCTGTGGCACCTTCCTGCTCGGTCTACAACTTAGCAGCCCCCGGGGGAGGGGCTTCCTGCAGGGGTCCACAGAACCCCAGGGAAAGGTCTCCTTGGCCACGTGCCCCTCCCTGAACCAGGCACTGGCCGGGCCGGGGGTACCCACCCAGCGAGGAGGGAGAGGGCGGGCGCTGGGCAGGGGTGGGTGACTCGCGCCCCTGACGGCCCGCCTCTGCCCAGGGCTCTTCATGGTCATGTTTTCCATCATCTCCATGGACTTCTTCCAGCTGGAGGCCGCCCAGGCCAGCTACCTCATGTCCTTCTTCGGGGTCCTCCAGATGGTGAGTGGGCGCCGGCGCCCGGGGCCTGGCGGACTCGGGTTCCCAGCGGTGTCCACGCTGTTCTCCGACCTGCCTGCGTCACCCGCTCGAGGGCTTCCGGGCCCTCCTGCCCCTCCTCTGCCCCCCTGCGAGCCTCAACCCCCGTCCCTCCTTGCAGCTGGAAACGCTGCTGTCCCTCGCTGCAGCTCCGCGGCCCGCGGCCTCGGCCCCCACGCCCGGGGCTGCTCTCAGGCCCCCGCCCAGCCCCAAGCCCGAGCACCAGGGCCCACTCGTCCCTGGAGGTCCTGTCCCCAGGGAGGGCTGGTGAGCCCTCGGCCTCCTGGGCCAGCAGGTCGGGGCCCACGGGACACATATCATGTGTGCCGGTAGGGACAGGACGGCGGGGGGCAGCCCCCAGCAGGGGGCACGTGAAGATGGTGCCTCTGGCCTCCAGTGGGCAGCCGGCTGGGGTCTGCGTCCGCCCGCCTGCCCGCCCGCCCGCCGTGTGACCGGAGCAAGCTTCCCAAACCCTCCCCGTCTCCTTTCTCACCTGTCCGGCGCGGCTGGCCACCCTGCCCGCCTCTCGGGGCTGTCAGGTAGATTACGCGACCTCAGGTGGCGACGTCCTGAGAGCAGGGCCAGGCACCCCCGCGGGCTTGGCTGTGGCGGCTCGGCTGGGGCAGGCGTCCTGTCTGCCGGCCCCAGGGCCCAGCTCCAGCCCAGGCCCAGCCCTGCCCAGGCCCGGCCTCCTCCAGGGCAGCTGGGCCAGGCCCTGTGGTGGCAGGGACAGGTGGCAACGTGCTGCCGCCCAGGACCCTGACAGCCGGAGTGCAGGAGGGGCTATTTTGGGATGGGTGTGGGGTGCCGCTCACGGCCTCTCCGGAAGCGTGTGGCATTCCTGGCGCCTCCGAGCCATCTGCTCCCCAGCCTCAGGCCCTGGTGCTAACATAGCCCCTCCTGGGAGGCGCCCCCACCCCCCGCCCCGCCATGGGCCCGAGCGGCCGCCCTGGTGGGAAAAAGGAGATAAACAGAAAAACAGTAATCTTCAGTGGGCAGACACGGGCCGGCTCTGAACACGGCCGACGTCTGCAGACCCTCGAGACCCCTGGGACGGACACTGGCAGCCTCTGACCCAGGATGGGGGAGGGGGCTGGGCCTGCCACGGCTGCAGTGGCGACTCTACCTGAGACGGGCGTGGGGTGGTGACTGACACCCTGGGGGACACCTTGCAGGGCACCCGGGTCCCGACCTGAGGGGAGGGTCCTGGGGGGCCTGCAGACCCTGCTCCCTGAAGGCCTCCTGCGGGAGCCCCGAGCTGGCCGTGCCGAGGGCCCTGCGGAGACCGCGCTCCCTGCACTGGGGCAGGTGCGCCCCCACCCGGCACACCTGTGGTGGGCCGGGGCCACAAGTCAGGGGAGGACAAGGAAGGGTGCTGGTCTAGCTGGGGCGACTGGGGGGCCGGGGCCCCCTGCTGCAGGGAGCCAGCGAGGGGACAGGCGGGACAGGTGGGGGAAGAGGGGCTGCAGGGGGGTCTGAGCAGGGCCCTGCAGAAGCCTGGGTGCTTTAGGGGCCCAGGGACCCTTTGGAGGGGCGGGGCAGTGGGGGACAGGAGGTCAGGGGGAGGTGAGGAGGAAATGGGCTGTCTGCCCTGCCAGCTCCTGCGGTCCCCGCGTGGCGCTTAAGGAGAAGCGGTTCTGAGTTCACGGAAAAGTGGAGCCACCTTGTGCGTGCCGTGCGTGCCGTGCGTGTGGGTGTGGGTCTGTGTGTTGCGTTACACGCTGAGCCCGACTCAAGCCTCTCCTGCTGCGCGATCTCCTCTTAGATGTAGTGCACGGAGTGTGGCTCATCAAATAGATCTTCCACTAAAAAACGTTTAAAAACTCCAGAAAACCCAAAGAGGAAACACGTGTGAAAGTTGGATTGTTTTAAAGGACACTTGTGTTTCGGTCGGGGACAGTCTCATTGTGCCTGGCAGGAAGCGGGACAGGGATTGGTCCAATGCGGTGGTTCTGCAGGACTGGGCCTGCCCCCAGGACACGGCCCCCTGTGTGGTCCCGGCCTGCCTGTCCTGCGGGGTGCAGGAGGCCAGGTGACCACGTAGGGAGCAGCCTGCGGGCCGGGCCTGTAGGTCTGAGTCGTGCCCGAGCCCCTGGCGCCCTGGCTTGGGCCTGGCCTTGCAGCCCCGCCGCCCCAGGGAGCTCAGAGCCCTCCGGGCAAGGGCTGCAGATGGTGCCGGGCCTTCTGGGGCCTTCTCTGAGGAGGGGCTGCTGCGGCACGGCTGGCTGCGGTCCAGGCCTCCCTCACACCCACCTCCACCCTCTCTCCCTGGCCTAGGTGACCCAGGGCCTGGTCATCGGGCGGCTGAGCAGCCACTTCTCGGAGGAAGCACTGCTCCGGGCCAGCGTGCTGGTCTTTGTCCTGGTGGGGCTGGCCATGGTGAGCACTGCCCCCTCGGACTGCCCCCACGAAGGAGGGGTCCCAGTCCCACTGCCCTGACCTGTGCCGCGGGCATGGCGCCTCGGGCCACATCCCACCGTCCCGCCCTCCACCCCAGTCAGGGCCAGCCCCGAGCGGGCGGCAGTCGGGGTGAGAGGAGCAGGGGTTGCTGCAGGGAGGAGCCCGCCGGCCCTGCGCAGCCCCCGCTCAGTGCGCCCCCGCCCCCTGCCCGTGCCAGGCCATGATGTCCAGCGTCTTCCACTTCTGTCTGCTGGTGCCCGGCCTGGTCTTCAGCCTCTGCACCCTCAACGTGGTCACCGACAGCATGCTGACCAAGGCTGTCCCGGCTGCGGACACGGGTGAGCACCCCATCTGGGGCGGGGCCCTCCCTCCGGGCAGCCTGCCCAGCTGCCCAGTGGGTGTGGGTGCGCTGGGCGTGCTGGGTGGTGGGCCGGGGCAGGCCCAGGCCAGGGCCGTGGGAGGAGGGCTGCCTGGAGGCGGCGTTTGGCTTGGCTGTGACCCACAGGCAGGGTTTCACCAACAGGGAAGGTGGGAAGCTGGTGTTCCAGGCGGGGGCCAGCTGAACAGGGGTGCGGAGGTGTGGATTTGGACAGCGCCTGCAGGGGCCCTTGGGAACACAGCCCAGTGGCCCAGACAGCTGGGGGAGGGCCAGCAAGGACGCGGGGTCCCTGAGGGCCGTGCCTGCAGGGCTGACCCCCATCCACCCGCCCACCCAGCGGGGGTCAGAGGGTGAGAGGCGCAGAGGGGAAGTGGGGGGAAGCGGGGGAAGGGACTGCCCTGGGCCCTCCAAGGCCTTCCGGGACTGAGGACGGGGGTCTCTCTCCAAATGGGCTGGGCCGGGCTGGGGGCACTTTGGAGAGGCCGAGAGGAGGAAGCAAGGCCGGGACAGGTGCGCCGGGCCAGGTGGGGCAGGCCTGGCGTGCCCAGGGCCCCACCCTCAGCTTGGGAGGAGCAGCAGGTCCGGCTCCCAGCCCCAGCCTGGGAACGCGGGCAGAGGGGCCGGTAGTTCTGCAGGGGCGGGGAGGGGGCGAGGCTGCTCTTAAATTACACCCCCAGCCCTCCCCACCCCCCAGGCCCTGAGCCAGGTGGAGCCTCGCCAGGCCCCGTGACCTGCTGGGAATCCCCAACTCTGAGGGGCCTGGGCGATCCCCTCTGGGCTTGGGGCCACAGCTCAGCGCTTTGGGGGGCTAGGGATTGGGCAGAGGGCGTCCCTCCACCTTGAGTTCTGGGGGTGGTCCCCTCGCTTAGAGCCTGCTGCCCCCAGCCTCATGTAGTGTCCACGTATGTGTTCACCCTGGGGACAGCTCCCGAGGGGCATGGAGAGCCCCTCATGCTCAGGTGGGGACAGCCAGGTGGGGGCTCTCCCCACCCTGTGGGGGGTGTCTGGGAGCTGCAGGGCCCGTGGCTGGAGGAGGGGCTGGTGGCCAGGAGGCTGTGGAGGCGGCACTGGGGGGTCGTGCCCACCCTGAAACCCTGGCCCCAGAACCCCACCGTGTCTCGGCAGACCCCACCCCCTCACCGGCCCTCAGAGGCCAGTATGGGCCCTGGGAAAGTGCCCTGAGCGCCGGCTCCTCGGCAGCCCCAGGCCAGATGCCACCTCCCTTGGCAGGGCTGGGAGGGCGGGGCCTGCTGCCCACGACCTGTGGCCCCATTCCCAGGCCCCTCCTTCCCTGGGGAACTTTCTGGAACAGGGAGGAGGCTCAGCCCCACATCAGAGAAGCTCCGCGGCAGCTCCCTGCGCGGCTGGGTTGCCCATGGGGCGGACTGGGGGTAGCCGGAGCCGCCTTGTGCCCCCAAGGCCAGGGCAGGGGGGACCAAAGTTTCGGAGCCGGCAGGTGGAGCCACTCGGGGGCGTTTCCGGGAGGATTTCACGCAGACCGAGAGCTGTGCAGGCCGGATTGGGCGGTGGGGGCGGGTCAGGAAAGATGGGGACCGGGCTACGTCCAGGAAGTGGGCATCCTGCCAGGGGCCTGCCCAGGCCCTGACTCCTGTCCCCATCCCTTCCCCCAGGGACCATGCTGGGCCTCTGCGCCTCTGTGCAGCCACTGACCCGCACCCTGGGCCCCACCCTGGGCGGCCTGCTGTACCGCAGCTTCGGCGTCCCTGTCTTCGGCCACGTGCAGGCCGCTGTCAACTTCCTCCTCCTCCTGATCATCTGGAGGGAGCCTACGCCCCGGAAGAGGGACAAAGTCCGGTGACCACCGCACCCAGCACAGACTGGCAATAAACTCCCTCAGGACTCTTCCAGTCTGATTTCTGCAGCTCCCACAGGGCCTGTCTGCGTCTGTTGCCGGGGAGGTGCAGCTCAGGGGCTGGAGGGCTTCCTGGAGGAGAGGGCTGCAGCTGGGCCTTGGGGCTCCCGGCAAGACAGAATCACCCGTTTGTTCCCAGCCATTAGTCCGATCTCTAGTCCACCAACTCGGACAGGGAGGAGTCCCCCTGCGGCTCACTCACGCCCAGCCCGCGGTGGGCGCGTGCTGGTTTGAGATCAGGGCACTGGATATTCAGGGCCACTGAATCTGTGCTCCCAGGAAAATGAATGACGCAAAAAACGTCAGGGGAGCGAGGCCAGAGAGATCTAGGGAACAGGCCCTCACTGTTGCCTCGGAGCACACAAGCCCCGACGCCCCCAGTCCCAGACTGCACCGGTGACGCCGGCCCGGCCTCCCAAAGGGGCTTCCTCCAGGGTCTCCCCCTCGCAGCCTCTTCATCCTGGAGCCGACTGTAGGGCAGGACCCCTGCAGCCGCCTCCCTCCTGCCACCCCAGCTCCGGGCTCCCCGGGGAGGGGGCCGTGGGTGGGGACCCAGCCCCGCTGCTGGGACCTCGTGACCAATGAGTGACTGATCTGGAGAGAACAACTTCAACAGGGCCTGCAGATGTCCCTGAGACCAGGAAGGCCACCCTTCCTCCCTCAGGCTTCCTTTAAAAAGCCATTAGGACGGAATCCCCGAACCTCAGCATCCCATGGCCCAGACTGGAAGTGGCCCCAGAGAGCTGAGAGTGCAGGCAGGCCAGGCCGCTGCGGGAGCCGCGCCGGCGACAGGGTCTCACCTCCTAACCTCGGCCCCGCTGCCCGCGAGGCTGTGCCGGGAGAGGCCCTCGGCTGGGCCAGTGCAGGGTCCCTGGCGAGTCTTCTCCACTGTCTTTGGGGGCACCGTCCCCTTTGCGCAGGGGGTCCACAGAGTGTTTGGGAGAAAACGCCTTGCAGGGAAGCTTTCCTCTCTGGACTTGGCACCCAGGACTCCCGCACGCCACCCAGCGAGGGGACAGCACCTCCCCAGCCTGTGTTGGCTCCCTACTGGGCCAACGGTAAGTGACAGAGACTAGGGCCCAATGTGGGGCTTCACTCCCCTCACTGCTGCCTCCCTGCCCACCAGCCAGAACAGTCCAGAAACGAAGGCCCCTCACAGGGCAGAATCAGCGTCCGAACCCTCTTCTAACCTGGGCTTGTTCTCCACCAACAGACCCTCTGGGTGGGGGACAAACGTCCAGAGTCCTGCCTCCCAGGTAGCTGTGACACAAACTATCTCGGTCTGTCCCTGTGTACAGCAGACGCAGCCAGGCAGGGAAGGCAGAAGCAGCCAGCTGGCCAGGTAGCTCAGGAAGTGGGGGGCTGCCTCTCCACCCCGCCTGTCACTGGGCCAGCCCCTGGTCACTCAGGGACCTCAGCCTCCTGCCACTAGACAGCCCAGACCTTTGTTCCAGTCCCCAGGGAACAAGCCCACCCTGCTGGCCCCACGCTGCGGGCCCTGGCCAGGAGGGCTGGCAGCGGACTCGAGCTGCCATGCTCCAGCGGGGACAGCCAGCTGGGGGCTGGGCAGGTGGTACGTGGGTAGGAGGGTGGTCAGGAAGGTCACCCCACGCACACGCAGCAGCAGCTCAGATGGGGCGTTAGTGAGTGAACTCCAGAGCTAACACTGCCGGCCGCCCAGTCCTTCCCAGGACACACCCAGGAGGGGAAGGCAGCCAGGGCCAAGCCGGGCACTTCCTGGCCTCTGGGGAGGCGGCTGCGAAAGGAGGGGGTGGACCTGGCCCAGATGACACCATTCACTAAACGCCAGGTCCCACCCTGTGCCTTTCAGACCAGGGCACCCGGTGGCCCCATCCCAGCCTCCACCCTCCCAGCAGGAAGCTCACTGCACCACAGCGATGGTAGAAAAAAGATGGAGTCATTTATTTGGAATGGACACACTGATGCAAAAACAAAATATTAAGACAAAACGATGTCATGACAAAGACCCATCAAAATAAATACATAGATAGTCCAATAACTTAATGCGTCCGCGCAGCGGGGCCAGGCTCCGCACGCCCGGGAAGGTCCTCCTCTGCCGGCAGGTGCGCGGCGGCCCGAGCGTCGGGCCGGACTCGTCCAGCGTGTGGCTCTGCGGGGAACGGGCCTGAGTGCCCCGGGACCCCGGCGCGACGGGGCAAGCGTCGGCTCCGGCCACGCGCCTCAGGGGCGCCGAGACTGCGTGGCGCCAGGTCCCCATGTCCCTTCTGGAAGCGTCTCCCAGCGAGGCAGCGTCTCCCGGCGAGGCAGGGCCTCCCCCGACGGCCGCAGTCCAGTCGTCCTCCCTGGGCCGGGCCGAGTGCGGGCCAGGACGCGCGGGCGGCGCGTGGCCCGGGCGGCGCGGGGCTAGGACGAGCGGGGCCCGGGCGGCGCGGGGCCAGGACGAGCGGGGCCCGGGCGGCGCGGGGCTAGGACGAGCGGGGCCCCGGCGGCGCGGGCGCGGGCGCGGCGCGCTCCTGGCGGCCGCGGAAGTCCTGCAGCGCGCGGCGGTTCTGGAAGTCGATGAGCGCCAGCGTGATGGCCGCGCTCCAGCAGCTCTCGCCCGCGCAGCGGAAGTCGATCTCCTTGCGGTCGGTGGTGACGATGGTGAAGTACACGTACTTGCCCGTGCGCTCCACGCAGTCCACCTTGAGGATGGAGTGGAAGCGCAGCTCCTTGGGGCGCGCGCCGGCGCCGGCGGGGAACAGGCTCAGGCGGTCCGGGGTGAGCACGCCGCGCTTCTTCTTCCACAGCTGGAACAGGCTGTCGCTGCGCTTCTCCAGCTCGCCCTCGCGCAGCACCTCGCCGGGGGTCTTCATGTCGGCCGGGCGCGGGGCGGCGGGCGCGGGGCTCGGCGAGGGCGCTCGGGCGGCGGCGGCACCGGCTCTGCGCCTCGTGGCCCCGGCGCAGCCCTTATAGCGGCCCCGCCCCGCCCCGCCCCGCCCCGCCCCGCCCCCGGCCCTTCCGCCCCGCCCCCGGCCCTTCCGCCCCGGCCCCGCCCCGGCCCGCCGCGCCCCCGGGCGCCCCAGGCCGCCCCTCCTCCATGTCCGAGGCCCGGGCCCCCCAGCCCGGCTGTCCCGGCTGTCCCGGCTGCCCCCGCTGCCGTGCCCGGGGGCGGCTCGTGGCCCCACCGCCCGGGCGCCCGCCCCTCGGCTCGCAGGCGCCCGCGCAGGAATGCGCTCCGCCGGCCCTGCCCGCGGTGACTCACGCCGGGAGCCCCGGGAAGCGCCCGTGGGCGCGGAGACCGCAGCGTCCAGACCCCCACGCTGCGGGCGCCCCGAGGTCCGGCCCTGCCGCTCCAGGCCTCTCGTAGCTTCTCAGCCCTGGGCGTCCCGTCGCCCTCGGGCCCCTCCCCGGGCACCCAGGGACTCTCTCCGGAAGGGGCCCTGCCCCCGTCGCCTTATCGCCCATCGTGCCACCCACGGGCAGCGCCTGGAAGGACCTCGCCTGCTCTGAGCCTCGGTTTCCCCCTCTGCGAACCGGCACAGTGACCTGCTAGGTCAGGGAGCACGCGAAGGGCTACGACAGCGCGGGATGCGCAGGCGGCGTGAGGCAGGCGAAGCCCGCCCAGCTCCCTGGCCCTCCAGGTGTCCCAAACGGGGTCGGAGTCCTCGGGCCACCACGGCGCAACCGGGCGGAGGGAGGCCCTGGGGGCCCGGGGGCGGCGGGGGCGGCTGAGTCATCGCCTTCCAGCCGGGCTGACGGGCAGTTTTATTTACCCTCTTCCTTTAAAGGGTTTAATAGCGGCGGAAGCGAAAGCCAGCTCCTCCCGGGTTCCCAGGGGTGGGGGTGGGGGTGGAGCCGGCTGAGCGGGCCCCGGGGGGTCCCGCGCCCCCAGCCAGCTGCGCCCCAGCTGCAAGGAGGTCCCGCCGCTGGGGTGGGACCCAACCAGGACGGCCTCACGTTGCAAGTCCCGCGCAAAATGAAAAGGAGAGGCCGGGCGCGGTGGCTCACGCCTGTAATCCTAGCACTCTGGGAGGCCGAGGTGGGCGGATCGTTTGAGCTCAGGAGTTCGAGACCAGCCTGAGCAAGAGCGAGACCCCATCTCTACTAAAAATAGAAAGAATTATATGGACAGCTAAAATATATATAGAAAAAATTAGCCGGGCATGGTGGTGCATGCCTGTAGTCCCAGCTACTCGGGAGGCTGAGACAGGAGGATCGCTTGAGCTCAGGAGTTTGAGGTTGCTGTGAGCTAGGCTGACGCCACGGCACTCACTCTAGCCTGGGCAACAGGGTGAGACTCTGTCTCAAAAAAAAAAAAAAAAAAAAAAAAAATGAAAAGGAGAGTCCGTTGGTTCAAAAAGTATTAAAAATGTCAACACGGGGACGCCCCACCCTTGCCACAAGCCCCCCAAGTCCCCTACCCTCTGACCAGCCCAGAACCCCGGCCCTTCAGGGCCACTGTGAGGAGGAAAGAGGCACTTAGGGTTCCATCGGGGCCCAGGACCAGGCTGTGGATGCCCTCCCGATGGCAGCTGCAGCGGTCCCACTGTGGCGCCAGGGCACCTGGTGTGGGAAGGGCAGAGAAGGGCTGTGCCAGGACACTGTCCCCAGCATGGGACTGCAGGTCACCCTGGCCACCCTGCCTGCCCGTCCTTGCAGGGAGGCTGGAGGGAGGGAGCAGGCCAGAGGGTGGGTAGAAAGATCTCCCCTCAGGACAGTGCTGGGCGGGCCCTGGGGAGAGGTGATGAGCTCCCCGTCAAAGCTGGCATCCAGCCCAGCAGGCCAACTGCTGGGTGGAGGGGATTGCAGCGTCGTCAGGCTGGGTGAGATGGCAGGAGAGATGCTAACCCTCCCTGGTGTCCCTTCCCCAGCCACCGTGCCACCACCACAGGGCTGCGCTGTCCTGCCTGGGCCCTGGGCTGCTGGGCAGTGCACCCCGGAGAAAAGGCTCCTCTGGGCAGTGGGAGACCAGGAAAACCCAGCCAGGGTGGGGCGCTCTGTCACTGCTAGAGGGAGCCCCTGTGAGCTGCAGGTGACCAGCGGCCTGCCTGCAAACGGTCTGAGGCCCACCAGCTTGCCTCCCTCGCCCAAGGGCCAGTCAGCGGAAACCCCAGACACTGGGCATGGCTTAAGCACCTACTGTGTGCCTGCAGGCCTGGCTGGTGCTGGAACCCCAGAGGACGGGAGCCCCACTTGCCCGCGGGAGCACAGTGGGTACCCACCTGGGAGGGCACGGGGCGGAGAGGACAGCATGGAGAACTCTGTCGGGTCGGAGTGCCAAGAACGGGTCCCAGGGAGACCTCGAAGGGGCAGCTGGCGTCCGTGTGCCAGGCACTGTGCCCAGTCTCCACCTACTAACCCTGAGAGCACCCCAAGGTGGGTATTCTAACCCCCACTTCACAGATGAGGAAACAGGTCCAGGGAGGAGAGAGCTGGGGAGGAAGAGAGGAAGCTGAGCGGGAGGAACAGGTGAGGCCAGGTGAGGTGCTTCCCTGAGCCCCCCTCTCTTGGGCGGGCTTCCCAGGGGAGGCTGGGAAGCCTGCAGCCCAGGGGGGTGCTCTGGTCGGGGCAGGAGGGGGAGGCCAGGACACGGGGGCTGGGAGCCCTGGTGCCAGGCCCAGCCCCCTCACTGCTGCTGCCTTCATAGACAAGGTCAAGGTCAAGGCAGGGCTACTGGGGATAGGTCAGGGCCCTGGAGGGGACCCTGGCAGCTTTACCACCTACAGCCCCTGCCCCAGGGGCCGGGTCCTCGGCGGCTGCCAGACATCCCAGGCTCTGCGTGGCCAAGCCAGCATGAACCTGGTTAAGAACCTGGCTGAGAGCTGAGGGGGGCTGGCTCCCCATCCCGGCAGCCGGGGACCAGGTGCCCCAGGTGGGACTTCTTCAGGGCTTCTGTACAGACGCGGGCAATGATGATCCGCGGTGTCAGGGGCTGCAGGGTTAGGAGACCAAGCACCACCTGGCAGGTCGCTCACAGACAGGTGCTGCCCTGCGGCCACAGCGGCCAGCTGGATGCCTGCCACCCACCCCCAGCTGGAGACGCCAGGCTGAGTCCCCCATGGGCCCTCCCTTGGCCTCCCTCAGCTGGGACCGGGCAGGGCCGCCTCTGACCCCACCTGGGGCTGAGTAACCTCCCACCTTAGGCCGTTTCTGCCCTGATTGCAGAAACAGTGGCTCGGAGAGGTGACTGTCGGGAAGGGACCCTGCCCCCAGAGCCCAAGCAGGCCTGTCTGAAGGTCCCCTCTGGAGGATGGGACTGGGGTGGGGGAGAATAATGAGGAAGCAAAGTGTTGACATAGGAACACTGGGCAAGGAGCTTTTGGGGTGACGCTGATCCCAGGGCCATTTGATAGTCAAGAGCCCAGAGGAGCCTCCAGGATGGAGATTGGACAGCCCCCTTCCCAGCATACTGCTGGGTACTGGGGACCCTGGCATGGACCCCGGCTGGACCCCACGGGAGCTGCGCCCACACGGTGCTGGAGAGCGGCAGCCCCTGGCCTGAGAAGCGTCCAGGCCTGACAACCACCGGGAGGCCCATGTGGCCTCATTTCCCTCGCGGGGTCCCCGGGAGGCGGGGCTGCTGGGGTTGCTTTCTTGGCTTTGCAGGGAACACAGGGTGGTGGTTTCAGAGAGGTGAAGTGACTTGTCCAAAGTCACAGTGGCCAGTGGGACTTGAATCCATCACTCTCCCCCTCCTACTGCACTCTGGCACCCGGAGGCCTCTCTGGGTGGAGACGTCTGGCAGCTGCTTCCCAAAACCGGAAGGCTCTGCCTCACGTTGGTGGCGTCAGGCAGCGTCAGTCCAAGCCAAGTTTACTAATATTTGTCCGAGGGGCCACGTTGGGATGTGCACGGAGCCTGACCAAGAGGCCCCCACCCCCAGGCAGGCAGTGGTGGGACAGTCTGGGTCCCAAACATCCGGCCTGGGACACCCACCCAGCCACCCACCCGCGGTCCTGTCCAGTTTTCTGGCTCCTCTGCCCTGGAGCCCAGCTGGGAGGCTGTTGGCAGCTGGGGCAGAATGTGGGCACCTCTCCGAAACTCCCCGAGTGAGGTCACTTCCATGCGGTGACGAGGCTGAGCCCTCCAGGCACTTGCCCGACCAGCCCAGCCATCCGGCCAGCCTGTGAGATTGCCATGTGTCATGGGGCCTGGCCTGGGTGCCTGGGGCTCGATACCGCCCTCTTCCTGTGCTCAGGGACAGCCCTTCCTCAGGAGGGGCCCCTGCTCCCCTGCCTCCCCCAGGAAGCCCTCTCGGATTGCCAGGCACATTCTAAAGCCTGCCTCCCACCAACCACATGACTTCTGGGCCTTGGGTCCCTGACCCTGCTCCCGCGAGAACCTGGGGAGGATGGGGGAGGCCCAGGCTGCCAAGTCACAGCACCTGAGAGGCACCCTGGTGCCACCTGACCTGAGCCTGGTGTGGCTCATGAGCCAGGGCCTATGACTCAGGCCCGCCCTGGATCTGTCTCCTCCCAGCCAGAGCCCGAGGAAAGTGAGAGGCCCAGGGTGGGAGGCACCTGGTTTTAGGAACAGAACTTGCTGTCAGCCTGGCTGTGGCCTATCAGGGTTGTATCCTCTGTGCCTCTGGTTCCTTGAGCCCCTCCACTGGAGCCTGACCTCACAAGGCATTGGCGATTGAATGAGAAACCCAGAACACTCTTCCCTCCTTGGCCCCTGGTGAACTCCTATTCATCCCTCTGTACCCTGCTCAGAAATTACTATCTGCTCCTAGAATACAGTGACAGTGTTTCATTCTTTAGGGCCTGCAGGGCCCCGACTAGGCACTCAGGAAATCCTTTGGGAACAGACAGCTAAAAAAGCCTCTACCTTATCGTCCCAGAGACCCAGCTCTGTACGGAACAACGGGAGTTCGTGGACACTGCGTCTGCTCACCAGAACACGAGCCCTGCTGCCTCCGGGTGAGCCTGGGGTGGAGGGCAGGAGCACAGAGCCAAGGGGGCACTGTGGCGTGGGGGGCTCTGGCAGGCTCTGGCAGGCCATTGTGGGCTGAATTGGGGGGGGGGGTCCTGAAGGCTGCAGGGGTTGGGAGATGGGGCCAGGCCCACCATGCCCCTCTGAGCAGGGTGCTGAGGGATGAATAGGAGCTCACCAGGGGCCAAGGAGGGAAGGGTGTTCCTGGTTTCTGCAGGGTGTTTGGAGCCTGCAGGGGTTGTGGAGGTGGGGCTGCATCTACCACATGGATGGACTCTGAGGACATGGTGCTGAGTGAAGCCAGACCCGGGGGTCTCAGAGGAACCGGCTCTGCCCTCGGCCACGCGGCAGTCTGGCTCACCGGGATCGCTCCGGGGCTTGGAGAACAAAAGGAATGAACGAAGTGCAGGAGGGGAGCGAGGGAGCCCGGGCAGAGGAGACGGTGCCGTGGGAGTCACAGGTACCTCCCGCCCTCTGTGGCCGGAGCTGCTTACTCAGCAGGACAGGGATGGGGTGGCGGGGATGGAGAGGGGCCCTCTCAGCGTATTTTTATTAGTTCTTTCCTACTTTAAAAAAGTTACCAAAAATAGTAGTGTATTGTTGACATAAAAAGTAAAAACTCGGCTGGAATGATTTCAAAGCTCTGCGTGCTCATCCCTCATGCCCCCACCCAGGGCCACTCAGGATAAGGCGGCCCTTTCACCCTTTTAGAAAATGCATTTACGTTTCCTGAAAACATTAAGGAGAGGATTATCACGTGACCAGCAATTCCACTTCTCGTCCACATGTCAGAACTGAAAGCAGGGCTGGAACGGACCCTTGTGCGTGATGTTCCCAGGAGCGTTCACAAAGGGGGGCCCGGCAGGCGTTGGGGGGGTGGGCAGAGCAGCCGCCCATGCAGCACAGTGGCACCTGGCCACGAGGACAGTCTGGCGCGGCCACTGCGCAGCGGAGTGAGGCAGGCAGGAACGGAAGTGCATGCTGTGATTCCTGGAAGTGGATGACACCAGGTCCCGGGGGCTGGGGAGTCAGTGCCCACTGGGGACACAGCTTCAGTCTGGGATGACGAGAAAGTTCTGGAGTCGCACGGTGGCGGTGGCTGCGGAGCAACATTGAATGTGCTTAAGGTCGATGAACTTTCACTTAAAAATGGCTAAAGCAGCAACTTTTCTGTTCTGTGTACTTTACCACAGTTTAAAAGGTGCGTTTCCGTGTGACCCTCCGCGTGTGCAGGGACAGGAGCCTGTCTCCTCCTGAGTCTGGGCCACCTCCCCTCACTGCCGAGGGACACGCCACAGCTTCCCCGTCCCCGGTGATGGCTCTCGTGCCCACACGCCTTTGCCTTCCTGCACGTGTGTGAGCCCCTCACCAGGACCGAGCGCAAGACACGGCTGGATTAGCAGGGCGCTCGGGGGTGTGGGTGCTGCCCACCCACGCGCCCCCTGAGGCTGCGGGCGCCCACTGCCCCGCGGCAGGGCCGATGATGGAGGCTCTGCAGTTTTGGTTTTTTGTTTTAACCAACCTGGTGGCCAGAAACCGGGGTCTTATCTCCACACGCATCTCTCTGCCCGCCAGGGGCTGCCCATCCCTCTGGCGACTCGTGGGCCGTGGCGTGGCTGTCTCCTCTTCACGTGCTCCGTCTGCCCGAAAATCTTCTTTTGTGGGCTGACAGAAAGACACGTCCATGTCCTAATCCCTGAAACCTGTGCGTGGGACCTCCTGGGGCCCAAGACTGAATGCCACCTTACTGGCAGATGTGACTGAGGTGAGGACCTCGAGCGGAGCTTTTCCTGGACCACTCACGTGCCCGAGTGCCTCTCGTGTGCCCTCACAGGAGAGACAGAGAAGGCACACAAAGGCGGAGGCTGAGGGAAGACAGGCAGAGATCGGGGCCACTGCCAAGGAATCCTTGGACCCCCCAGAAGCTGGAAGCGATGAGCATGGTCCCCCTAGCAGAGGTTTGGGGTCCCAGTCCTTGGGGAGGACAGCCCCTGCTGGAAATAGGGCAGGTGGAGGCCCAAAGCCCTCCTGGGGGCTCCCTCGTGGCCCAGCACCTGTGCCTGAGGCTGTCCCCGGGACCCACCCCCTCCTGTCCCGCCAGCACTGCCCCTCCTGTTTGCTGAGGCACCAGCGGCAGAGACCCGGATGTGGGCAGCGCGGGGGCCGGGGGCCTGGAGAGGAGGAGGTGAGGCCTCTCCCCAGGCTGCAGGTGCAGAAACTGAGACCCAGAGAGGCTGGGAAACTCGGTCATCACCACAGGCTGCTCGAGGACGCCCAGGAAGAGCCGGCGGAGGGTGCACCTGTGTGGGTCTGCCGAGTGGTGTCCTGCAAGCAGCCAGGCCTGTCGGGTTGTCATGGAAAGTAACATCCGGCCGCCGCCCCTGGAGAGCTGAGTCAGCCCAGCCAGGCTGGGCCAGTGACTGGCAGTGGGGACAGCCTGCAGGCGGGGCCTCCGCCCAGGCACACCAAGGTGACTTGGCCTCGGCAGGGTGTGTCCAGCCTCACCCTCCTGCTGGCCCAGGGAGGCTCAAGGGTTGGTGGCCTGGTGGGAACCCGGCTGAGCGCGGCCCCATGTGACCTGGGGCAGGCTTCTGTTCTGAGCCTCCAGGCCTGCGACCCTCCAGTGGGGGGAAGGTCCCAGGTGCACAAGGTGCCTGGAAACCTTCATCCATTCAGCGGGGCCAGCCCGAAGTGGGGTCCTGGAGCCCCTGCCTGCCAGTGTTGCCTGGTGGGTGGACCCCAAATGGCTGGGTCTGGGGTCCCTTGGGGTCCCCCCCTAGATGGCTCCCTGAGATTGTGGTGGGGAGGTGGCGCCTACCTCCAGAGAAGGCTGGAAGGTCACAGGCTCTGAAGGGCTTCTGGGCAGGGCCCAAAGTCCAGACAGTTGGCAGGGAGCCAGGGGCTCCCTCAGGGCACTGTGGCTGGAGGTGGCCGCATCAGGGATGGTCACTTCTCCCACTCCCTGCCCCTGGCCACCCCTTTGCAGCCCACCTCCCAAGCCTCCTGTTGCTCACTGGGTCCCCAGCACCCTTAACAGGGCCAGGGTGACCCAGGGAGGTCGGAGGTCAGCACCGCCACCCAGAGTGTGCCTGCAGGAGCCAGTGAGGCCGAGGGCTCCACCTACCCCGCCGGGCTGCTGCCCCTTGGCTCTGCCCTGCCACCTCGGCGCCAAGCTCTGATCCTGGCAGTAGCAGGCCCGGAGCCTTCTGAGGGATGGGAGGGATGGGAGGGATGGGAGCCCTGGCCTGGTACCTGGGGCCCTCGCGGGGAGTCAGGCTTTTGTCCCACATAAAGGGGGCCTCAAGCCAACAGAGCAGACTGGCCAAGTCCGGGAGGCACCGCTGCTGGGCCGAACCCCAGGCGGCACGGACGGGGCCAGCCCTGATGAGGAAGCAGCTGTCGGGGGCGCCGGGCGCCGGGCGGGGATACAGCTCCTGACTGAAGAGGAAACCACAATTTCCAGTGGAGTCACCCCACTGTGGAGAGCTTCTGAAAGATGAGCTTCACTGAGGTCTAATTCACACACAATGAAATTCGCCCATTTGAAGTGACTTGTGGACACCTCCGCCCACCCCATGGCCACCCACCATCCCCCTCCAGCACCCCCACAGCTCCTGGGCCAGCCCCTCCCTGGGGCTCCCTCGGCAGGTTCTGGAGCCAACCCGGCAAAGGGACCGCCCAGCATCTGGCGGCCCACTGGTCACTCCCACCCTCTGCGTGCTGAGGTACAGCCACCGCCACCACCCAGTTCACTGCTGGCAGCTGAGGGAAGCACTGAGCCACTGCGCAGGGGCGTGGGGGTCACGAGGGCAGCCAGGCCCCAAGCCCGGCCCCCCACCCACCTGCCAGGCTGCACCCCCATTCTTTCCTCCCCGGGCCCAGGAGGAAGCTCGAAGGCCAACTGGGCCCTTAGTCAGTCCTGGGGGTGGTTTACTTTTTGAGACCGAGTCTGGCTGTGTTGCCCAGACTGGTCTCGAATTCCTGGGCTCAAGCAGTCCTTCCGCCTCGGCCTCCCAACCAGCCAGACTCCAGGGGCGCACCAGCGCCAGCTCAGTCCGGGCTCTGAGCGAGCCTTGCACTCCCCTGAGAGGCATGAGGGGGCGGCACGAGATGAATGGCCACAGGGAGGACAGAACAGCAGGGGAGGCCTGGGCGCTGAACCCCCTCCCGTACCTCAGCACGAGGCTGCCCGCGGTGTCAGCTGGGACAAAGCAGTGGCCAGGCAGGCAGGACTGGGGTTCCTGTGGTGGTGGCAGCCGGACCTCGGGACTGGGGAGAGGCACACTGGCCGCCCCGCCAGGCTCCTCTCACAGACCTGAGAGGGGGACAGCCTCCCCCAGACTCTCACTTCCCCAGTGAGGTGGGAACAGTGGACATGGGCCCGTCGCACAGGGGTGACAGTGGTCAGGAGCCAGGCCAGGGCTGGAGGGAGCACCCCTGCCAGGCCAGACTCAGAGCAGCCCTCCAGCACGGCTGGGGCCCGCGCCCACGGCCCACCAGGCCCCCCAGTGCTGAAACTGTTCCTGTTAACTTCCTGCAAGTTACCCGTGCGCATCATTTTGTGCAATCATTTCTGATCTTTCAATAGCTCGTGAACTACATTTTTACACACAGGCTCATTTAAAATGCCCGAGGGGAACCTGGCATTTGGAGAGCTCGTGGAGCCTTCCCCAAAACTGACTCTAGTTCAGCCAACAGCCCGCCTCAGCGAGGCGGTGAGGGCAGCTCTTGGGGAGCAGGGTTCTTCCAGGGCCACCAGGCAGGGCTGCCATCTCTGGAGCTGAGGACAGGTCACTGTGAAATGGCACCTGCTCCATCAGGCTGGGTAACACCCACAGGGCCACCCCTGGGGCTGGGAATCTGAGACAGTTCCCCTGGGCACTCCAAGGGCGGGGAAGAAGGGGCACAGCATGGACACCAGCTCTACAGACCGTGGGGACACGCCAGACGCAGGTTCCCTCTAGCCTGTGCCTGGCCATTTCTGCGCCTTCTCGTGGCCACCAGGGCACTCTCCTTTCCTGCCGCTCCCAAGTAGAAGGCATCCACGCAGGCCGGCCACGGGCCACGGGCCACGGGCCACGGGCGAGCTGGAGGTGGCAGGGCCCGGCTGGCCTTGTGAACAGCAAGCCACGTGGCCACGGCTGCCTTCTCTGGGCTGCCGCCGGGTCTCAGGCAGGCAGCGCGGCTACGGCTGAGATTCCCACGGTGGGGCAGTCACCAAGAGCTGGTGCGTTTCTGCACGGAGCTCCACCCTCCTCATTACGGACGGCAGCGGCATCAGAGGAGCACCGAGAAGAAAGCTCAAGCGTGGGCTTCATGCAGGACGTTTCCCTCTGGAGGTCTTCTGGATCTACCAGGCACAACCCCACAGACTCCGGAGAAATGACGCCCCGCCCTCCGGGGGCAAGAACACAGTCTTTGCCATGGTAGCAAAGGGCCGCCCGAGGGCCCCCCAACTCCACCGCGAAGGGGCCCTGCGCAGAGAAGACCGCAGGTCTGACAGGCACCCACACGCAGCCTCTTTCTAAAAACGTGCTTTCAAAGCCTCAGAAACAAAACGTGAAACCACGAGACCGGCAGTCCTGGATCTACCAATACCCAGGGCTGGACAAGAGTCCGACTGGCTCTGTAGCCCGTCTCGAGCCATCGGGGAGGAGCAGACCCCGGCGCCCGGCCACCCTCGACTCCCCGCGGACTCTCCCACACAGCACAGCGCTGGCGTCATGTTTCACAACTTTAATAGAATATTCTAACTGTTCTGTACAAATTGAAAACAACGTGTTCAGTTACAAATGTGTTATACGGTAAGGCTGAGCACTGTCCTAACACACCTGGCCACCACGTGGCCACAGCGGTCCCGGCTGCCAGGGACCGCTGTCACACACGTGGAAACCCCACAACGCCAGCTGCCAACCAGTCACGCCAAACTCAAGGCTCTGAAGACAGGATGAATAATGGGGCCCAGAAATGGAGTCACCGAGAAGCCACACGCGCTCACACTGAACCGGAAGCTCCTCGGGAAGACTGAGGACGCCGGCGCTCTGCCTCCACCGCGCTCTTCACCCGCAGCGCGTGGGCTGCGTGCCGTGAGAACAGGCTCCTGCCTGGGGCAGCAGGAAGCAGATCGTTTCTTCTACACAGGCCTTGCTCCCACCGGGAGACGGCACACCGCCCTGCTCCAGTCGCCAGCGTGGTCCAAAGTTGTAAGGATGGGTGACAGTGTGAGCGCGAGTCCTCGCGGGTGGATGAATAAATTAACAGGAGGATGGCCCTGCAGCGCTCGCCCCAGTCGGTGTGCGCCACAGCCCCACCCCCCCCCTAGAAAAATAAAACGCAAGGAAGTAACATCCTAAGGAGAACACGACCTCACTCTACATAGCTCTTCCGAGATGATTAGAATACGACAGTTGAAGCAGCTTTCACACTCGGCAGATTAGGTGGCTGGAAATAGCGTGTGGGTTTCCTCAAACGAAAGGGAAGCGCTCCGTCTGACTGCAGGAGTGGTACAAGAGGCTCTGGATGCCCTGGATGGCCACCAGACCTCAGCCCTTTCGCCGAGTGACCTCCCAGCTCCACCCCATGTGGTCTATGGGGCCCTCCCCAAGGGCGGGGCCTGGGAAAGTCCAGAGCTACAGGCGCCAAGGCCGTAGAGGGTGCTGGAACTAAACCTCCTATTTCTGAAATGCATTTCAGTTGCCACTCTACAAGTTAAGCAAAATAATAAAGAAAAAGGAAAAGTGAAAGTGAAAATCATGCACTTGAAAACGAGTTAGATGTAATAAGCACTGTGGACAGGATGGTGCAGACAGGACCGAGGCCCCTGCCTGTGGGCCCGGAGTCCCGAGTCCTGACAGCTTGCGAGGTGACCGCCTGCAGCAGGGCCATGGCGCCTCACTGCTGTTTGCATTCCGCGGGCTGGCTGGGCTCTTTCTGTCAATGAAAGAAAACAAGACTCATAGAGAACAAAACCAAGGTCACCACCTACCTCCAACCAACAATGAAAACCAAGACTCAATGACTTCATTCATTCTTATTGAAAAAACAGTAACCACAAATGTACTTTTAAAAACAGTGACAAACACAAAGCTAATTTCCCAGAAGAAAAGTCACAGCAGGGCTGGAGTTTCTGTTTTTAAAGATACACTTCTGAAGCATTCGGATTCATGGTGTGTTCAGCAGGAGGGTCTCAGGGACAAGGGAGGGGCTCCTGGGCAAAGCGCCTGCAGGCTCCGCCCACACAGGCCGGTGCGCAGCCAGGCCCCTGCCCCTGCCACAGTCCTGTCTCTGAGGCGCACAGCTGTCCCTGGGTAGCATCTCTTCGGGTGGGGACTTGCTCTTTTTACTAATGGGGAAGAAGTACCCCAGTAGATCCACAACCTGGTGGCCTACACTATATCAACAAATGATCAGAGGCCACTACTAAGAGCTCCACAAACAGGTCACCCATCTTCCTCGTAATGGTCTCACCAAATGAGAAATTCCATCCTTCCACTAAACATACCCGGGAAACATTCCCTTCTCAGAGGACCAGATTAACTTCAACGTAATCTAAGGTATAGTTCTCGTCCCTTTTAAACCACTTTCAGCAACCCCATGAGTTTTGTGTGGAGGCCAACAATAGCCTGGGAAACAGATAATGGTCTCACTAACACTTCTGACCTACTAAGTTCACTATCCTGTGACCTGTGATTTCTGGCTGCGAAGGCTACAGATGACCCTGAGTCCAACCTGGCACACCCACGGAGTCTAAGAAAAACCTGCACTATGCGCTTCATGAGAACACCTGGGGTAACAACACTGACTCCTGAGGTGTAAGCTGGGGCTACAGTTCATTCTTTGGAAAATCACATTTAAGGGATGAAAAAATATGTATAAAAGATACATAAAGCACACCAAGTACCCTTGGACCCTGGTGTAAGCTCTTTGTTTCTAAATGTAATGAAAAGACCCCGGGAATAAGCCTGAATCCTCGGGGCCGGGCCTGGGTCTCCGCCCAGCAGAGCGGCAACCGCTCTGGGAGACCCCGCCTGCGCCTCCACCGCCCCACAGGCTGCCCAAGGAGCCCGGCCCCGACACAGGGAAGATGACCAAACCCTAGTTCTGTCCACCTGCCATCTGAGGGTGGCCCAGTGAAGTGGCTGAGGGCATGGAGAGGGTGGGGTGCCCCAGGCGGGCGCAGTGAGACAGGAAGCAGCCGAGCAACATGCACAGGAGCCAGAGGGACCGGGCTAGAAAACGGGGAGCCAGTAAAGGGTTTTGTAGGGTGAAGGGGGGAACTGGGGCCATGAGAGACTCCATCTTTATGTCTCCTTAAGGTATACACATACAATGTCATGTAATACACAGTATTTTATAACGTATCCTACTACACAGTGAGCATCCCAAATCCCAAATGCTCCAAAGTCCAAAACTGTTTGAGTGCCAACATGATACTCAAAGGAAATGCTCGCTGAAAGATTTTGGATTTGGAATGTTCAACCAGTAAATATAGTACAAGTATTCCAAAATAAAAAAAAAAACCAATCCTCACTTTTGATCCCAAGCATTTTGGTAAGGGATACAGAACCTGTACAAATACAAATTATCCTGTATCGCATAAATGATGTAACACATATTTTCAACTAAGAGAATGTAGTTATTTACTTTTTAAAATTAAAACCAATAACCAGGGTGACAAGTGTGCAAGAGGGCGGAGTCCTCACTGCAAAAACAGACTGACAGGTGGCGCTGGCCCGAGAGGGGCGCTGGGCAGGAGGGCAGCAGGCGGTCCCACCCTGGCCAGGCTCTGAGGCCGACCAGCCTGCGGTACGGGCCAAAATCAAACTGAGCCAGAGCATCCTGTCACGTCACAAATGTGCACGAAGCTTGGTCATTAGTCAACACTAGCCTATCCAGGAAGGGGAGTTGGTATTTTAAAAGACAACAAGTAATAGCAAAACCTTGCCTCTCATGGGACCACTTGAAAGGTGCACAAAGAGGCCACTGCACACACTCAGCTGACAGCTGTACTAGCCGGAGCGCCCGGCCGAGGTGGCAGCGTCTCTCGCTGGAGAAACCTGAGCGCTGACAACGGCGGCCGCCCCTCAGGTGCGAGGCTGCGACTGCGGCTTTAGAGAGAGTCCCCTTCTGCTGGAGGTAAGTGCTGAGGTGTTTATGGTGATAGGCACTGAGGATTCACGTCAGAGAAACTGGGGGGCGGGGTGGGAGAGGGTACAGGGGGGATGAGCGTGGCTGAGCTCCCCAGACGCGGGGCGGCAGGATGATGGCAGCTGACGGTCATGGACCTCTCTCCCTCCTCCCACTGCGCTCCTGCACCCTGCACGTGGGTGAGGGTCCCGTGAGTGAAGGGGTCCTGGCAAGACCCGCATGGCCTGCTGTCCGCCCAGCCCGGGACAGAGCCCCGAGGACTGAACCCAGCAGGGCGGACGGCCCCTCAGGCCCACTGCCACTCACTTTAACCTACAACTGGTCCTTTTTCAATCAGAACACTCTCCACCAACCTCACCACAGCACTTTTTACTGCTGACACCAAAATGTTTTAGATAAAAACTTCTAGCAATCGAAAGTTCAATTACCTCTTTGTATACCTATTGGTCTGCACAACACCTGAATCCAAACAGTCTAAACATTCAAGAGACACATTCTGAGAAATTACTCTGGGCCGATTCTCTGCCAGAGTGTGTCTGATCCTGCCATCATGCAGCCCAGCAGGCTTGGGACAGCTAAGTGCTCTACGGTTCCTAAATGACTGCCTGTCTGTGGTGACTGACGTGTGCCACCTGCAAGCCACTGACCCCCTCCTGGAGAGCAGCGTCAGTGAGACCACCACCCAACTCACACTTCGCTACCTGGCTAGCAAGGAACACTGGGCTCAGAAAGCAAGAGTCAGATCTGGGTTTTGCTTGTTGGTTTTAAAAGTACACAGACACACTCATACAAAACATTGCTCTTCAGAAAGCCCCGTGTCAAACCTATTACACGCTGAGGGTGCCTGGATGGCAGCCTCCTCTTCATTCAAAATCAAAACAATGCATTGTACAAAGTATAGATCAGAGGTTTGGAAGTTAGGTATGAATGGAATTCCACCTTACCTAGAAACGTATGAATGATTAACAGACAAAAATTACACCTAAATGGGGAAAAAAATTGAAAGGAACTGTCAGCATGAAAGAAAATGAAATGCACAAAATTATACAGGAAGAAGCAGCCACAATTTCTCATGATACAAAAGGGCTGCAAAATACTGAACTTGGGACAAGCAACTTCAACACAGCAGATCTATAGCTTCAGAGAGGTCAGAAAACTTTATTTTCATTTATAAGTCTATTCTCGATATCAAAATGTTCTTCCCTTCCTTTTCTTTTGCTTGCGTAGGCGCTAACGCCGCAGTAACTTTGCAGAGGCGAACGTGAAAGGACAGCGACTTCCACCCCAGCCCCAGGGACAGCAGGCCTGGCCCCAAACGTTTTTAGTCATTACTCCCCCGCCCCCAACCAACAAAATGCAACAACTCAAAGGCTTCCTGAGCTGTTGGTATGTGTAATTCCCTACTCTAAGCTACCTGTGATCACTTGGTGAGAATGTTCGTTTAGAAAACCAGGACACGGAAGGAGACAAGGGTCCGCAAGGCAACAGAAAGGAGCAGGACAGACAACGGGGGGGAAAAGAAGAAACTGAGGCACAAAGCACAGGGAGAAGCCAGTGAGACGAGCAAGGCACACAGTGGCCAGTGCTGCGCTGGCCCCCAGGGAGTGGACACTGCAAACGTCCCGGGCCCCACTTCACCACCTCCACCACCACCGCAGACGCGGTCAGCGCCCACAGGGCAGACACAGCCCGGGATGCCTGGCCACCAGCTACGCTGAGAGCAGTGATGGGTGTCAGCTGTTCACCCCACACTGCTCGCTGGCTGATGACGCCACCCTCCCCGTGATCCATGCAAGGCAGGGACCCAGGCCCCCACCTCCCACAGCACCTCACCAGCCACCACCTCGGTGCTGAGCACAGGCACTTTTGGTCCAGTCGCCCCACGACTGACAGGCCAGCAGCTAACAGGTGGACAACTCCCCAGCCCAACCCAGAGGAGCAGGAGTCAGAAGGCACACTTTAAAGTCTTAAGCTCTCTTCCCATCCCTCCCCTGAAGGCACGACAACTGTGAGCATGCATTTATGGAAATATCTGGTGCTCACCCACTGATTACAGAGCCAGGTGATTACACTGACAGCTTTTAGTGCACATTCCACTTTGGGCAAAAACAAGGGTTAAAAACAAACAAAAACACACCTACTCAGACAGAGGTACATAGTACAAAAACGCCAGGTAATGGTAGTATTCTGACAGCCCATATTTAATTCTAAGAGGCAGGGAAGCTATCAACTTCATGCTTTAGAAAAAGTAAATTCTTACTGCAGCTTTGGACTACACTAAAGCAGTTCTGGATTTTAAAGTATGTGTCAAATGTCAAAGTACCTTGATTTAGGCTAAACTGAGACAATAAAAATCCAAATTAACAGATAAAATGAGGTAGGCACAATGGCACGTGCTGTAGTCCCAGCTACTCAGGAGGCTGAGGCAGGGGGTCGTTTGAGCCTATGAGTTTGACACCAGCCTGGGCAACACAGTGAGAACCCGTCTCAAAAAAAAAAAAAATAAGGCTAAAATTAATGAGGTTGCCCACTCATTTTTCTTTTAAATATCAGTTTTCTTTAGCAAATCTCTATTTTAAATTATGCAAGATATATGAGCTATCTAGACACATCTTCTGAGTATTCTCAGCCCAAGTACAATTGTAAAATGATGCCTACAATTCTATTGCTCTACTCATTAACAAAACCATACACCCCCCAAGTCTCTTCCTCACACCTTTTCCAAACACACACAGACAAGTTTGTTTATGTTGTCAGCTAAATCCTTGCCTTACCTTAAAAGAATTAAACATCTGGAAAATCTTTAGAGTTGCTCTATTGAATGAGTCTATGTATATAAGATATAGCTTATGAAATAATTAGAAAAGTATTTAACTCAATATTTACAACTCAAATCTTAAGGTGTCTGAATAGTTCCTCATTCCAGTATTTTTCTGATAAATTTTAAACATTCTAATTAGAGAAAAATGAAAACATGTTGTTAACACCACTGCCTCAAAGTGGGGAACATTTAAAAAAAGTCTAACAGTGTAGTATATATGGGCTTGGGTAGCCCCAAAATAACTAACCTTGGGGTTGATTTCAGCATCATCTTCATCTTCTCCCTCCTCATCACCTTCTAATTCCTATATTAAAAGGAGTGAGAATTAGCTGGAAAGACAAGATTTAAATTCTTGTGGCGTTTACTACCCAAACAAATTAAAGCAATACTTTGATTTTGAAGGAAATCAATTATTGTTATCCACAAATAATTAGATCACTTTCTTTGGACACTTAAAATTATTTCTGGGTTTGTTCTGACAGATAACCCTAAAATAAACATATTTCTGAAAAGGTAGATTTTGTTTGTTAAATGATTATGTTCCGAGATACATTTTCATGAGCCAACTGCAGGGTCAAAAGCTACGGCACTGCCGCGGCATTTGCGCCGTTTCTGTGCAGTGTGTTCACAGGGGTGAAAGGCCAAAGGCAACTTCACATGACACGGATATAACATGGTCCTGTGATTTCACAACCTTCGAGCATAGAAAACCAAAGAAAATGCAACTTCAGGGAAATGATGATGTTTCATATAACCCGTTTCTTACCTCCTCTTCTCCTTCTTCACCCTCTTCAAACTGAAAGAAAACAGAAAAACATTTTTAGGTTCATAAAACCTGACAGCAGCCCGCCCTCAGACAGCAGCCCCATCACCGGCCCTCAATTGGGCTAAGAAGAACAGCAAGCTCGGCGGCTGCCTGCTGGGCAGAGGGACCCCAGGCCAAGGTCCCCAGAGGCACAGTGCTGCTAGGGCCTCTGGGCACAGACACCGCGGGCTTGGCTGAGGAGTCACTTGCTTCTGAGCGCTACATTTTAACAGGATGCCAGAAGGCAAAAATCACTCAAAATAAGGAGTAAGGACTGGGATAAGAGGACAAAGCAGCTGGTCAGCCTGGGCATGCCCTGGGTCCAGCTGGGAACGCGGAATCGCAGCTCGGCTCTGCCTGCCTGTTTTCAGACTGAAGACAGGCACAGGGAGATTTCTGCAAACTAATCAATTCGTTTTCTTTGAATTTCTACAAGGCTGACCTAACCAGTAGCATAAGTTTATTGCATACAGGAATGTGGGAATCATTTTACATCTCATACAAGAGGAAAAGAAACTTTAGCAAAAATATATAAAACCTTGGTGCTTAATCTTCAAAGTAAGTCCAAACTTATGTGCTCAAAGAACTTGCAACATTATAGTCAGTTGGTCTGGAATCAATTTCTCCCTGTACCAAAGACATCACTGGTCAGACTCAGAATCAAGTTTTCAACATGAGACTTAAACCAAAAGCAAAATAAATCTTATCACTACGGGTTGCATAACCAGGGTACCTGAAAATGTCGTTTCATTTACAACATTTTCCTTTTTTTGTTTTTGAGCCCACACATACATTCCTCAGAGACAACTCACGCGGACTCTGAAGGATCCGACCGTGTCGGTGTGGCCCAGCTCAAACCCAGCTCAGGCCCTGCGCACGCTCTGTGCAGTGGCAGGATGGGCCTGACCCATTCTAAGGACGCTAACTGGCCTCAGACAGGGAAAGACTTTTCCACAGTCTCACATTTTAGGTCAGATGAGAACTGGCCTCCAACTGGAGCAAGTGTCTATTCTCTAACGTTCCAGGCACAGCACTTCCCCCGAGGTGCTCCGTGCAGGGCCTGCTTCTGGCCTTCCCACTGGCGCAGAGCGGGGGCCACCGAGCTCATGAGATCACAGGAGGCAAGGCCGGGGCTCCCGGATTCCGTTCCTCCTCCAGCAACTTTCCAGTATCGGTGTCCGGTTTACAATGCACCTACCATTCGTAAAAATGCTTCTTATACCAACACTTACTGAGTAATTACTCTGTGCTGCACACTATTCTAAGTGCTTGGCAAGTGACTAGAGTCTTGACCATTAGCTCCATTTTACAGAGGAGGAAAATGAAGCACAAAGAGGTCACACAGCTACTGAGGGGCAAACCAGGACTCAAGTCTAAGCAGTCTCACCGGAGTTCACACTTCTGACCTCCAAACCACACTGCCCATCAGCAGCATCTGCGCTGAATGCGTTCTGGGTGAACAAGGACACGTTCGCTACAAGCAAACGTACCACAGCGGTCGCCAGTAGGACTGACGTCACACATGTTGTAAGTAAACATGCACGTGCTGCACGTTCAAGTCGTCTAAGTTGACGGGTGTCTGATCAAGAAAGCCTGACGACCAGCGGTCTAGAGACGAGCTTTCCGATGTGTTAGCCACTAGCCCTCAACTCACGGTTTAAACGTGAACTAACTTAAACATTCAGTTCCTTAGTCACAACAGTCACATTTCAAGTCCTCAAGTGGCACATGTGGTGGGTCCTGCTGCACTGAACAAGGCAGACAGAGGACAGCTGCATCATCAGAGAAAGTTCTACTGGAAAGTGCTGGACTCGAATCTGTAAACCTTAAGTCTCAGTAACTGCTCGGGTGCTCACAGGACCCAACACCACTCCACGCTGTGCCCACGTTCCCACCACCACCTCCCAGGCCAGGCACTTGAGACGTGAGACGACCAGTCTAAGATCCGAAAGCTGACACACAGCAACAGGCCCATTCTCCGGCCACGGGGGTGGGGGGGGGGGGGACTCTGCACGATGCGAGAGGCACGAGGAAAAGCAGGTCTCAGTGCCTCAGAGGTGACCCCTCACACCTGCCCAAGCTCCTGCAGCCCCTGTCTGAAGCCCCAACAGACTTAAGAAGAAACCCTTGGCCGGGCGCAGTGGCTCACGCCTGAATCCCAGCACTCTGGGTGGCCGAGGCGGGAGGATCGCTGGAGGTCAGGAGTTCGAGACCAGCCTGAGTAAGAGCAAGACCCTCTACTAAAAATAGAAAGAAATCAGCTAGATAACTAAAAATATATATATATATATATATATATATATATATAAATAAAAAAATTAGCTGGGCATGGTGGCGCATGCCTGTATTCCCAGCTACTCGGGAGGCTGAGGCAGAAGGATCACTTGAGCCCAGGAGTCTCAGGTTGCTGTGAGCTAGGCTGACGCCATGCCACTCTAGCCCAGGCAACACAGTGAGACTGTCTCCAAAGAAAGAAGAAAAAAAAAAAAGGAAGCCTAATGTAGCCATGAGACCTGAGAGCTTTACAGGCAAGAAGATACTATCTAAAACATAAAACATATTTCTGGTAACACGGAAACTTTATCTTCCATAGAACAGGACTCATGGCAACCAAGCCTTGGTCATGATGGAGTTTGCTAAGCAGTCTCGGGGACATGCTTCCCCGAGTTCTGACTGTGGAAGTGCCGGTTTCCCTCAAGCCCAGAGAGAAGTGACACACCCAGTCTGGCTGTTTTCTTGCGGAAAGGGGCTCCCATAGCTTTTGGGTTGGTAAGCCATGGGCTAGCATGAGTCCCCTGTCGATACTCATCTGGCATGGCCAGACCTCCACAAATGAGATCTTCCTCATGGTGAGAAGATGCCCAAAGCTTACAGACTTCACACGGGACAGGGTGAGGCCCTGGGGTCTCTGGAGAGCATTGTCAGATCTGTCACCAGATGGGGCCCACACAGGTAGCTGGTAGCCGACTCTGAGACCGCCTCACAGACAGCTATTCTTTCTGCTTCTAATTCTACGGTTTCCTTTCTCCCTAGTCTATATTCCCCCCAAAACACAGAAGAGCAGCTTAGACTACATATCTGGTTGATGATGTAATAAAAACCTTAGGCTTCGGGGTTTCCCAAGCCACAGTTCAGGGCTGCTCTGCACCTACAGGTATAAGCCCCCAGGAGCAGTGGCACCCCCCCCCCCAACGGCAGCCTCGTACGTTGTCATCATCCTCAATGGCCTCCCCGGTGAAGTAGAGCACTGCCCGTGGGACAATCCTCTCACGGAAGAAGTGTCCAATTTCAAAATCAGAGGCCAGTGTGAATTCAGAATCTTCATCCTGAGAAGGAAAAAGCTACGTGTGAACTCATTTTAATGGGATAAACACATCGCTTAACCATCCTCTCCCAAACCTCACCCTCGCTTTTCATTTACCTGACTTGAAAGACCACAGTCCTACACTCTTGGTGACAGTCACTACCTACTCAAAGATGCTTAAAAATGACACGAAGTAGCTTTAAAGAGCAACCAGAGCAAAATGGCAGAGAAGGCATGAGGTGTGGGCCCACGGCTCCACACTCGCCCCGGTGTCACACAGAACGAATGGGCTGCCAGAGTCCCAGGTGCGTGAGACAAGCAGGACTGAAGGACTAAATGTCTGCTACTAAAGTCAACACAGCCAACACATACTTGTCCCCAACCCCAAAATGTAATGATCTCAAATTAATCCCAGGGTTTTAGGGAATAGGAAAGGATTAAAAAGAAAGTAGGCAACCACGACTTTTAACAGCAACACAATCTTACCAGTGATTCGCCATCACCAGATGCTAGAAAAAGAAAAGACAAAACACATTTACATTACATTGACAACCAAAACACCTACAGCCCACACAGAGGAAGCTCCACTGGCAGACAAAATGGAATATTTTGCAACTACTCAAGTTTTTTCACTAAAAATCACCCAAGTTTTGCAGCTCTTTACAGACATGTTCACGAAATGCTTCCACCACTTCATACTGAAGCAGGCCCGAGCGCCTCCACGTCCCTTCCTTCTACACCTCGACCAGGTACCACTGGCGCCCTCACTTGCTTGGTTACAGACCCGGCCAGAGAGGGCCAAGGTTGAGAAAAACATTTAGAGAAGTCTAAAGTACGAACAGGAGGAAAAGCATATCAATGGCCCCAGCCTATGGCCATTCAGTGCATCTGTGCTGATGTAACTCATGCCCTGCAGAACTGCACGTGATGACACAGGAGGCAGAGGAAAGTCTTCAAGCCCTATAGCCCTGAGTGTCAGGAAGCACTGCTGTGTCTCGGCTGGGTAGAAACTGCATTTCTGTTTGTTTGCAATAAGAACGGCGCGGAGGAAGTGCTGAAATGGCCACCAGGGCCGCTGCGGAGTGACGCAGCTCCTCACTGAAAGCCGATGCTGAGACACAGGCTCAACGCGTGCAAGACCATGTGGACACTAGTGCTGACACCAAGCTAAGCATGGCAGGGAACGCAGGGGCTGCTAACCACACTCAACGAAGCTGAGTGACATTCAAACGGGTCAGTAATTCAAATTCCTGATTTTAGAAATGTTTGTTACCAGGTCCCGACTTGCATTAGGAGTTGAGAGTTCACTCTGCTTGGTCCCAAACCTGCCTCCCCAATTTTCACTGGGGTCGCTCTCTGATTGAATGTCTCCTTCCCCACAAAGCTGTCAGTCTGACAGCACTCACTGTTTACTGCTGAGACACGGGTGCTGGGTGAGCCACACACCACCCACAAGGCACAGTTCCCGAGCCTCAGCATGCCAGCATCACCCAGGGGGCTTAGGGCACTGGTTTGGGGCAAAGCCAGACCAGCCTTCTTCCTAGGGGACTCTGGCCCAGTGGGTCATGAATCAGCACAAGGACTCTCAGCACCTGCCTTCTGGACTATTTTGTAGGTTTAAGGACAGAAGGAGCTGGACTAGCTCTCCAATGTTTCCTTCACTGCAAAAAAAAAAAGTCATCAATTCTGCTTTGTCCTTGACTACCCATCACCCCTTCTCCCACCATCCTCTATTCTTCTGCATAGCACTTATCACTTGATATCACATTACATTTAATTACTTTTAAAAACAGTTTTACTGAGGTATAATTTACATAACATAAAATGCACCCACTTTAAACGTACAATTTCACGACTTAGTATACTATACTAGTTTTAGAGTTGCGCAACCATTACATCATAGAATGGTTTTAGAAAACCAAAAATCACTCAAAAATTCCCTTGAGTCTGCTATCAATTCTTTTTTTATTCTAAAAATTATTTTAAAATCAGTTTCAAGAAAACTTCCCACAAAGCCACTGACTCCAGGAATCCAAGCCTCTCTGCGTTATGAACTCACATAGATATCCTTCAACATGCCCGATGCAAGTCTCTAAAAGGGATCTTCCCAAAAAAGGAAACTTAAGAACCAAATTTACTGCTGTTCTCATCCCCTAAACCAATAAACATTTTTATCTTCTAGGTTTAAAGTCAAATCACAGAAAACAATTAGCCAGGTATAGTGGCTCACGCCTGTAGTCCCAGCTACTTGGGAGGCTGAGGCAGGAGGATCGCTAGAGCCCAGGAGTTTGAGGTTGCAGTGAGCTGATGATGTCACTGCACTCTAGCCTGAGTGACAGAGCAGGACCCTATCTCCAAAAAAACAAAACTACAGAAACAGCCAGTTGGCCGGGCACAGTGGCTCACACCTGTAATCCTAGCACTCTGGGAGGCCGAGGCAGGAGGATCGCTGGAGGTCAGGAGTTCGAGACCAGCCTGAGCAAGAGCGAGACCCCATCTCTACTAAAAATAGAAAAATTAGCTGGGCGTGGTGGCGCATGCCTGTAGTCCCAGCTACTCGGGAGGCTGAGGCAGAAGGATCGCTTAAGCCCAGGAGTCTGAAGTTGTTGTGAGCTAGGCTGGCGCCATGGCACTCTAGCCTGGGCAACAAAGCGAGACACTGTCTCAAAAAAAAAAAAAGAAAAAAAAAGAAAGAGAGAAAGAAAAAAGAGAGAGAAAGAAAGAAAGAAAAAGAAAAAGAAAAGAAAAGAAAAGAAACGAAACGAAACAGCCACTACAAGAAAACGCGATGGGCAGAACCACGAAGGGCGGCCTGTAGATAAGGGTGCTGAGCAGAGATAAAGCCAGACAGAGAAACACAAAGACTCGAGAACAGCGCCGCCCTGTGGCCACACACACAAACGGCAGAGCCGCTCACGGGTGAGCTGTAGCGACAGACTTTCAAAGTTATGTTTTTGCTCATGAAAAATAGAGAATGTTTTTTCCTCCTATCAACATTTTAACACTGCCAAGTAGTCTGACCTTCATATTCTCTCATGATTAGGAAATTATATTAAGACTTCCAAGAAATTTACTCCTAAAATCAATTGCTCAACCTTTATTAGCTCAAAGGTCCCACCCTTTATTTGATGACTTGGGAAAGTTGAAAAAAAAGAAAAAAGTAGCAGCAGCTTCCGAGCCGTGATTCTGCCCATGTGTTTCAAAAATGGAAATTCAACTACTTGTGTTTATCACTATTAGTTCCAAAAAACCTTGTGAGCTATCAAATTGTGCATAAAAACAAAACTGCACTTATGAGAAAAGTGGGACTGAGCAGATGATTCGAAAGCTGTATAACTATAACCAGCGTAAAACCAGTGCTGGACGCCTGGAGAACACGCGCCGGCTCCAGGTGGGCAGGGAGCGGTCCTGGGGTGCAGGACACACACACAACAGAGGAGCGAAACGCTGGCTGGGCAGAGGACTGCTTCCTCACCTCAACACCACGTGCAGGCACTCCCTTCAGTTTTCTTAAAATGGAACTGCAAGTTTTTGCCTGGGCAACAACCAAGCCAACTAAGTAAGGCTCTTCCCTTTCCTGTGGAAGGTGACAACCCTACTCCTGTCCCAGCTCCTACCTAGAAAAACGTACCTGCACAGCAACACAATGGCCCCGGACACGGTAACTGTTCCCCTAGTGATCACACTCATTTGAGAAGAGCAGGACCCAGTTGTCTGAGAGATCGTTCGGAATACATCAGGTTAACAAAATTATTTTATGCAAGTATGTAACAAATTCTAACAACCCAACTGACTTGCCTTTCAGTGGACTGAAGAAGTTGAAAAATGACTCATTGGGTACTTGCTTAGTAATTGTCCTCACAGTGCCTCGACCCTTATGCTTTTGCTTTTTTTTGATGGTTTTGACTGTAACATTCTTTCCTTTCTTCCAGTCAATCGTACACCTGCAGGGACAAGACAGCTGTCATGAACGTCCACTCCACAAGAAAAATCAATCACACACGCAGACAGGAAGCAAACCACAGCTCTATGCTCAACCTGGAAAGTTTAATAAAACCAATCTGCAAACCAGGTACTACAAAGGCCTATGAAGTTCATCTGAAGGCTGACAAAAGAGAAATGGCTGGTCCTCTTTCAGCTGGGTGTGACCACTGCCTCAAGCTTCAGACTTCTGAAACAATGTCATTATTTTCCCAAGACTTCTCCTAAGGACTCTGAAATGTGTTTTCTGTGGCCCAGTCTGGTCAAGTCTGCACAATGCACAAGAACTCACCGCCTGCCGCCCCGTGCCCAGAGCACACTTGGGCGTCACCCAGTCACGTGCCTGAATTCTCAAGGCAACTAAGTAAGCGGGACAAGCTGGAGCAGGGAAACAAATAGATATTCACCGTGAATACTGGTGACCAGAGCAGACCACACCGGCCCCAGGGCTGAGCACAGCATGCTTTCTCAGTCACCTGGGACACAAGTAACACCTGACAGCACCTGGATGACATCTGCTTGAGAACATGCCTGGAAAAGCCAGGCCTTTTTCTCACACCACGGCCTGTCCCGGGAAAACGATACTTCTAAATTACTCCAGCTGTTCCTGTCCAGCAGGATTTTAATAAAGTCCTGAATTACCTATATGGGAGATTCGTAACAGTAAGTACTTAGAAGGGTAATTGTTTCAGTTCAAGAATAAAACAAGTTCCCAAACAGTCAAACCAACCATGAGGAATTAATTATAAACCAAATTCTCTCTGTGACCGACAGAGACTGAAATCGGTATGAGTCCAACAGCAGCACCATGCTGTTCCCCACCAATTTCCAAAGCAATCAATTGATCAACTCATTCAATTCAGCAAATATTTATTTGCTGAGGTTAAAGTTATCACTCTACTTTTAAGAACTTCAATTTATGGCATCTAGAGAACCTAATCCTCTCATTAAAATGAGGAATTGGGCCCCATCCCAAACCTGTGCATCTGTAACTACGAGACATGATTTCTAGCTTTGGCCGTCATAGCCGAGTTCTGCACTACCAAGTGTCCTTAAATTGAAAGACTACTTAATTTCAATCTTTATCTACCAGGTTTTTAAGCAAAAGTCAGGGCATTTTGCTTTATTCCTAATTTCTGTCTTACCCATCAAATTCTAAAATCATCGGCTTTTGCTTCAGAAAAAAGAAGTCAGAATGACATTTTCTTACCCATCGCAGTCCACGATTTCAGGACCTTCAAAGGAAAAGGGGTCAGTCTTATCTGGCTCTGACTTCATCTTGTACGTTTTTGTCAGGACTGAGTTGGTAAAGTAGTCGTTGGGTTCGAAGTGGAACTCTAATACAAAAGACTAAAACAGAAACTCAGAGTAAGCACCATTTAAAATCTGAAAATAACTAGCGACAGATCTTAGGGACCACCACACACACTCACCAGAAACCAGCTCCTCTCTCAGCCTGACACCACAGGCAGAAACCATTACTAAAGAGCCCAACAGGCACGACTACGTACCAAGAAAAACTACTCTACTGCCAAAAAGACCAGCATGAAGTTAAAAAACAAACGACAGACTGGGTGGTGGGGGGGACTGTGCGTTCTGTCCACGCCCCCCTGCGATGCCGCCTTCCTCATGGAGGCGAAGCTCTCCTGAGAAATCCCAGCGTCTCTCTGCTGCTCCCACCCTTTGCTGCCCAGAGGGAGGGAGAGGTGACGGTTGGGCAGGGGCACCAGCAGCCCAGGCCTCCCTCGCCTTTTCCTCAGCCTCACCCACGCCTTGCTGGCAGAACCAGGGACTGCATTCTGGGCCGTGCGGTGAGAAAAGGACAAACCTCCACAAGGACAAAAAGCTCACTTACAAAGCGCTCGGCAGATCTGAAAGAGGATGAACACAGCAGGAAGAAAGGATGTGTGCAAGGAGGTAGGCACAAACAAAATCAAACTGCCAAGAACAACAAAAAAGATATCCATACTCATGAGTAACACCAGTAACACAATAAATGGAAAAATAAAATGAGATGCCCTTCTCTGGGGCAAAATGTACAAAAAAATAGTCCGGCCAGTGTTTTAGGATACTGGCCATACTCATATACTGTAAATAGATTTATGAAGAATGATTTGGCAACATCAAAAAATTAATTTAAAAAAGCACATCCCATTAATAAAATAAAAAAGTATATCCCATCTCTGCCCATAGTGCTGTGTGATTTCAGGGGGTTACTCAGTATCTCTGTGCTCTAGTTTCTCACCTGTAGGTTGGAAATAACAGCACTCCGCCTCTCCAAGCTTTACTCTGAGGGTTAATCTACAGAAGCACGTAGAGCAGAGCCAGGTTTACAGGAAAGGCCTACTAAAGGTCAGCTATTCCCATATGTATTTAATGGTAAAACCACTAACTGAGGGGAAGATTAAAGAAACTAAAAAAATGTAAATAGCAAAAACAAAAAACAAACAAACAGAAAAAAACCATGTGTGTACCCATTCAAACAAACCACTTCCACAAAGGAGGAAGTGAAAAAAGAACTTTCCAAAGAAGGGGTGGAGGCGGAGAGGCCGCGAGGGCTGGGAAGTCAGAACCAGGGGGACGGTCCGGCTGGTGTCCAGATGGGACGATGGGACGATGGGAGGGCGGCAGGCGCCCCTGACCTCTGCAGGAGAAAGGAGGGCGGCGGCGGCAGCACAGCACAGAACGACGGGCAGGGAGAGGGATGTGAGCAAGGCAGGCAGGCAGCCGGGCGCCGACACCTCTCGCGGCCTGCAAGTGTGCAGACACCCAGCTGAAGAGGAAGCCGGTGGGAGAGGGCTGTACTTCAGGACCGCAGCGCAGACAGCCAAACGGATGGAAACGGGGGGCCTAACAAACGGCACCATCACACTCTGGTCCCTCATCACACCCTACTTTGGCATAGACAGAATTATTTATTTCTTCTTTTCTCTTACTATTCCCTTCTACTACCGTTTTCTCCAAACCGTATTTCTTCATATTTTTTTCTCCCCTCTTTGTTCAGTCAAGAGTAAACCAAACATAACTAGGTATGAATTAAAGAAACTGTTTAATAACCACCCAGCAGAAAAGTGGCTTAAAAGTAAGACTGCCTCACTCACACACGCACACACCACAGCCAAGTAAGCCACGAATACACCAAACCACCCAATTAAAGAAATAAAGACATGCAAAATTAGATCTTCCTTCTGCCCAGCAGAATAAACATGGTCGTTACTTTTGTCAATACTCATGCAGAGAAGGGTGTGAGCCCCCTCCCACACTCCCATGTGCCCAAAGCTGCCAAGTGGGAGTCTGGGTAAAGGGCAGATGGAGAGTCCCCGTGCAGCTGTTGCAACTCTGCTCTAAGTTTGAAATTATTTTAAAATACTAAGCAGAAAAAAAGATTATTTCAATTAAGGAAGTGTAAAAAAATACTGACGGATGGGAATATAAACTGAATGCCCTTCGGGCCTTCTAAAGCTTCATCTTCTTTGACCCGCTAATTACACCAAAAGAATCTAAACCAAGGAAATCATCAAAGATTGAAACACAGATTTGGGTTCAAGTATGCTGATCGTAATGCAATAATTTAAGCCTGAGCAACATGGCAAGACCTTGTCTCTACAACAATTAGCTGGGTGCGGTATCGTGAGCCTGTAGTCCCAGCTACTCAGAAGGCCAAGGTAGGAGGATCGCTTGAGGCCGGGAGTTTGAGGTTGCAGTGAGCTGTGACGATGCCACTGCAACATTTTAGAATGGGGAGGCAGTGGCATAAACAAAACACGTTAGAGCCAATGGCTGCAAGGACAGCTATCGCCCCAGCCAAGCACATGCACCATGTGTCCTGGTGGCGAGTGCTGGGGGGAAGCTGAGGCATGGGGGGCGGGAGACGGCAAACACAGCGGCCAGGCTTCGTTCTGAAGCTCGGTGACTTCATTTTTCTTTGTAACTCTAATCCCTTAGACATTTCATAATCATTTTAAAAAGGAAAAAGACTACTGGGAAATTCATTAAGCTGGTGAGAGTTATTTCTAGAAGGCGGAGATTTGGATAGTGTTCTTTACACTTGCCTCTATTTTCTGAAGAGTTCACTAATAAGCACATGTGACTTTTCTAATGGGAGAAGCAGGGAGAGAAGCAGGTGGCTGGACACAGCCCACCACAATCAGGGCTCCAATCTAGGAGACATGCAAGACGAGGAAAACCAGAAGACAGGCTGAGAAAGAAAGAAAGTGGACCCAGGAAACCATCAAAAAGGTGTCTAATAGGACCAAAGGAAGGAAAAAGGGGAAATGACCCAAAGGGGAAAAAAGTAAACTGAGTCTGGACGAACCACAGGTAAGAAAGAAATGTGAGGGGGAAAAACACAGAATCTTAAAAAATAGCCCATACACACACAACAGGGAAGAGAATTCACACCAATCCTAGCCAACCAGGCAGAACCACCCGAAGGCCTCTGGGGGCACCGCCTAAACACAACGAAGCAAGGACACCGGGAAGAAGGCGCCCAGACGAAGGGCCGGCCGTAACCCCGAGAGGGGTGCCCATCCCGAGCACAGCCCCCAGCCTGCCGGCAGGCATCCCTCCTGGCCCCCAGGGCCCACACCCTCACCTACGGAGGGACAGCTCAATGTGACCTCCCATAGTGGAGCACAGACAGGAAGAAGTGGAAGAGACAGATAGAGGTGTGTCCCACTGGCCCTCAGCCACTAACCTGGGACCCAGCCGAGATGAAGAGGGAGGAAGAGGTTGGTGACTGGTCCCAGATCCCAGATCCCTAGCCCTGCCCCCAAGACCCATAACCCACAGCCCCTCACACAGCCTTTGTCTCCAAGACCTGAAACTGAAAGCCACCAGTCAGTCAGTCATGTGTCCCTGGACATGCTGTTGCACTGGAATGGAACCTGTCAGCTACAGCCAGGTTAACAGGTTACGAACAGTGCTCTCCAGGAGGACCACGGTTAAGGTGTCGTCTCAAGATCAGTACGACACTGCTTCAGACGGAAGCGAGGGCTGGCCTAGCCCAAGCTTGTCTTACACACTGGCAGGCTGATTCACACACGAACACCGAGAGTGTAATGATGCACTACAGCAAGCATTTCGCAAAGGTACGTTTCAGGAGAAGTCAAACAGGAAAATATTTTCAGTCATATCTGGAATTATTTTTTAGAGTAAAACCCAGAAGGTCTCTTTCATCAGCATCTTGGATTTCTATGTAAGTGCTGCTCATATTTGTACACATACAGCCCAATCTTTTAAACTTTTTAAAATACATTAGATCCACATAACCTTGAGAGACACTCGGGAAAGTACGGTATCATCCTCACCCGACACAGGAAGCAAACTAGCAGGCTGAGGCCTGGCACGGCGGGCACCACCACAGCCTAGGAGTCACAACTTGTCTGACCTGGCACTGGCCACCACTCAGCTCCACGGCCTTGGGGCACCACGTGGTCTGCGTTACTTGTCAAATCACCCAGCTCAGACTCACAGCTGCAGTGCTGGGCCAGGCACGGGAAGGCAAAGTAACCCCAAGTCTAATTCCTGGGGAGCAGTCTTGCTCAGGACTGCCCAGCACGTAAGCAACTGGGGGTGGGTTTCCTGCCCGGCTCCAAGTCCCTCAGCCTGCTTAGGCTGGCCCCGTCTGACACCACCCAGAGCGCAAAGTCAGTACTCACCATAGGCTGTCCAGGGTCAGAAAACTTCACTTTAATATCCTGCAGGTGTTTCAAGATTGGTTCATCATATTCCTAATCAACAAGGGAAAAAAATTTCCAGTGGGCATTTATTTTTTTTTTTATTTTATTTTTTTTTTTTGAGACAGAGTCTCACTCTGTTGCCCAGGCTAGAGTGAGTGCCGTGGCGTCAGCCTAGCTCACAGCAACCTCAAACTCCTGAGCTCAAGCGATCCTCCTGTCTCAGCCTCCCGAGTAGCTGGGACTACAGGCATGAGCCACCATGCCCGGCTAATTTTTTCTATATATATTTTTAGCTGTCCATATAATTTCTTTCTATTTTTAGTAGAGGTGGGGTCTCGCTCTTGCTCAGGCTGGTCTCGAACTCCTGAGCTCAAACGATCCGCCCACCTCGGCCTCCCAGAGTGCTAGGATTACAGGCGTGAGCCACCACGCCCGGCCCTCCAGTGGGCTTTTAAAAAACAACACATCTCTCTCCTCAGATTCGGTTTCATACGCTCCCAGATGCTGGCTAATGAGCCCTTATTGGAATTGTCCTGTTCAAGTAATAGCTTCCAGGAAGCAACCCAGACTTGTTCACTGACGCCAGTCGTAGAGTGGCAGCACACAGGTGCCACTTTCCCTGGCTTGGAGCAATGGTGGCTGTCACTGCCAGCAAAGAGCAGCGCCTCTAACACCCACCTGCCTGGAATGCCAGGGCAAGGGCCCTCACTGCTTTCCTGCTACCGGGTGCCACTGCACACAGAGATCAGAAATGCTACCAACCGGGACTGTTGGTCCCGAGCATCTCTGAGGAGGCAGAAACAGGAGCCCGGAAATCAGAAGAGACGGCTAAGGCAGCAAGGCCTTGGTGGCCAATTTCCCTGCCCACAGCAATAAACAGTCATGTGTCGATTAACAACAGAGATACTTCCCCAGAACCTTATTGTTAGGCAATTCTGTCAGCATGCGAACATCAGAGTGCACTTACACAACCCAAACAGCACAGCCCACTACACATGTGGCTGTGTGGTGTAGTCTCCTGCTCCTGCAACTGTAAACCTGGACAGCGTGTGACTACACTGAATGCTGCAGGCAGCTGTAACGCAACGGTGAATATTCAGGCGTCTAAACATAACTAGGCCAGGCACAGGCATGGTGGCTCACGCCTGTAATCCCAGCACTTTAGGTGGCTGAGGTGGGAGGATCGCTTAAGACCAGCTTGGGCAATACAGTGAGACCCTATCTCTAAAAAAAAATTAGAAAATTTAGCCAGGTGTGGTGGTGCACACCTGTAGCCCCAGGTACTTGGGAGGCTGAGGCAGGAGGATCCCTTGAGCCCAAGAGTTTGAGGTTGCAGTGAGCTATGATGGGCACTCCAGCCTGGGCAACAGAGTAAGATTCTGTCTCTTAAAAACAAACAAACAAAACACACAAAAAAATTTAATTAAAAAGAATATCTAAACACAGAGAAGGTAAAGTAAAAATACAGTATTATAATCTTATGGAACCACCACTGTATGTGCAGTCTGTCACCGACCAAACACTGCGCGGCACGTGACTGTACCCAAAATCCAAGTAACAGTCACTTCTCCAAGAACGTTTGCAAAGCATGTCTGAGATGACTTGCAGGCACCACAGAGGAGTTTAAAATTCTTGTATGTGGCTGAATGACTTTACAAGTGATCATTCTTTAAACTCAAGAGGTTATCAATAGCTGTCATTTTAGAAAGTCCGAGTGAGAAAAGTTAGAAGAATAATTCTAAGAACTGGATCAGACACTAGCAACAGGTCTTCGTCTGTAACACGGGAGCCACTTCTTTATCCCTAAAGTCTGGAGACAAAATCTAGGGATTTCTTGAGGTTCCATCAAGTTTTGTTTTGTTTTTTAAAACCATTCTTTTCCCTTTTATTTTATTTTTTTTTTTTTTGAGACAGAGTCTCACTCTGTTGCCCCGGCTAGAGTGAGTGCCGTGGTGTCAGCCTAGCTCACAGCAACCTCAAACTCCTGAGCTCAAGGGATCCTCCTGTCTCAGCCTCCCGAGTAGCTGGGACTACAGGCATGCACCACCATGCCCGGCTAATTTTTTCTATATATATTTTTAGCTGTCCATATAATTTCTTTCTATTTTTAGTAGAGATGGGGTCTCGCTCTTGCTCAGGCTGGTCTCGAACTCCTGAGCTCAAACGATCCGCCCACCTCGGCCTCCCAGAGTGCTAGGGTTACAGGCGTGAGCCACCACGCCCGGCCTTCCCTTTTATTTTTAGTTGACATATAATAATTATTCATTTTTATAGGACAGAGTGATATTTTGGTACATGTATACAATGTCCTGGAACTTATCATTTGTGTCGTGAACATTCAAAATCCTCTCTAGTTTTTGGAAAATATACACTAAATTACTGTTAGCCGTATTCACCCAACAGTGCTACAGAACACTAGCGCTTATCCCTCCCATCTAGCTTTAGCTTTGTATCCGATAAACAACCAAGATTCTCCCTGCTTCTGTGAGCTCAGATCTTTTTTTTTTCCAGCTCCCACATTTTGAGTGAGAACATATAGTATTTATTTTTCTGTGCTTGGCTTTCCATTAAGTTTTTTTTTTTTTTTTGAGACAGAGTCTCACTCTGTTGCCCGGGCTAGAGTGAGTGCCGTGGCGTCAGCCTAGCTCACAGCAACCTCAAACTCCTGAGCTCAAGCGATCCTCCTGTCTCAGCCTCCCGAGTAGCTGGGACTACAGGCATGTGCCACCATGCCCGGCTAATTTTTTTTTCTATATATATTTTTAGCTGTCCATATAATTTCTTTCTATTTTTAGTAGAGGTGGGGTCTCGCTCTTGCTCAGGCTGGTCTCGAACTCCTGAGCTCAAACGATCCGCCCACCTCGGCCTCCCAGAGTGCTAGGATTACAGGCGTGAGCCACCGCGCCCGGCCTCCATTAAGTTTTAAAGAAGTAAGTTCCAATTTTAAATTCCCAATTTTTAATTCTTTTGACATTATAGAACAAAACAAAAACAGCAACAACAAAAAGATGCACCTAGCAAATCTCTAGACAAAAAATAATCCAAGCCAGGTGCGGTGGTACACACCTGCAGTCCCAGCTAGGAGGCTGAGGCAGAAGGATCAGTAGAGGCCACCAATTTGAGGTTGCAGTGAGCTATGATCAGATCACAGCACTCCAGCCTGGGCAACAGAGCAAGGCTCTGTAAAAAAAAAAAAGAAAAGAAAAAGAAAGAAAGAAAATGAAAAACAGGCCGGGCACAGTGGCTTACTCCTGTAATCCTGTCACTTTGGGAGGCCAAAGCAGGAGGATTACTTGAGGCCAGGAGTTTGAGACCAGCCTGAGCAAGAGCAAGACCCCATCTCTACAAAAAATAGAAAAATTAGCCAGGAATGGTGGCACGTACCTATAGTCTCAGCTACTTGGGAGGCTGAGGCAAGACGATTGCTTGAGCCCAGGAGTTTTGAGGTTGCTGTGAGCAGTGATGACACCGCTGCACTCAAGCCAGGGTGACAGAGTGAGACTATGTTCCACAAAAAAAAGAAAAACTGAACCCCTCCTCCTAAATAAAACAAAAAACCCGAAAGACCATTTTGAAAGAAAGCCAAACCAGCAAGTCTTCAGTGCCAGACCAGAAAGCACAGGGCTCTAACACTGCACCAGAACTGGCTTGGCACATGTGCCCAGTTCTGGATTGCCAAGATGAGTATTTTCACGAGCCTGTCTTCCAGAGCTGGCACTGGGAACTTCAAACTCATCCCACTCAAGTAGCAGCACCCACCGATACTTTCCTAAACTTCATGATATAACCATTATGTTCTTAATTTCCTAAGCTGGCCACATACCTTGGTGGGCTGGGAACTTTCTATGGCCCAGAGCATAAGGTAACACCCCACATTAGCAGACACACAGAACTAAAACTAAGGACCTAAAGGCACAACACCAGAAGCATCATCTCAGGGACTTAGAACATAAAGCTGCTTTCTCAAATTTCCAAAACTCTACTTTGCAGGAATATATTTTTTTTTTTTTTTTTTTTTTGAGACAGAGTCTCACTCTGTTGCCCAGGCTAGAGTGAGTGCCGTGGCATCAGCCTAGCTCACAGCAACCTCAGACTCCTGAGCTCAAGCGATCCTCCTGTCTCAGCCTCCCGAGTAGCTGGGACTACAGGCATGCATCACCATGCCCGGCTAATTTTTTCTATATATATTTTTAGCTGTCCATATAATTTCTTTCTATTTTTAGTAGAGATGGGGTCTCGCTCTTGCTCAGGCTGGTCTCGAACTCCTGAGCTCAAACGATCCGCCCACCTCGGCCTCCCAGAGTGCTAGGATTACAGGCGTGAGCCACCACGCCCGGCCTGCAGGAATATATTTTGACTATCCTTGATTATAGAACAAAAGGATCTAGAGTCAATTCTGTCTTTGGGATTTAATATTTGATCAAAATGAGCTAGGTGGTGTACCCCTGTAGTTCCAGCCACCTGGAAGGCTGAGGCAGGAAGATCCTAGGAGGCCAGGAGTTCGAGGCTGCAGTGAGCTATGATCGTACCTATGAACAGCCAGCCACTGCACTGCACTCCAGCCTGGGCAAAATAGGGAGACCACAGTTCTTGAAAAAAAAAAGGGGGGGAAGGCTAGGGGGTTCCTAAGAGTAAGAGTAGACTGGCAGGCATGGTGGCTCCCATCACTTTCGGAGGCTGAGGCACGAGGATCGCTTGAGCTTATGAGTGCTAGATCAGCCCAAGCAAAAGACAGACCTCGTCTCGACTAAAATTACAAAAATTAGCCAGGCGTGGTAGCACGCACTTGTAGGCCCAGCTACTCTGGAGGCTGAGGCAGGAGGATCATTTGAGCCTAGCAGTTTGAGGTTGCTGTGAGCTATGATCACACCACTGTACTATGTAGCCTGGTTGACAGAGGAAGACACTTTCTCAAAAAAACAAACAAAACAAAACCAAAGAAAACAAAACCAAGTAACAGTAGACGTCAAAAGTAGGCATTTAAAATTTTTTTTACCAAAATGAAACCTGCTACCATTACCTACTATCAAGTTATAAACTATACAAATAACATTTGATGTCTGCAAATTCAACAAGTACTCTATGAATCCCAACATAATTTTTTACAGCTTTTAAAACAAAAAGCAGCAAGACACCTCCTGACTTAAACACTGAAGCACTGGCAGCAACACAGAGGTGCTGGGGAGGTGAGAGGCATCCTGTTAAAACGCAGCTAGCTGCGCCACTGCTCTCAAACCCAGAGCAATGCTGCACACGAACAGCCACGCCGATGCCTCCATTGCTCAATAGCCGGCCAGTTGCAGATAAAGAGCAACACCAAGAGCCAGCCACCCAATCAAGTCACCTCACTGTGACACCAAAAACCCCACACCACAACCTTGCTGACCCTCCAAGGGTGCCCTACCAGCAGCGTGAGCACCACCTGGGGGCATGTTAGAAATGCAGACCCTCAGCCCCAGCCCAGGCCCCCCCGCACTCAGAAATGTGCCTTTCTGCAGCCCCTCCCCAAGTCAGGGCCAGTCTCCCCACCTGCTCCCTGCTATGGTGGCTTCTCAACCCTCAGGGCACGAAAGAGTCACCTGAGGGCCTTCTAAAGTCCTCAGCACTCTCCCTGGCGGAAGAGGGCACTGATGTGGCTATTTACAGTAAGTTGCCCAGGTGATTCTAATATAGAAAGGATGCAAATGAGACTCCGGTAGATATTATTCAATTTTTCCAATGAAGTTCTGGCTCATGGCATTCTTTTAAAAGTGTGGTCCAGTCTTCTTAAATTCCACCACTCCATATGAAAAGGAAGCTCAGATCAGGAAAACCGAGCCTGCCTATTCTATTCTCGATGATATTTTAGAAGAATAAGAAATGCATCGTTCTTTCCCTCGTAAGTTTCAGCTTAGGAAAGAAGATAAGCACTAAACAAGCGAGGCCGCAGAGGCAGCAATGGGAAATTTCTGAAAACCATTAAAAACGTACTTGTAAAACCCTGTGCTAATTCCAGTGCAGCTGTCTGCAAGGGACAACGGCTCTGATGCTCTGTGACACAGGCAGCCCTGTGCAGACACAGGCACAGCTGTCCCTACCAAGTCTGAATGCAAACGTGGCCGACTGCGGGGATTCTGGAGTAACGAAAACCCAGACAGCAAGTCAGTCAATACGCTTTAAGGCAGGACTTGTTTCTATATTCTAGAAACTTCTACTATAACTCATTTCAGGGAAAATCAAATATGTTACCTTTTAATTGGTTCATCATTTCATTACAGGAAGGATGACAGGGCAAGACAGAAAACTCAGAAAGGTTGGCTATTTCTTCTTTTTTTAAAACTCTCCATTTTGCAGATGAACCTTTGTTTTTAATAGAGACTTTTTTTAAGGGAAACGATTAGAAAATATTGTTATATACATCTGCACAACTAGCGAGGTTGCACAACTAGCAGGCCCATTTCAAAAATATGCTGAGAAGTATTAAGTGTGTACATGTGTGTCCACACACACACACACACACACACAGAGCACATCCCTTTTCAAAACGAATTCTTCTACTTTTGTCTATTGTCCTTATCCTTTCTTGTTCATGCCCACCACAGTGGGATGGAGCTGGGGTCCTGACTCTATTTGTCACCTTTACAGGAGACAAAATGACCTGATGCACAAGTTTTGGCTCAGGGTGGGGGCTGCCCGCCTTCCCCGCCCCGGCCCCAGGCCTGCAAAAGACAGCGGGAAGCCTCGCAGTGAATAAACCTCCCTGTGCGGATCAGGACGGCTCGCCTGAGTTCCTGGTCACAGAAAGTGCCCTCCCACCCACTGTGAACAACCTCCGGTACCCAAATAAGCAGTGCTTAGGCAAGACCACAGGTGAGCAATTTTAGAAGATCGCCATAAAATCTCTCTACCAGCACAAACCTGCTCACCTGGACTAACTCACTCAGCATATCTACATTTCTAAAGATGGTGAACCAGAACTCTGGGATTCCTTTGGGGTTTGGCTCTTCAGCAGTTGCCATTTCTTTTTCTGCTATGACAACTTTATTTTTCACATCTCCCTAAAAAAGAAAAAAAGAAAAAAAAAAAAGATGTAAAATAGAACACTTCTCACAAAAAAAATTTACAAATAACTCAATGGGTTAATACAGAATTTCAGAATTCCGTACAAATTTCTACCAAAAATCCTTCTTTCAGCGTCGGCATCTCTAAAACTACTGTGCATGGGACACTTTCCAAATGTTTCTAACCAAGGCATTATATCCATATGTAATTCCATGATGTAATTTCTTATCAAGGGGGTAAAAAGCAGAAGAGACGCCAAAGTGCCACCAGCTTTGGGAAGGAACATCCGTGCTGGCTCTGTGGGGCGCTCGCTCGCCGTGGGACAATCACCCACCACGAAATGCAGCTCGGAAGACTGTGGGCATCAACCTGGAGGAGATGCAACACCAATGCGTACAGCATCCATTACTGTTAGCGTGAAGAAAATCCAGTTCAAGGGTAAACAGCTCACTTAAACTAAGAACCCTGACCTCTGGTTAAAATGTATGTGTGGGGGAGAGTAAGCTGAAATAAAAGATGTTTGCTGCAGCAGTATCTTCGGCAGTAGGAAACTGCTCAGTAACTGGTACATCTAGCTATACAGAGGCGGCTGTAACTGTCAGCTTGTTGGCACCACACACACACCAGGGTGGTGACCAGAAAGGCCACATGGCAACATGGAGGCCACGCTGGCCCCAGGAAAAATGGAGACCAAGGGAGGTTAAACACAACACTGGATGGAACCACATGAAATTCCGAATGCTTTGTCAGATGGGGCTGCTATGATGAAATGATCTTGTGGGCTTTTTAAATTACCAAAGGCAAATTCTTTTGAGCTGTAAGAAACTGATTCACAACTACATTAATCCACAGCCACGGCTTCAACGAGGCCAGGCTCCACGTATTGTTAAAAAATCAAAACCATATATGATTACAAAAATTAACATATACTTCAAAAAAATCCCTAAAAGTTAATGCTATGGGCTAAAAGCTGCTTATCTCCCAAACATAAAATCAGGCGACAAAGTCAACCTGAGGTGTGCTGGATTTTCCATGGCAGAATGAGACCTGTCACCAGAAAAAGGCTGTGAGCAGGTGACAGAAAGTGCCATAGTACAACGACCTGTAACTGGTCAACCCAGGGCCACACTTTGACTCAGTATCTCTCAAGAAGACCACTGAGCAAGATGACATCAACGTTTCCAAGACACCCTCCTCACCACGACTCTCCCAACCTCCCAGGGACTGAGAACAAGGTGTGTATCTCCCCCTGTTGGCCTGTTTTCTCTTAAGACTTTTACTGACACTTTAATCTTTGCTGGTCTGCTCCCTTATGTCAATGCGCTACTGTACACAGGTCATCAAGGAGGGCTGTGTCACCACCAACTGACAGTACTGTCAGACGCCAGATGTGTACCATAAAGGAATCGAAACACCCCAAAACTCAATGATGAAGGACCGCCTACTGTCAGAAGCACTCACTATCAATGATTAAAAATCATCAAAAAATGTTTCTTATTTCTAACAGTATTAAAATAGAACATAAGTTATGCTCATTTAAAAAAACTTACGGGGGTGGGGCCATGGTGGGAAAAAAATAAAATAAAAAATAAAAATAAAAAAAACTTACAGCCAATTTATCCTCCTCTTCGTTTTCACTGTGCCATTCGGATTCTGCATCTGTTGGCTCCACATCGCCAGTGATGAATTCTCTTCTCTACACAGTAACGAGACTCATTAGAATCGTCAGAGTATCTGGAAACTCAAGAGCTAAGATGAGCTTATAAAAACGTCTATGAAAAAACTTTGAAAACTGGACAATTTTATAACTGAATTAAGATCCTCAGTATTAGGGCTTAAAGAAAAACATTAAATGATTCACTGGGTAAATGTGAATGTTTCGCCTAAAGAAATATTTAAAATATAGTTGATTCTCGATGGTTCAACTTAAGAGTTTCAACTTTATTTTTTTTTTTTTTTTTTTTTTTTTTTGAGACAGAGTCTCACTCTGTTGCCCAGGCTAGAGTGAGTGCCGTGGCGTCAGCCTAGCTCACAGCAACCTCAAACTCCTGAGCTCAAGGGATCCTCCTGTCTCAGCCTCCCGAGTAGCTGGGACTACAAGCATGCGCCACCATGCCCGGCTAATTTTTTCTATATATATTTTTAGCTGTCCATATAATTTCTTTCTATTTTTAGTAGAGGTGGGGTCTCGCTCTTGCTCAGGCTGGTCTCGAACTCCTGAGCTCAAACGATCCGCCCACCTCGGCCTCCCAGAGTGCTAGGATTACAGGCGTGAGCCACCGCGCCCGGCCAAGAGTTTCAACTTTATGATGGTGCAAAAGCCACAGGCATTCAACAGAAACCACCACACACCAGTTCTGTTTTTCACTTTCAGTACAGTAGTCAATAAATTACAGGAGATACTCAACGCTTTATTATAAAACAGGCATTGTGTTAGGTGATTTTGCCCAACTGTAGGCTACTGAAGTGTTCTGAACACGTCTAAGACGGGGTAGGCTGAGATCTCATGTTCGGTAGGCCAGCTGTCCTAAGTGCGTTTTGACTCGGGACATCTGCACCTTACAGCAAGTTCACTGGAACGTACGTAACACCCTGGTAAGTCAGTGAGCATCTGCGCATCCAATGTATTCCCAGGGCGCCCACCTTGTCAAAGAGAGGCTGGTACAACGCCGCATACTTTCTCTCCAAGTCATGCACTTCTTCATAGAACTTGGCTTCTATGTGTGCACACCTCACCTGAAGCTGTTTCAATGCATTAATTCTTCTTTTTACTGCTTTAGGTAAACTAAAAGAAAGATAGGAAATAAAACACCTTTATGTCTGCAAAATAAGGCAGCATGCTTTTTAATTTTATTAGCATAAATTTAGATCAACACAGAATTAACACCCTTAGTACGAAAAAGAGCTCCTAAAAATCATTAAAGATAATTCACATAAGAAAACACACAAATTGTCAAACATGAAGAAAGGTCCACTCTCATAAAGTATCCAAAAGAATGCAAATTTAGAATAACTCTTTTCTTTACAAAGCTGGCGATTAAAAACTAAAACAAAACACTTGGGTTTTATGAGCCTGAGGGTAAAGCCTCTGATTGACTCATCTTTCCTAAGGGCAGATGGAAACACTGGAAATGGTCTCTGGATCCAGTAATTCTCCTTCTAGGAATTTATCCTGGCCAGGTGTGGTAGCTCACTCCTGTGATCCTAGCACCCTGGGAGGCCGAGGTGAGAGGATCGCTTGAGCCCAGGAGTTTGAGGTTGCAATGAGCGAGGATGACACCACTGCACTCTACCCAGAGCAACACAGCAAGACTGTTGTGTCCAAAAAGAAAAAGAAAATTTATCCTAAGGAAATAACCAACTATTTATACTGGAATGTCCACTGACGGATCATTTATAAAAGCAAAAAACTGGAAACAATGGCAAGTTGAACAGTATTCAAACATGGCCTATTCGTAATCATGCTAGAGTCAGATCAACTATGAGCTTCTTTGCCTTTTAATTATTCTATATTTTAAACAAAGTTTAGTTTTTATGCATTACTTTTTTTTTTATTTATTTTTTTGGCTGGTCAAGTGGAGCAGTGGGAGTGGAGAAGGAACAAAGGAATCTGTAACTGGTTGTGATTAATTAGTTGTAAACACCACTGAGCTCAGACCTACCTATGCATTGCTTTTATAAATCAGAAAAAAAGCTGTTTTTAAGCTATCAAAACTATTTGTTTAAAATAAAGCCCTCAGTCCCAATCATGCAGAACAAAGAGCAGATTCCTGGTCTCCTCACGGACGCAATGAGCCCCCTGGGCAGACTGAATGAACTGAGTCCCAAAGTGCGAGGCCAGCACTGTGCTAAGCACTTTCACTTATCCTCCAACAATACGCAGCACAGAGTTCAGGCAGCTCACACACATACCACTGTTTGGAAAGTACTGGAACAACCGCCTTAAATCACAAAGGACCACCGTCTTGGGTTAATCAGCTTCACAGCTACCTCAACCTAAGGGTCCCTAAGCAAGGACTCTCAACTGCAGTCTAACATTCTAGAACTCCTGCTAGTAGAAGAGAGCAAGGGAAAAGCAGAGAAAGAATTTCATGATAGACACAGGTTGACATTTGTACCTCTTTTCTGCATTAATTATACAATTTTAGTTTTTCAATGACAAAGGATGCCAAACAAACTGGACCCTTGTGTCCCTCTAGCTGTCCTCTGTCATTCATGCCAAGCACCCCCCCATTCACCCCCAGCACTTCTGTAATATGGCCAATGTGGAACCAATTCTAGTCCCACAAAGACCCGTTCCCATTCCCGCAGTTCCTCTCTGTGAATGCCACCCCACTCGCCCAGTTTCTAAAGCCAGAAAACTAGAAGCCGTTACTCATTCTCAACTCCTGCCACTCCCACTCAGCACCACTCCATTCCATGGGTTTAATCTGCAAAGAAATGTATCAAAAAACCTTAACCCCTAAGTAATTTCCAGAGAACCCTCTAAATAGGCACAGCAAACCCCATCACAGCAGCCCTGGGGGACACCAACAAGCCCAGTGTGGGGAAGGCGTGCAGAGCATAGGACCTCCCATGAGACCACGGCCTGACGTGACTGCAGACAGGAGCGCAGTGTCGGCCCATCCCTTCCGGGAGGCAGGCAGGCAGGCCCTGAGAAGAGCCGTGCCAGGATCCCAGGATAGGCACCCTTATTATCTTCACCTCGCAATACACACATCTAAGACACAGGCCTCTTGCGAAAAAGCAAAGGTGTTGGTGTTGCAGGCTTGGTCTTGAGCCAAGGAGGAGGGTTTTCTCAGCTGGCTTAGGAGGCCCCAGTTGCCCTGGCCAACTCCTCCTTGCCCTGGCCAGCTCAGATGATCTATGAGGTCCTCTAAACCTCCACAGGATGGCACTGCGCACCCCATCAGACAACTCCACGTGCTGCGTCATTCCCTCCACCAGACAGACTCCGAACCCGGGCACAGGGCAGGGTGGCTCGTCTCTGACCCCAGTGCCTGGCTCTCAGGAGGCAACGTCTGTGGAATGAAAAACATACTTATTCCTACTCTGAGGAACTGCAAAATGGGTTTTCCTTTGTTCTCCTTTTGTTTCTTCTAGTTGCACCAGGACTTATTCGCAGCACACTTACGTTTCAATGTAGCTCGAAGGCGTGTGAGAGACATTGTCAAGTCGCTCCTGTAAAGCTGCCAAAACTTGAGGATTCTGCATCACCTGATCTGTAAGCTTTTCTATGAAGAGTTAAAAACAAGACCAAATATCAAAATATGCCCAGCACACAACAGCCAAGAGTCAAAAATTATCAAGATACATCTCCATAGCTTTGCTTAACTACCTTTACTTCTAAATACACATACCAAGTGACTTCTAACTGCTACGCTGAGGTGGTCTGTCTCTAGTTACCTCACCTCTCCCCCCAAGTCCCACAGTGGTATCCAGAGTCAAGGACAGGGATGAGATCAGCTCCTCGAAGTAAGACAGCGTCCACTGGTGCCCTCACTCACCACGGCACCACGGACCACAGGGTCCAGGAGAGCCGCCTCTCCCTCGCTCCCAGAGGGCACCGGGCTTTCCAGTCCGCCTCGCGTGTCCTGCTTGCCTCCGGCTCCCTTCCGCCCAAACCCACCCTCCGGGGAGCACTGCTGGCCCTGCTGAGCCTGCTGACCGTGCTGCTCCCTTTCCCACTGACCCACAGTCGCACTGAATTTGCAATCCGGAGCTGTCTGGATTTAGAAGCCCATTTCCCAATAAACAAATGAGACAAGTGACTGTCCTTTCACTTAGCTGTGACTATAGAGTGGCTCAACCCTTCATCATTTCCCTCTTAATGACACAATGCCTTCGCATCCTTCCCTTATTCAAAGGCAGCACATACTTGAGCGTTCTCCCACGATGTGGGCAAGCCAAACACACCAAGTAGGTGTTCAATTTTAACATTTAGAACTGTAAACACACCCACCAACACAAAACACTGTGTATGTGTATTTAATGTATATGCGTGTAGTATGTAAACACACAGTACAGGTGAGCGCATGTGTGTATAAATTTACATCTCCTCTCACTCTGTCCACTGATACAGAGGCGTACAATCATACCTAGCATCTATATTTTGGTTTCTAGGAATATTTCCCCACTAAAAGGAACAAGGTCCTTTGGAAAAATGGTGGATGCCAGGGCTTGGGTAAGGAAAGCTCAAGGTAAAATGGAACACCACGTTGCGCTACAAAGCTACAAGTACTCAGAAACCAACAAGGACCTGCCAAAAGGACTTAGAAGCCTGCCTGAAGGGACTCCCAATGGCCAAATGGGACAATCTGCACACCAAAATGAAAAATGATGGCAACTGATAACACAGTGACCAAAGCAATAATCCACAAGTCTGTAGTGACACTGAAGTAAGGGGAACAAAAGTTCTTCTTTAATACGTGGTGTACACCAGGATTGGCAGAATTAGAAAAACACCGTTTGCAGCCACCAACGTGGTTAGCTGAGGCGGCAAGGACCATCCACGGGTGCTGAGGGTACCGTGGGAAACGCTGAAGGGGAGGACAGCCACACGTGCCCCACAGACTGCTCCCGAGGCGAGAAGTCTGGCAGATACCATCTCAACCAAATCCTCCGTCTCGGCGCCCCAGGCAGGGACCCACCTGACCCAGTGTTTCTTCTGACACAACGCCCACTGAACCGGGTCACCTGTGTGCCATTCTTGCCAGAATGTCACCCTGAATCTCATGAGGAGGAGACAAGCAGGCAAATCCAGATTGTGGGCACTCTGCGAGACAACTGTGGCCCAGAGTGCTCTGATGTGCCAATGTAATGAAAGATAAAAGCTGGGTAAATGACTGACAAACAGTGGAAATACTATTAACTTTAATGCATGAACCTCTCCTAGGTCCCAGATTTAGGTGTCAGGTAGAAAAAAACTGCTGAGAAAACCAGGGAAATATGAACATGATTGTATGTTAGATATTAGTATTATATCAATGTTAAGTTTCTTGGTGGTGGTAATGGCACTGTGGTTAACAATTCATTCTAGTTTTTAGGAAACTTACACTAAATTCTTTTAAGAAAGAAGAAAATATCCACAACTTGCTTTCAAACAGTTTGGAAGGGGGAGGAGTATGTATATATAGATTTTTTTTAATGGAAGAAAGATATCACATCTGTGAATTTATAGACAATATGATGTTTCTGGGATTTGCTGCAAAACCACCAGGGGGGCTGGTCTGATGGTAGTGGGTTATCAGAACTTATTAACATTAGTGTCACTAAAGTTGGTGTACAACCTCTCACTGCTAAATTTGGCTTAAAAAAAAAAAAAATCACCAGGTGAAGGAAAGTTAAGGGTACAGACAATGGCACATGCCTGTAGTCCCAGCTACTTGGGAGGCTCAGGCAGGAGGATCGCTTGAGCCCAGGAGTTTGAGACCAACGTGGGCAACACAGTAAAACCCTGTCTCACTATATAAAATAAAACAAGAAAAAAGACTGGTCATTTACTAATTAAGACTAAAGCTAGGTAACAGTAGGTACACTGTACCATTCTCTTTACTTATGTAGAGTCTGAACTTAATATAATAAAAAAATTTTAAATGAGGTACTGATACTCATTTTAATTACTCTAGCTTTCCTAAAAAATCAGTGTAGTAATCCTTTACTTAATTTTTCTTGTGCAGTGAACTGACCTGTATTACTTGTATTTTTAGCAGCTTCCACGGCATCTGAAGGAACCCCATCTGAAAAACTGAAACAGTATGTTTAAAAAGTGTCACTGTAAAGAAAGTTCTAAAGACAAACAGGACAAATGGGCATTGTCTTATTTCTACATAGCAAGAGGTGTCTCTCCAATGACTTCGGATTTGGGCGGAAGAGAACTACTGCCATGCACGTGGGCTAAGAGACGCTTTACTCTGTTATTAAAAAACACTCTACCACTTAACACCCCCTTGTTTCACATGCCACCCTACACAGTTCTGATTTCCAAGTCTAGTCAAAGCTCCTTAGATAGCTTTCATTTCTACAGCTTATTTCCTCAAAACATCTGCTTTTAGCCCTCCAACCAAACCAAACAAACCAACCGCAGCTGCTCATGTGATCAAAGCCCAGCAGTCTTACCAAGTTCAGACAGTGCTCAAAGGGGCTCTGGAAAGCTAACCATGCAACATCTCTAAAAACAATGGAGCTCCATGAAAATAGGTCTAACGGTTTTCAAAGATGCCTGGACACACCTCCCTCCTCAAAAATACACACAACCAAAAGTGACCCCCAAACAATCCACGAAACACAATCTTTCACTTGACCCTGGAGGTTATAGAATGTTAGGATGGTGTGAACTCGATTACACCACTTCATCCCAGGGTGTTAAAGCCTGCTTTCTAGAAAAGGTTTCTAAGCATCAACATGAGACACTGTTCATGTCTGAAGCTCAAACACACACGCCCCCTGCGCGCCATCAGCCAGAGCCTGAATGCATCCTGGTCTGATGGTGCTACCGGGACACTGTATTTTAAACTTTAATAAACAAAAGTCCGTTTTGGCTTACCTGTTATCTGCCATCTGCAAGTTTTTATCCCCTACAAATTAAAAAGAGTTGTAATAATTATGTTCACAAACAAAAACATTTGTTCAAACGTAATCTTTAACAATGACTGTCTATGGGTACAGACCTATCAGAAGGGACAGGAGGGAACTTTCTGGAGTGATAAAAATGTTTTGGGTCTTGACCAAGGTCACCTGGGTGTATATATTTGTCAAAACTCATTAAATTATACACTCAAGATCTGTGCATTTCATTACTTTCAGATTTTACTCATAAAAATCACTCTCATTGGCACTAAAATGACCAGACTTCAAAATAAGATCAATTCCAATTTGCCTCATCTCTATAATAAAATCAGCAACAGGAACACATATTAACGCTAGCCAAATTATTTTAGAGTAATTCCAAGCATTTACTAGTGATTACACTGTCTTTCAAACTAATTCACAAGATGATTTTTAAAATTCTGTATCTTCTATTACTTCTACAATGAACATGTACTGCTTGTGTGAAAACATGGTATTAAGTATAATATGATTCTACTTTTATAAGGCACATATTAAAAATGATTATCCCTAGATGGCAGAACTAGATGACTTTGTACCTATGAATATTAAGGATGGGTTCTATGGGGTCTTCTTCCTAAATAAAAAAACTTGATATTAATAAAGTAAATAAAACTTCAAAACCCAATCCAAATGTGTTCATAGTAACATCTAAACACATAGCTTAAAATGGTCCTTAAATGTAAAATAAAACTGCAGTGCAGTTATAAAGTTCCCTCAACTACCAGACGTATTTATATACATCTGAGAGCCTCTGTGAAGGGTTGTTCCCGCTGGAAACTGGTTAACGTTCCATTCTTAGCTATTTGAGCAATGTCCAAACCACTCAATCAGAAATTTTTAGGGTAAAACAAAATAAACTTTGTATTTAAGAAAAATAACCCGTTAGAATTTATGATCTACAATTGTTTTGTAGTTAACTCAATTGCATTTTCATTAGGTTTTTATTGTTTCAAAATAAAACATGCTAATTATTTTCAAAATTCAAAATACTAAACATTTGCTTTAATGAGACAAATGAATACCAGAACGAAAAAAATAATGCAGCAAATCCCACAATGGCTGGCCACACCACCACTACCACACCAGTTACCAAGCCCAGCCCGCGTCAGTGACCATTTTAAAAACCCTCCAAGGGCCCCCATCACGTTCTGCAGAATCCCCACTGCTACCCGCCCAGCCCTGCCTGCCGCACCAGCTCCACTCCCAGCTCTCTCTTCTCTGCCAAGTTTGCTGCAACCACAGCCCTCCCGAGTTCACAGCCTGCTTTTCCTCACACCGGAAACCGAGGTGTGGGCCAGGCAGGCTCCACAGGAATTGTCTGATGGCGACGTTCCAAGAGCAAGTACGCTTACCATTCACAGTAGTTAAACAGCAAGGTGGGTTTTTTTCTACTATATATCTTTGATAATGTCTCCATGAACCTCTCAGTCTATATGGTTTCCCACCTTCAGTCATTCTTAACTTACATGGCAACAGCACTGCCACAGTAGCATTTCTGGGTCAAAGAACATGAACGGATCCTGATATTAATAAATACATACTGCCAAACCAGTTACACACTGACATCAAGCATAATCTGCCTACTTAATTAAAGCTCCCCATTGCCCAACAAACGTGTCTAACAGCACCTTCCCTACACCCCACACAGACTGACTAATTGCTCAGAGGAGCCCACTATCCTGGAAGCAGCCATCGCTGTCAGCTCAATGGACAACTCTCATTTTCACTACCCAATCAATAATATTAATACCGAACAAAGCCACACTTTTAATTCACAACACCCCGTATATTGGCAAGGGACCTATGTATACATTTTATACTCACACCCACTCTCCCAGAGAGGGACTAGCCTCAGTTTACAGGAGAGGAAACTGAGGCTTAGAAAGGTCAGGTGCCCAAGCCCAGGTCACACAGCTAGTGAAACCTGCATTTGGGTCTCAGACGCAGAGCCTCTCGACCCTTCCCTCCCACCACCAGCCACTGCGCTGCTTGCTGCCTCTACCTGCCCAGTTGCAGATTCTGTTGCTAGTGCTGGGACAGATGACAAGCAACGACTCAGGCAGGATCACAGTCAAACACGAAATTCCTGTGTTTGAAACAGAGCGTGAAAACACTCCCTTTCCACCTGTTCACTACCCAGTCCCAGAGGCCGGCACAGCTCCTGGCACATTAAACATCTGCTGAATCCACAAACAACCTAACTCAGGACACAGGCCAAAGAGGCTCACCTCTCCACAGAGTGACAACCATTCTAACTTAAGACATTCCATTTATACAATAACTCACTTAATCTTCATTCATGTGAAGGCATGTGCCGTTTAATACTATTTTTGGTGACATGAATGACAAGGTAGTTAAGTTAAACTCAATACAATAGTCTCCAAAAAAACACACACACAAAAAAGAGGCCAGGAGCAGCGGCTTGCACCTGTAATCCCAGCACTTCAGGAGGCCAAGGCAGGAGGATTGCTGGAAGCCAAGAGTTTGAGACTAGCCTGGGCAACGCCTGAAAAAAAAAATGTCTCCACAAAATTTTTTAAAAAAAAGTTAGCTGGTTGTGGCGCACATGCCTGTAGTCCCAGCTACTCGGGAGACTGAGGTGGGAGAATTGCTTTTTTTTTTTTTTTTTTTTTTTGAGACAGAATCTCACTCTGTTGCCCAGGCTAGAGAGCTGTGGCGTCAGCCTAGTTCACAGCAACCTCACACTCCTGGGCTCAAGCGATCCTCCTGCCTCAGCCTCCTGAGTAGCTGGGACTATAGGTATGTGCCACCATGCCCAGCTAATTTTTTCTATATATATTTTAGTTGTCCATTTAATTTCTTTCTATTTTAGTAGAGACGGGGGTCTCGCTCTTGCTCAGGCTGGTCTCGAACTCCTGAGCTCAAACGATCCACCCGCCTCAGCCTCCCAGAGTGCTAGGATTACAGGCGTGAGCCACCGCGCCCGGCCGGGAGGACTGCTTGAGCCCAGGAGTTTGAGGTTGCTCTGAGCTAGGCTGACACCACAGCTCTCTAGCCCGGGCGACAGAGTGAGACTCTGTCTCTAAAAAAAAAAAAAAAAAAACCCTACTCCTATCATTTCCTACCTGTACAGCCTTCCTCTGCACCCCAGTTTCACCACCCATAAACTGGAAGACAATAGGAAGCTCTCAGGTACTAAATGACCAGTACACCAGGTCTCTTTCCACTTGGGTAACTCTAACATGCACATAGACTACTGCATGTACTGCTTGACAGGAAACCAACAAATCCAGTTACTTTAAACACTACACCCTTTATACAGGTTGAATATCCCTTATTCAAAATGCTTGGGACCAGAAGTGTTTTGGATTGCAGGTTATTATGGATTCTGGAATATTTACATACACATAAAGAGAAGCCGTGGGACGGGATCCAAGTCTAAACACGAAATTCATTTATGTTTCACATATACCTTACACACACAAACTGAAGATAACTTTATACACTATTCTTTTTTTTTTTTTTTTTTTTTTTTTCAGACAGAGTCTCACTCTGTTGCCCAGGCTAGAGTGAGTGCCGTGGCGTCAGCCTAGCTCACAGCAACCTCAAACTCCTGGGCTCAAGCGATCCTACTGCCTCAGCCTCCCGAGTAGCTGGGACTACAGGCATGCGCCACCATGCCCGGCTAATTTTTTCTATATATATTTTTAGCTGTCCATATAATTTCTTTCTATTTTTAGTAGAGGTGGGGTCTCGCTCTTGCTCAGGCTGGTCTCGAACTCCTGAGCTCAAACGATCCGCCCACCTCGGCCTCCCAGAGTGCTAGGATTATAGGCGTGAGCCACCGCGCCCGGCCCACTATTCTTAATAGTTTCGTGCTGAAACAAAGTTTTGACTGCGACCCTTCACATGACGCTCGGTGTGGAATTTTCCACTTGTGGCGTCACGTCAGTGCTCACAAAGTTCTGGATTTCAGATTTTGGGTTAGGAGTGCTCACCTGTATAAGGAAACGAGGCAGAGCGCTGACACTATAAACAAGCTAGAGTTCAACCAGTCCAGTTTCATCACCACAAATTATTTACTTTTATTTAGCAATCTCTAACACTGTTAAAATACAATGTTATAAGGAACTATCAAATTTATGGGTTTGAGAAAAATAAACATCCATTTGTTTGAAATGTTAGTATGCCGAGTTAAATGTTAGTTTTATAAAATCATAGTCCAAAACTCATCAGGAAGGTTCTCTCACTTTTAGAAGGCAATCAAGAGATCTACAGCACAACATGGTGACTGTAATTACTAATAATAACGATGTATCATAGACTTGAAAATCATTGAGAATAGATTTTAACTGCTCTTACCACAAAAAAATGATAAATATGTTAATTAGTTTGTTCTAGCCATTCTACAATGTATACTTATTTCAAAACATCAGTTGTACACGATAAACATATATAATTTTTGTCAACTAAGAAAATAATTAAAAGGCAATCAAGTTAAATTATGAAAGGGATACCAGGCAAAAGAATATCCTAAATTTTCAAAAGAATGCAGCAGTTCAGGAGACGGGTCTCACTCTTGCTCAGGCTGGTCTTGAACTCCTGAGCTCAAGCAATCTGCCCACCTCAGCCTCCCAGAGTGCTAGAACTACAGGCGTGAGCCACTGCACCCGGCCAGAATTGGGCCACTTTTGAAAGAGAAAGGAGTAAGCTGGAGAGTATGATCACCCTTCACAAAATCAAAATTTTAAAATTTTTATATTTTTCTTAAGAGATAATGTCTCACTCTGTCGCCCAGGCAGGAGTACACTCCTGGGCTCAAACAAGCCTCCTGCGTCAGCCTCCTAAGTACCTGGGACTACAGGCACAAACCACCACATCCAGCTAACTTTTAAAAAAAAAAATTTTTTTGTAGGCTAGGCACAGTGGCTCACACCTGTAATTCCAAAACTTTGGGAGGCTGAGGCAAAACGATAGCTTGAGGCCAAGAAGTCTGAGACCAGCTTGAGGAATATAGCAAGATATTATCTCTACAAAAAAATTTTCTTTAAATTAGCAGGGTGTAGTGGCATGTTCCTGCAGGCCCAGCTACTCAAGAGGCTGAGATGCGAGGATCACTTGCGCCCAGGAGTTTGCAGTGTCAGTGACCTATGATGAGGCCACTGTACTCCAGCCTGGAAGACAAAGTGAGACCATGTCTCCAACAACAAAAACATACACATACATACACACACACACACACACACACACACGCAACTCCTCAATCTTATTAAAGAAACTAGAAATACCAGCCTGAGCAACATAGTGAGACCTCATCTCTACAAAAAAAATTTAAATTAGGAGGGCATGGTGGTATGCACCTGCAGTGCCAGCTACTTGGGTGACAGAGAGAGACCCTATCTCTAAAAAACAAATAAATATTCCCAATGCCCCCACCTATAAAAGCTGGCAAATACATGAAGCCCTGAGACCGTCCAGACTTCACTGATACTGCTCCTGGCCAGCAGACTCCTTCTTCAGTCTATCATTGCCACTCCCTAGTATCAGAAGTTAATTGTGTTAATTTTATGTTACAATGTTTAAAAACAATGAATAAACAATACACGTTTATCTTCCCACTAAAGCAGCGGTCCCCAACCTTTTTGGCACCAGGGACCGGTTTCATGAAAGACAATTTTTCACAGACTGGGGAGTAGCGGGGAGTGGGGGGCGGTCAGCCCAGTTGGTGGCCCAGTGGTTGAGGACCACAGCACTAAAGAACAAGTTCCACGAGGGCAGAGACCCTGTCTATTTGCTCAATACAGCAGGCCCAGGGCACAGCGCTCGGCATGAAACAGGTTGCAGGAAATGCCTGCTTCATTAACTAATGCACTGCTGCTGAGTGACAGTTTACCTGCATGACCTGCATAGAGCATGGCGCCAGGGACCCCACATGCAACTTAGCCTGTACCAAGCAGATTCTGAAGACAAAGGGTAAAAACATTTCCCTACCCATGTTTGCTTACAACACCAACAGAAATAACTACCACCAGACAACAGTGGACCATCTCTTCAGAGACTTGCTGGAGGCCAGGCCACCAGATTTCAGGGAAAAAGTAAAATATGATCTCCTTTCCTTTGCTGAGATACCCCACTTTTACTTGAGGCAGTGGTCTTCCTGGCTGCACTCCATCTCCTCTGTCCCCTCCTATCCCCGACTCCCCTTGGCAGGCAGTTCATCAGTGTGTGACCGATCAGTGTATTTAGACGTTTGCTTCATCTAGTACACGTTTAAAGATCTCACCTTGTCAGCAAGGCACTTCCCTCTCTGTCTGTTCTGAATTGCAACCACCGCAGTCCCCCCACCCCTTGCTACTTTTTTCCTCAAAAGCACCCGCTACACCATCTAACTTGTGTGTCTGTCTCCCACTGCAGAAGTGAGGGCAAGGCCTTGTATCTGTTTTATTCAGTGCGAGACCCCAGCAACAAGAAGGTGCTCAGGAAGGAATAAAAATAAATAAATAGATGCAAAGCACTGAAAGCTACTTCATGATAACTGAGTAAACACATACTATTTTAAAGTATGACAATAATTTGTAGCCTTTGTACATAAAGTATGTAGTTGTTCTTTCCACCACAAAACTACTAAACAGAAATCACCTCATCTTGGTTTTCTTAATTTTTTTTTTTTTTTTTTTTTTTATTTAACAGGATCTCCACCTGTTGTCCAGGCTGGGAATGTAGTGGCATGAACACAGCTCAATTGCAGCCTGGAACTCCTGGGCTCAAAGTGATCCTTCTGTCTTGGCCTCCTGAGTCGCTGGGACTACAGCCACATGCCACTACACCTGGCTGATTTTTATTATTATTATTATTATTATTTTTTATAGAGATGGGCGTCTCACTATGTTGCTCAGGCTGGTTTCAAACTCCTGGCCTCAAGACATCCTCCTGCCTCAGCCTCCCAAAGTGCTGGGATTACAGGCGTGAACCACCACACCCAGCCTCATCTTGTTTTTGAACAGGCTTTTTTGGATAATGATAAATGCACAGCACGTTAAAAAAAAACTTTCAAGGACATGGAATGGAAGCACACCTAGTTTTAACAGCTGACAGAGTATATTTATAAGAGGAAGTCTAAGGCTAGAGTGTGGTCAAGATCAAAAGGTAAAGTTCACAAAGTGATCTTTTGTAGTTTTCATATAGGAAAAATACAATGTCTCTCCTGCTCCTAAGAAGAAAATTTAAAATTCAGTGGCAAAGTAAAGTAGCCCTGCTTTCTCTTAAGAGGGCAGGGTAGAAAAACAATGACTGTCAAATGAAAACAAATATACATCATTGTGAACTATTTCGTTTTTAAAATTTTCTTTCATTTTAGAGACAGGGTCTCACTGTTTCCCAGGCTGAAGTGCAGTGTCATGATCATAGTTCACTACAGCGTCACACTCCCTGCGTACTCCCACCTCAGCCTCCCAAGTAGCGAGGACTACAAGTGTGCGCCACCACGCCCAGCTTCTTTATTTTTTTGTAGAGGCTGGGTCTTGTTATGTTGCCCAGGCTGGCCTCAAGCGATCCTCCAGCCTCAGCCTCCCAGAGTGCTGGGATTATAAGTGTGAGGCACCGTGCCAGGCCACAAACTGTTTCTTAAAGACTTCATAACTAACACAAAATTCTTTACTACCTACCTATCAACATGGGTTCTCCATTACTATGCACTCACAGAAAACCTCACAACAGTAGTTCAGAGAGGCACGAATCTGCTAGCCTAAGAGGTCCCAGGTGAGTAAGGTTTCCTGCAGACATTTCGTGTCAGCTACTTCCTATCACTGAAGTGGTATAAAGAATCAAACCAAGGTCAGCCTTTTACTATGGACACCTAAAACACACATTTCCCTTTAAACAAATAAAAAAGTAAGCACTCCTTAGCTGGCAATCTCAGACCAAACTCCCAACAAGCTCACAGCAGCTGCCTTCCTATTCAAAAAGAGGCCATCACTGTGAGGACTGGTTCCACGCAGCGATGACATACAGTCGATGGCCCTTCAGCCTTTGGGAATTTAAATCACCCTCTTGTCCATAAGATATTTTTATTCCAAAACAAACCCAAAACTTTAGGTTCTCTGGCAAAATTTTTGGAATTACAACATAAACTTATCACAACAGATTTTAAACTGCAGACGACAAAAAGAAGAAATGCACCTCTGAAGTAATTTTGAACTCCATTATGCCATCATATATACATATATATATACATACACAAATACATCTGAAGTCACCTCTTCCTCATGCTAGAGAGTACCAACTGCTCAAAAGAATAAAAATGGAAGCAAGATTTCAATCTCAACACTTAGGTGGGAATGGCTAACACAAGGAATTAATATGCTCTCAGTAACGAGAGGCTACTAAAAACCTGACAGGTTAATGGAAATGTATTAGTTTAAGATTCAAGTACCAATTCAGACTGTGAAGTGGTAATGAACACATCCCATCACTAAGTACTTAATCTCTATAAAAAAAATAACCATTTCATATAGGTAAAAATTTCTAAACTCAGAATTCCACAGAGGAGTCTGATAATCAAAATGGCTAATTCACAAAATACAATGCCTAGTACATTTTGAGGACAATATCCCAAAATATATGTAGCCTTTTTAGAATTCAGTTTACCAAGGTTATCAAACACGAAAACGATAAAATCATTTCTTTGCTATTGCAAAGCATTCAACCAATTACCACTCATATTCATTTTGAAAAACAGTACATGATTCAAAGCTTATACCACAAAATTCACAAAGTAAGTGTTTAAATGTTATTACACAAGGGCACAAATAATTGCAGATACTCTCAATCAATAACACTGCTCAACCGGGGGAAAAAAAGACTGCAAATGTATGTATAGCAACAGCTATTTAAGACAGCAATAAAGTGTTAAAATGGTTCACAAAATCACACCACAAGAAGGTGTCTTCAAATTCTAGTCAAAATATCTAAACTGGGCACAGCAGTGGTGGGTGCCTGTAATCCCAGCTACTGGGGAGACTGAGATGGGAGGATTGCTTGAGCCCAGGAGTTCAAGACCAACCTAGGCAACATGGAGATCAAAAAAAATCTCTAAGTAAACTTAAAAAGATTATAATTCCTGTATCTATCTCATCAATAAAATAAGTCCCTTTTGTTGACTATCACTCTATAAAAATTAAGTTTTACAGCAGTATATTTACTGACCAAAAAGGTCTTATTCAATTGATCCTTCCAAATCTCTGAATATAGTTATTTACCTTCTCAAGATCAAAGAAAAATTTTTACTTGGACCACAAGTGAGGAAGCAGCTAATAAACTGAGAAAATTCATTTTATGGGGCTTCTTTTTCCTGCCAACTCCACCTCAACAAATGAACTGCTACTAAACAACTAATCTTTAAATCTTCTCCCTCTTCTTTAGTCACTCATTTAACCTTTGGAATATATCCCAAGTCTATCACCACCCTTCGGTTCATCTGATATTTGTGTATTATTTATTCCACCAGCAACTGCTCATCCCAGTCTAAAATAATCTGAAGATCCTACTAGGGGAAGCATCTGGCATTCTGTGGAATAACAGAATTTTGAGATGGAAAAAAATCAACCAGCTCAAATCCTCATAAACTGAGTTTAGTTAAGCTTAGTGCAATGATGAAAACATAATTTTTCACTAAAACTTCTCTCACTCCTTCTCCAGAAACCGCAAATCTGAGCAAGATTAAAATGGCACAGATTTGGGTTTTAATCCAAGCTTTGTCACCTTGCATAAGTCATTTTACTTAACTTCCCAGGGACTCAGTTTCCTGAGGAGTGAAACAGAAAAACAACAGGATCTGTCCCGCGGGTCATCAGATCATGAAGTGAGTTAATACACACAAAGAGGTTGAAAGGAAGCTCTGGTGTGCAGCAAACAGATATCGGTCACTTAGAGATATAGTCACTATTACAGGAAAGCAGTATGACAATACTTCAGGTTTAGGTCCAGCAACCTAATCTATATGCTTGTACATTTTTAAAGAGATTTTTCACAAGTCAATTTTTATGCCACAAACCTAAATGCAGGAAGGTGGAGCTGGGGTTACCACCGAGGAAGCAGAGTGGGCATGTGAAGGGACTAACGCGTCCCAAGGATTCCTTCCGAGAATGTGAAGAAATGGGGGACCTTCTTGCTGTCACCCAGACAGGCGACGTGACACACCAGGAGCCTCAGGTTTCCAGGGTTAGACCCCACAGTACTGGGCTGCCACTCCCACCCCAATCGGGCTTAGACAGGCTACTGCGGACGGGGACACTCTTATCATGACAGGGCAATCCTTCGCTGGGAGGAACATAAAGCATTCAGAAAAGGGAGGGATTAAGAAAAGCAGGCTCGGTAAGTAAAAATATAAAAGATACACAAATGTAACTTCGCTCACCATCTCTGAACTGCGTGGAATGCATGGGACTTCCCCCTCCGTAGTATGGACAGATCATTAAATTCTTTTTAAGAGTTTATTTTTCTCTTTTGAAAGATGGTTTTAAATAGTAAAGCAGACCTGATGCGCACCCTGAATGGGGGTAAACCAAGTCCCCTCAAGTCCCCAGGCACCCTAGTCTGAGGCCACTTAAGCCCAGTCCTCTTCCCAGGGAAGCCCGTGCGGCCGGCACCTTGCTCTCACTTGCTCCCAACAACAGGTAAGAAACACCAAAAAGATCCCTTTTCCCTGTCAGAAACGCCAACGGCCACACGAATTTTAGAAATAAAACCCCACAGTTAAGTTTGCCCGAACCGAAGGGCTCAGGACGACAGACGCCCCACAGAAACTTCAAGTTCCGAACGCGAAAAGGTCCCGGGCCGTGTCCACTTTACGAACGAAGAGCCTCGGCCCGTCTCGCCGGGCAAGCGCCGGGCTCAAGCTCCCGGCCTCGCCCCCGAGTCACAGCACGTGGGCCGGCGGCCGCCAGCGGGAGATTTGAGCGCACGCAGGGCCCGTCCCGCCTCGGCCGCCCGCCGTCCTCACCTTCTCCGCGGGCCGACGCCCTGCAGGCCCGCCCGCCCCGCCCCGCGCTGGGTCCGCGGCAGCCCGCGGCGCAGAACGAAGCGCCCCTGACCTTCAGGGCCAGCGGGGAGGACGCCCGGCCGCCCGGCCCGCGCCCCGGCTCGCGGGCCCGCCGCCGCAGCAGCCCAGGCCCGCTAGGACGCGGCCCCGCCCCTGTCCGGCTGCCCGCGGGCCTGCAGCCACCCGAGATGGCGGCCGCCGCGCCCCCTCCCGGGACCGCAGCCCCGCGGCCGCCCCGCCGCCCCGGCCCCGGCCGCCCGCCCCAGCGCGCCGTTACCGGCCGAGCGCCCGCATCCCCGTACCTCACTCCTCCTGCGGTAGTGGCTGCGACCGTAACTTCGCTCGATTCGGGGCTGCGCCGCCGTGGCCGCCAACAATACCGCCTCCTATTGGCCGAGCGTCCTGGCTCCTCCCTCCGCGAGCAAGGCTGGCTGCGGTTGGGCGAGCTCGGCGCAAGTCAACTGCGCCTCCCCGCCGAGAGCGGCGACCAATCAGAGGCCGCGTACGCAGACGGAGACCGTGGTGCCGCTGGCGTGCGCAGCCGCCCTCTCTTCACTGACCCGCTGGGTCGCTCCTTACGGGGCCGGGGCGCGGGGGCTGCCTCCTCGGGGCCGGGTGGGCAAGCGGGCGCCGGCCGGGGCACCCCCAGCGTGGTGGGAAATGACCGGGTCCCCCAAGGCCGGGTCGTTTCCTTCCTCAGCAGTGTTGCTGTGGGTCTTTATGATTTTTGTGCTCTTTTTAAGAAACGGCCCCTTTTCCTTGGGTGAGACTACTGGAAACATTTTATATAAGTAATTTTTTGGCAGAGTATTCTGTTACTGTCTATGCAGTTTGCACGGGGAAAAGTGTGAAACCATCGAAAGGCTCTTGGTGGAGGGGTTAAGGACATGGGGCTACAGACCTCGGGGTGACTCGCATGTGGCCGGACGCAGCCCACCCGGCTGTCTGCTTTAGGAGAGCGTGTGTCTTCTCAATTCCCTAGTTTCCTTATTGAGGTCTTCTGACTTGTCTATAATGACCACACTTTGCTTTTGGGAGGGGGGCATAAACTACAAAAGAAAAGAATCCGAGCATTTTCAAGTTTGAGGGTCTCTCTCCTATTTAATAAAGTCTAAATGTATTTGCGGTCATTGAGTCTGGCTGTGCCTGGATGTTGGGGCTGGTTGTGGGCGGCATCTCCGTGGGTGTAGCCCAGAGTGGGGCTGGGTGGGCCTGGTCCTTGGGGCACCTGCTGGAGGTGGAATTGACTGTTGTGGCATCTTTCCCTAGGGTGGCTTCAGTGATTCCTGGGAATGGGGGTGACATCTACCCAAAGCCTTACCACCTGTGATGGTGCTGAAAATGCTACATTAGTTTCCAGTGGCTGAGTACCCCAGTGCACCCCAAACTGGGTGGCTGAAAAATGAGAAATGCATTCTTTATGGTTCTGGAGGCTAGAAGGTGTCGGCATGGCCACGCTCCCTCCGAAAGCTCCAGGGGAGGGTCCCTCCCAGCTTCTGGTGGCTCCAGGCGTCCCTTGGCTTGGGCCCACACCATTCCAATCTCTGCTTCTGTCTTCACATAGCTTTCCTTTTTGTGTGTTTCAGTGTCTTCTCCTCTTTTTATTTTTATTTTTTAGAGGCAGGCTCTCTGTTACTCAGGCTGGAGTACAGTGGCTCGATGATCACAGCTCACTGTCTCCTTAACTCCTGGGCTCACGAGATCCTCCTTCCTCAGCCTCCTGAGTAGCTGGGACTGGCTAGCACGCACCACCATGCCCAGCTAATTTCCTTTTTGTAGAGACGGGTCTCACTGTTGCCCAGGCTGGGTTGTCTCCTCTTTCTGTAATAGAAGGACTCCGGTCACTGGATTAGGGCCCATCCTAATGACTTCATCTTAACATGATTGTATCTACAAAGACCCTATTTCCATCTTATTTCCAAATGTCACATGCACAGGCACCAGGGAGAACTTGAACATAACTTTTGGAGGCCACAGCCAGCGGGCCATGTATAAAGTAGGGCAGAGATTCCTGGGTGAGACCCCAGAGGCCAAATTCTAGCTGGTTAACCTTAGGCAAGGACCTGTGCCTCTGTTTCCTCACTTGTAAAATGGCATTTGCATAATAGTACCCACTTCACCGGGCTTTGTGGAAGGTCAGAACAACAGTGGGTAAAAGCTCAGCTAATGCACACCTTGTCACCTGCCACCTGTGTGTACAGAGGGTAGGCAGAAGGGAAGGATACGAATTGTCCAAGGACTTCCTGGGGTTCGGAGCTGGAGTCCAGCGCTTCCTTTTAATCCCTGCTCAGTGGCTCAGCCTGCATTGTGCCCCCCAGGTGACACCTGGTCCCCCACAGGCCCTGTGTTCGGGACGACTGCCCCTCCCAGGTGGGCCCCTGCGTCTGGGAGCAGCGACCCCAGGGCCTGCACACTGAGCCCAAGGCTGAGGAGGCATCAGCTTGCAGCTGGATGCCGCCTGGAGAAAGCCAGCCAGGCCTGCGATGGCAGAGTCCACCTGTCCCCACCTGCAGTTGTCCAGACCCCCAGCCTGCCCCTTTGGGGCTCTCAAGTGTTTGGACAAAGGCCCCTTCTTGGGGGCTGTGAATGTCCTCTCTGCCCTCATCAGCTCCCTCCTGTCATTTGGGTCCCCGTGGTCGGTCACCTTCCTCTCTTTCCTTCCATCACGGCACCGGCTCACTGATGGCTCTTGTGTCTCTCCCCAACTCCTGCCCCGCCCCCCCACCAGAAGGAAGAGCACCAGATGAGCTTCCGGGAGGAAGTGGTGCTCTAGCTCTGCAGTCCCCAATTTCCAGGCCGTGGACTGGGCCACAGAGCTTGGCCGCACCCCCCCCCCCCCATGCCATCTACAGAAAAATTGTCCTACATGAAACTTAGGAAAGGTGGGGGGGGCGCATAGCAGGAGAGCAGCAGGTGAAGCTTCATCTGTATTTACAGCTGCTCCCCATCGTTCACATCGCCGCCGCCCGAGCTCTGCCTCCTGCTGTCCCTGGTGCCAAAAAGGATAGGGACTGCTGCTAGCTGACACTCAGGACCAGCAGGAGTGGCTGGCAGGCGGGCACGTGCAGAGACTGGGCGGCCAGCACCACAGCACGTTCCAGGACCTACAAATAGCTCAGGGTGGCTGGGGTCCCCAAATATAGTGCTAGCAGGTGCCACTGGCAGTCGCTTGTGTGGCAGAGATTGGGGCTGGGAGCAGGCGATTCCCAGGGGGAGGCTGCCACCCCCTCCCAAGGGCCTCACTGGCAGGTGGGAGTGGCAGTCGGGGGGCCCACACTGTCCCAAGCATTCTCTATCCGGACCTGGCCCTGCCTCGGATCCTGGGCTTGCTGGGTCTGGAATTCTCCAGCAGAAATGGGAGTAAGAACCCTGTGTAGTTGGCCTCCTGCGGAGTGGCCCTTTGAGACCTGCAAAATGTCTGATTGTGAAATTAAATGTCTGTTATGAAATTAAGTAACATTCCTCATTTGCCTGCACTGTGCCTGTATTTCCTGTTCTCCATTATACCTTGACTGAATTTATTTAAATAAAGCACTAAGTTGTACCAAATGTGCCTTTCTGTTGCAGAGAACAAAGGCGAGAGAACCAGTGCCTCTGTGTCCTGGGGGCTGGAAGCTACAGCAATCCATTCTCTCAAGTTCTCGAGGCCAGAAGTCAGAAGTCGCGGGGTGCATGGGGCCATGCTCCCTGCGAGGGCTCTCTGGAGAGTTCTTTCTTACTCCTGCAGCTTCTGGGGCCCCAGCATTCCCTGGCATGTGGCCACATCGTCCCAGTCTCTGCCTCCATGGTCACCTGGCCTTCCCTGTGTGTCTGGATCTCTGTGTCTCTCTTCCTCCTGTAAAGATGCCAGTCATATTGGATTTAGGGACCACCTTACTCCAGGGTGACCTTGTGTTCACCTAACTACATCTGCAAAGACCCCATTTCCAAATAAGGTCACCTGCACAGGTCCCAGGTGGACATGCTTTGGGGGGACGCTATGCAATCCAGTACGTCCTCTGCCCTGGAATGTGCTAGCCACCTGTCCTGAGGGGTGGGCTCCCTCTGCTTTCCAATGGGCAACTGCTCGAGGTGGCCTGGAGTCCCTGGACACTCCACACCGGTGCTCGGAGCTGTGCTGGGGCCGAGAGTTGGGGCAGGTCTTCCACTGCCCACCTCCCACTCAGGGCCCTGGCAGGCCCTGGTGCAGTCCCCAGGGACCTGGAGCGAGATGCCCACCCTGGTGGCACCCCTCTGGCCGCTCGGGGACAGTGTGCTCCCATCTCACCTCAGCTTTAAAAGGTGGTTCCGGCATCTTGGGCCCTCATATCTGAAGGAGCTGCCCTGGACCAAGCCCCGAGGGTGGCTTCCGTTGCTAACCCAGCAGGAAGGCGGGAACAGGCTGCCAGCTTCTCCCTGAAGTTTTAGTTCCCCCCTAAAGACACTTGAATTCTGAGAGGCCTACTCACTGTCCCTGTCCCCTTGGACAAGGGCCCAGGCTTTTGTGATGCCAAAGCCTTGTATCGGGTCTCTTTGTTACGCTATGGGCAGAATCCTTTCTTTTTTTTTTTTTTTTTTTTTTTTTTTTTTTTTTTGTTGAGACAGAGTCTCACTTTTGTTGCCCAGGCTAGAGTGAGTGCCGTGGCGTCAGCTTAGCTCACAGCAACCTCAAACTCCTGGGCTTAAGCGATCCTACTGCCTCAGCCTCCCGAGTAGCTGGGACTACAGGCATGCGCCACTATGCCCGGCTAATTTTTTCTATATAGATTTTTAGGTGTCCATATAATGTCTTTCTATTTTTAGTAGAGACGGGGTCTCGCTCAGGCTGGTCTCGAACTCCTGACCTTGAGCAATCCACCCGCCTCGGCCTCCCAGAGTGCTAGGATTACAGGCGTGAGCCACCGCGCCCGGCCAGAATCCTTTCTGATTAACCACTGCCCGCTGCCCGGGCAGAAGCACCAGCACACGGGGCTGCCGTGGGCCGGGCTCCTCTGTGGCAGGAAGGCCGGCTCTCCAGGAGCGCAGCTGTCCGTCACAGCAGTCTTGCTGCCCACAGGGTCCCACCCTCCGCCCACCAGCGCGCCCGTGAGCTCTGAGCAGCCGCCCTGCTACCAGGCATCCTTCTGGAACTCGCCACTGCCCACCAGGGAATCAGACTAGGGGACAGGCGGGTGGGCACCGGTTTAAAAGTCCCCAGATGATGCCACAGTGCTACCTGGGCTGAGGGCTGCTGGGCTCGGCACTCCGAGATTCATCCCCCAGGGTCCTGCTGGCCTCTGACCTGTATGCACCTGTCAACAGCCCCTCTGTCTCCTCCGCCCCCCACCACTGGGAGCTCAGGGTCCCCTCGGGAGGCTGCCTCTCCCTGAGCCAGCTGCAGATAGATACTGTGTCTTTCTCCTGCGCGTCGCCAGTGCCTGGGATGCGCTTGGCACTTGCTGAGCTGTGCCATTGCCTGGGCGCCATTTACAATGTCAACACCTTGTCCTGGTGGCGGCGGCAGGTAGGGATCACTGTCCCCATTCTACAGGGGAGGAAACAGAGGACCCCACGCAGCCCCCTGGCTAGGTGGCTCCTGGCCCTGGAGGGGACCGTGCCCTTTGCCTGCAAGTCGCTACTCTCCACATGCCCCCAGCCGGAGCACTGGGCCTCACAAACGCCCCAAATCCTCCTCAGCAGTCAGTGGCTCAGATGGGGGTGAGACGGGTCTCACAGGACCCGGATGTCAGCAAACGTCCAGCCATTCCCTGCAGAAGAGGGGGGCACGGCCAGGAGCGGATTTCCGAGCCCCACCCTCAGAAGGGAGGAGACTGTGCCCCCAACTTTTACAGGGTGCTCCTTCGGGGTGGGGCACGGGGACTCTCAGCTTCTCTTTTATATTAGTAATTTTCTGTGTTACGTGATCTTTAAATATTAAATGAGATGTTTTTACAGTAAAACACCAGATTGGTAGGAAGACCTAAATTTGGCTCTTAAAGCTGAACAGAGCTTTTGTGCACACACAAGACACTTTTTATTGGCAAATTAGTATTAAATACAAGTTAAGAACACTTTCCACCCCATCTTGCACTGCTGCAGCTTGAGGGCAAGAGGGTGCAGGGCAGGAAGCCGCGGCTTCCCGGGGCATCCGGAGGGGGCTGGGCAGCTGCGGAGAGATCTGAGGCAGGAGGAGAAACGCTCACGTCTGTCACTAAGGAGCAAGCCTGCAGAGACAGGAGCTGACGGAACAGCCGCCCTCAGTGGTGACAGATGAATGATTTTTGGCTCTCTGTTTCTGATAGTATAGATGCCTAGGTTTTGATTAATCGTTCCTTTCAATGCTCAGATTGCCCCAGACTTGGCCACTAGGAGCTCCTAACGGCTTTTTATTTCAAAATATTAATAATTTAGATTCCCAGGAAGTTGCAAAAGCAGTACTGAGAGGTTCTGTGAGCCCTTCCCCCAGGTTCCCAATGGGCGCACCTGTGTAGCAGGAGTGCGTGTGGTGACTCGCTGGTCACCACTGCAGTGAGGACACAGAAGTGTCCCCCACCACAAAGACCCCCTGCCGCCCCTGTGCAGTCACCCCAGCCCCCCCAACCCCAGACACTGACCACCTGTTCTCTGTCCCTAAAATTTGGAATTTGAGAATGTCGTCTTCGAGGAATTACACAGAAAGTGACCTTTTGAGGGTGGCGTTTCCACTCAGCAGAATGCCCTTGACACCCACCAGCGGCTGCGTCGTCACAGCAGGTCGCTACACGTCCTGTGTCCTTCTGACATCACTCCCTTCGTCGTCAGAAGCCTCCCTTTTTGGGCACAGGAGGGCCTGGGCTCTCCTCCTTCTGCTCCAGGGCAGGTGTGGCTTTTCGTCTGGGCACCAGGGTGCTCCCTGCAGCCCGACTGCCTTGCTCCTGCACCGTCCCGTCCACACGGCCAGGAAACAATCTGTTTTTTAAATTAGTTCATATTGCATTTTCCAATTCATAATTAACACTATGGTGACTTTTCTTAACTTCTTTGATTTTTATATTTGTATTTTCTCTTCTTACATTAAAAATGTGCCAGACATGGTGGTACACACCTGTAGCCGCAGCTGCTTGGGAGGCTGAGGCAGGAGGATCGCTGGAGCCCAGGAGTTTGAGGCTGCAGTGAGCTGTGATGACGCCACGGCACTCCAGCCAGGGCAATGGAACGAGACTGTGTCTCTTAAAAAAAAAAAAAAAAAAAAACTTCGGTTGCTGACATCCTTGTTATTTGCTTTGTCTTGAAATATAGAGTTTGAAAATAATAGTGCCAATATCACTACTAACAACAAAACTAATTGTTTGCCTTCTCTCTGTTTTTTGCCCTTAGAAGTTGCCCCACTAAAGCTGTAGCACAAGTTGGCAATTCTCAGACCAGCCGAAGTTGTCCCTTTTTCTGAGGTTGCCAGTTTGATTTATGGTTTTGCGGCAGATGATAGTTTCTGCAATAGGGGCAGCATTTCCTACTCTTCCGGAACCTGGCCGTGCTGGGGTGGTGCTTGTACCCCTCCCCTTGGATGAGTGGGGCTTTGTGGAAGTCAGGCTCTGACTTCCAAGGTTAGAATCTAAAAAGACACAGAGCTCCTTTCCTCTCTCAGGATTTGAACCCTTGGAGAGAAATGCAGCCACACTGAAGCCGCCCAGCTGAGAGACCACTTAGAGATATGCGGGGCCCCAGCAGCCCCAGCCTGGCACCCAGGCACGAGCCTTCACGAGGCCCTGTCTGCCTGCAGTCTCTGGAGGAACCCTGACCGGGAACCGGTCAGCTGAGCCTGGTCCACCCAGAGCCATGAGAGTCGCCAAGATGAGCGTCATCCTTTTCAGCTGTGGACTTTTGGAGTGATTTGTTATGCAGCAACCGATAACTGGAACAAGTTTGTTTCACTTTGCTTTGGAGACCTTGTTTTTACTTGTTTTTTTTTTTTTTTGGCATGTAAAACATTGACAAGGTTCAAAAGTCAGACATGTCAACACACCCGAGCCTGTCCTCACTGAGTCACAGCCAGTGCTCCCTGCATGACCGAGTGGGTGCTCTCGAGCTGCTCCCGCGAATGCAGACAGGCTGGCTCCGACCCTGGCGATGCTGCAGGCGGCTGCAGCAAACCGGACAGGCACCGCGCTGTGCTTTCAGGACAGCTTCCTGCACCCCTGCGGGCAGACACACCGCACCCCCACACGGGTCGCGGCTGTCCTCCACGAGCACCGGATGGGGTGCCACGCCTGCCATCCCAGCACCCGCGACTGTCTCTTGTCCCGATGGATCTGGCCTGGCACTGGCGTCTGCTCACACCCTCCTCAGTCGGGGACGGTGAAGCACGTCCATGTCTGGGTGTCGATTCCCAGTCCAGAGAGTGCGGGTGTGCGGGCGCCGTGGCAGAGGCACTCCCCAACGCTGGGCCCTGGGGACGAACGGCCCCCTGCTGACATACACCTCCCCCCAGTTTCAGCCGTCAGCCGTGCAGGTCCTGGACTTGCTATCTCCAGTCCTGGCAGCTCAGGGCCACCGGCTGAGCCTCCCACTGTGCCGCTGCCCGAACGTGCCAGCCCGGGCAGCCCGCAGTGTGCTCACTCATCAGGCCCCGGGCAGACTGAGCAGCCTTTGTCCGGGGCTCAGTGGCTTCTGCCAGTCTGAGCCTGTCTTTTCCTACTCAAATACCTCCAAATGTGCCCACACACCAGAGATTAGCCGATAGCCATCGCCACGGGGGACAAAGTCCGAGGCTGGCTGAAGCGGCTCAACTGACCCGAGCACCTAAGTTGTGACCTGCTGACCAAGCGGCCCTGGCCGGCCACTGGCCCCCCGCCGAGTGCTGAGCGTGCAGGGCGAGGCAGAGAGGGCGGCACGGCTCTCGCTGTTTGCAAGAATTTATTGTCAGTGTCTCAGAGCTGCCGACGACATGAACCTACATGGACACAACTCTTAATCTAGGACCCGTGGACAATGTAAACACGACCAGAGCGCTGGGGCGTTGGCACTGAGGCAGAGGAGCCGCCGGGCCGCGACGGCTCAGTGACAACAGTCAGTCCTGCACCTCCTCACGGGAAGCTTCCGTTCTGAACCATCTGCAGATACTCCTTGTGCAGCTTCTCCTGGGCTTCGTAGAGCTTCTTCAGCTTCTTGGCTTGCCCTTTGCTCAGTTCTTTGCCTTCCGTGTCGTGCGTGGGGAGACCCTGCAACGCCAGAGCACAGGGGCTGTCAGTCTGCCCGGCGCCACCAAGTGACCAGGGGCGCGGCCCCCACCTCGGTCTAAGTGCTCCTTTCCCGACGCGGGACGAGCGGCCACACCGTCTCCCCTGGGCCCTGACGGCTGATGGGGGCAGGGCTCCCACCAGGGCCCCCCGCGGCTCGGCTCTGACGGGCTCAGAGGTCTGAGGGTCTGGGGGCTGCGGCCACGAACAGCGCAATGACGAGCCGCGAGCCGAGCCATCCCTGGACTGTGGCACCTCAGCCAGGCCAGACCCCGGTGCTGGGGCCGGAGCTCGGCGGCACCCAGTGCGGCAGCCCTGGCAGGGGCCGCCCCGCTGGATGGGCCGCTGGGAGCCGGGGGCCCTCGGCACTCAGGCAGGAGGCCTGGACTAAAGCAGGTGCCAGAGGACCTCAGCCTACCCTGAGATCTTACTCCAGAAAGAAAACCCACTTGCCCCGGGTTGGAAATTGTCACCACCCCAATTTCATGTGGTCTAATAAGGCTCTGAGGAAAAGAGAAACAATCCTTACATTTTCATCAAATTTGGAATATTTGTCACTCTCTGACAAGAACATCTCGCTGGGGGGAACCTTCATCCTGGCCAGCTTTGCCGCCTGCAACATGACACATGACACGTCACGGCCGAGTGGCACACGGCAGCTTCACGCTTGACACCACGACATCCGCTCCCACCTCAGCCCCCAGCTTGCTCACAGCCCTCAGGTGCAGGGAGCTGTAACAGATGGGGAAGAGGCGGCCAGGGCAGTGGGGATTTAAAGGAGGGACAGTTTAAAATTAAATCAGATTTGGGAATGGAGGGAAGGTTGCTGGAAGCAGTCACAGCAGCAGTCAGTTCACAGAAGCTGTCCCCGAGCCTGTGACCAAAGGGCACAGCCGTCCTGGCGCCAGGCCTGCCCCGGGCACCACGTGAGAAGGGCCTGGGCGGCCTCGGGTGGTGGTGGCAGAGAGCACAGCTCCTCCTGTGGGGGTCACCAGGTGCCTGGCCGAGCCCACCGTGGCACAGAGAGCCGGGCACGGGGTCACGGGGTCAGGGTGCCCTCCTGCCCGGGAGAGCCCCACCAAACAGAAAGACGTGCGTTACTTCTTGCTCTTGTTTTCTCCGGGCCGCCTCCTCTTTCTTCTTCCTCTTCTCCTCTTCAACCTAGGGGAGCAGCACAGAGCCCGGTGACACAGGGCTGCACCAGGCCCAGCAGAACGAGCCCTCCCCAGGGGCCTGGACCCTGAGCCAGCCCACCCCACGGCGGGGAGGCGAGCCGTGTGCTGGGCGGCGTACGCTCAGGTAGCCCACGGACCCTTGTCCTTTCCCTCTGGGGACCCTCAGTGGGCACCTATGGGTGCCTGGCCCTGCTCTAGATACAAGGGGGACGCACTGAACAGACAGCACCAACATTAAAAGACCCAGGTGTGACCAATAGGAAGAAACGGACCAGGACGACAAGCCCAGCTCAGGGAGGGGCTCTACTGGGTGGTGACCAAGGACAGCACCACGAGGGCCGACCCTGAGCAGGCAAGGAGCACGGGCCCGAGGCAGGTGGGGAGAGGAGGGCAGAGGCTGGCAGGTGCCAGGGCACAGCGGCCAGCCTCGGGGGCCAGGTGAGGAGACAGGAGCCCGCTCTGAGCCATCAGGCAGCCTCTGGGTGGGGTGAGGGCGCCGTGGTGCTGGCGGGGAGGGGCTGGGGGGCGGCGCCAGCCTGGGCTGGGTGGTGGAGCCCGAAGGCTGGGCACTGGCGAGGGAGGCCTGAGGCTGCCTCAGGAGCTTCTGGCCTGAGCCACTGCGTGAAGAGTGTTCCCCCACTGCCAGGAGGGAGGAACAGGTTTGGGGAGTTGGAAGTCACGAGTTCCCTTTAGACACCTTGGCTTTCAGAGGCTCCTAGCGAGTGCAGCTAGCAGGTGGGCAGCTGGCACAGGAGCCTGGGCGCAGGCAAGTCTGGGGGCCGAGAATCCACGACAGGTGGGGAAGCTGTGGGACTGGGGGAGGTCACCTGGAGAGGGAGGGCGGGTGCCCCCACGCAGAGCTGGGGGAGAGGATGCAGGAAGGCACCAGGGCCGGGAGCCCGGAAGGGGCTGGGCCACCAGGGTCCAGAGCTCCTGAGGGGCCCGGGCAGGGGGGCAGAGCCGGCCGAGGGGAAGAGGCCGAGGTGGGGGAGGCCGGGCACAGGGACGCGCTCAGGTTTCTGCCTTTTCCATGTTAAAGCCAGGCTGGGACGGGCTTGTGTGCTGGTGGGAATGTTCCAGGGAGAGGCGGGACGATGCACTGCTCACGTGACCCCTGCCCCCACAGCAGCCCTGCGCCCTAGGGCACCTCCGGGCAGCGGGTTGGTTGTGGCGAGAGTCCCTTGGCTGGGAAACGTGAACTACAGGAAGCCACAAGAGAGCACTTCCTGCCTCCTGTCCCTGCGGAGGGCTCTGCCAGAAGCGTGGCACACGGGGCGTCTGCACGCCAGCCCCAGGACACCCCGTGGCAGGGCCAGGGCAGGCCCAGGGCTGGGTGAGCCAGTGTGGGGGGCCTGGGGGGGTGTCAAACCCTGCAGGTTGGCCCAGCTCCTTCGGACCGGCAGACCACACCCCACTCGGCACCTGTCCTCAGCGCCGCGCCCCGCACCCCCCCCCCGGCCCCGGGGCTCCCGCTGGCCAGTCCTCCACGGCACTGCCAGCTCCAGCCGCCCACACTGGCCTCCGGTGCCAGCTCTCCTCCTGCGCCCGGGCCTCACTGCAGGGCCAGGCCAGGGCCGGGCAGCAACTCCTGCCCCCACCCTGCACAACCCACCTCGCTGACTCAGCTTCTGGAGTTCCTCTCAGAGGTTCTCTCCACAGTGGTCTCCTCCCTCAGGCCTCCTGGGGCCCCTCACCCCTGGAGACGGCAGCCCCCGAGGCCCACCTCCCATGGAGCGCGGGAGTCCAGGAACCTCTGCTCCTGCGTCCCTGCGCCCAGCGCTTCTAACACCGCACAGTTTAGCTCCTGTCTGCTCTCCTACTGGGCACCGAGGTCCTTAAACACAGGGCCTGTGCCTGATCCCGGGGACACTGGAGGGAGGCAGGTGGAGGGTGCGTTGGAGCACGGGGGGCAGTGGCGGGGGGCGGTGGGGGAGACAGCTTCTCTGCCACCTGCTGCGCATTCTCTGTGCCCAGGCTCCTGTGCCAGCTGCCCACCTCCTACCGCCACGCGGTCAGGAAGCCTCTGAAAGCCAAGGTGCCTAAAGGGAACTCCAGGAGGAGGAGGAGGTGAAGGAGACAGACGGGTACCCCCAGGTAAGGCCAGGGTAGGACCTAAACATGTCATCAGCTTCAGCTGCTAAAGGTAACCAATTTTCACTTTCATTATTTTTTTAAAAATAAGTTGTTTATTAGAAGGGACAGTTTTCTTTTTTGATTACCAAATTGTCACGTAATTACCTACCTAATTTCCCTTTCTGACATTTATAAATACTGGGATTTTTTTTTTCTTTTTTCTTTCATAAAACCAGTATGATCTAATTTTTTTTTTTTTTTTTTTTTTAAGAGACAAGGTCTCACTCTATTGTCCAGGCTGGAGTGCAGTGGTGTCATCACAGCTCACAGCAACCTCAAACTCCTGGGCTCAAGTGATCCTCCTGCCTCAGCCTCCAGAGTAGCTGGGACTACAGGCGAGAGCCACCATGCCCAACTAATTTTTACATTTTGGGGAGACAGGGTCTTGCTATGTTGCCCAGGCTGGCCTTGAACTCCTGGCCTCAAGAGATCCTCCTGCCAGGGCCTCCTAAAGTGCTGAGATTTATTAAAATCCCAACCAAAACTGTGATTTTAATAAAAGTATAAACATCAACTCTTTAAAAGTAAACTCTATAAAAACCCCAATGGTTTTTACGTTTTCAACAAATGTCAAGTTCAAGTCATTTAGTTTTACTAACCCTTTTCTTTTCTTCTCTCTCTTTTAGCAAGGTGTCTCTGTCCACCAGTTTGACCACGGTTGGCAGTCCTGAAAGGCAAACAGCCCGTGAGCAGCTGGGCTGTGGGCCAGCCCCGCCCCGCCCAGACCACCCTGCCCCGCCCGCCAGGGAAAGACAGGGCCAGGCCTCCCTTGCCGCTCACGAGCCAAAGTTAATTCCAGGTGGATCAAACGGGTAAACATTACAAACAAAACACTAAATCCTCCATGGAGGCAGTGAAGTCCCATGCAGGAGAGGACTCTGCAGCTGTGAGGCGGGAAGGCCCTGCCAGCGAGGAGCCAGACACAAGACAGATCGCTGGGCCTCGCCGCGAGGCAGGTGGGGGGGGGGTGCTGTCGGCCACCCAGGTGCAGGCAGGTGCGGGAGGAGCCAGTGTTTGGTAGCAGGACCGACTGCACGACCGACCGGCGACTCCAGTTAACGATAACAGTCACCAATAATTTAGTCTGTTTCAAACTGACCAGAGGAGCAGAACTGGGAACGGAGACACGGCCCGTGTTTGAGGCGACGGGCATCCTGATCGCCCTGACTGGACCAGACGGCGGGTGCGTGTCTCAAAACATCACACGTACCGCCCCACAGGTACGTATAACTACGACGTAGCCATAAAAATTAAAAATAAAAAAATGATTTTCAGTCCAGGAAAAAAATTCCATAAAGTCAGAGGACACGCGTGAAACTTGCTAACAATCTGCAGGACTCGGGCTCGTTCCCGTGACTGCCGGGCGTGAGGAACAGTGGCCAGTGGCCGGCAGCGACACAGGCAGCCGACAGCCAGGCCCGAGTGGAAACCAACAGCCGAACCCCCGGGAGGTGTGGCAGCGCCGGCCCTGCCAGCTGGCGAGCGTGCGGCACGCCCGGGAGGCCGATGGCACCGCCGTGGGTTCCTCGTCGCCCACGAGCACACGGGCCCGGCCCAGCCCCCGAGCTTCTTCCCCCTCCCGTCTCAGCGGGACCCCGAGACTTCACAGCCCACAGGGAGGGGCTCACCCACCTTCGTGGTCTTCAAACCGCACCCCGAGCTCGGGCAGGACGTCGTCGCGCAGGCTGTCACTGAGCCGCAGGACCTCGGGCACTGTTGGCAAAGAAAGGCGGCTCCGTCAGACCCAGGAGGGGACGCAGGTCCCACGGAACGGGCGCCTTCCCCAGCGCCCAGGACGGTGGGTGCCAGCGGCCTGACTGCCCGGGAGGGCCAGCAGGAGCCGAGACCAGCAGCGCTGCGCCAGCGAGCCCTGGGCGCTGCTTCTGGCGCATAGTGTGACCACAGGCCCGGAGCTGCCCCTGGAGCCCTCGGAGCCCGACCTGAGCCCTCACCCCAGACACGGCAGCAGCTCTCGGACGGCGCCAGACACACAGGTCTCGGGGTGCTGAGGGCAAGGTCTGGGCCACCCAGAGCCAGAGCCAGAGCCAGGGCCAGGGGCTGAGCTTGTTTCCTGGAAACAGGTTTTTGCTGTACAACGAGGCTCAGAAACTGCCCCAAGCGCCCTGGTCACCCCGGAAGGAGTCCGGGAACTCTGAGCCTCCACCGTCCTGGCACAGTGATTCTGAAGGAGCCAGTCACGTCCCGCGGCCCAGGGGCCCAGAGCCACACCTACGCGGGGCCTGTGCCCTGCGTCACTGAAGTCCTGGAAGGGCTCCTCTCTCCTCAGCTATAGCCTGGCCCCCCTGGGGAGTCACAGCAGCCTCCACCGCACACCCGTGGGGTCAAGAGCTCTTGAGGGCTTAGTGCCAGGGAACGCCCAGCACCGCCATGTCTCTCAGTGCCCCTGAGCGAGCCGGAGCTCAGCTAGAAGGAAGCGTGTTCAGGAACAGGCGCCAGGTCCAGAGGTCGGGGGGACCCCACAGCTGCTGCCAGGGCCTCTCACCTCAGACGCCAACCCAGCCCGTGGTTAGGCCACAGCAAGGCAAGAGGAGGCGCCTGAGTCCTCCTGGGCCCTGCCCACGCTGGGCACCCCTATGGGGGACACAATGCACGGAGGCCGGGGAGCCACAGGGCAAATGGGACCACAGACACGAGCCACTGCACCTGGCCTGGGTAAGAGTCTCGTATCCAGAATATATCAAGAACTCCTGATTGGGTGCGGTGGCTCACACCCATAATCCTAGCACTTTGGGAGGCTCAGGTGGGAGGACGGCTTGAGGCCAGGAGTTTGAGACCAGCCTGGGCAACATAGCGAGACTCTGTCTCTCGGAAAAATAGAAAAAAACCATTAGCCAGGTGTAGTGGCGTGGCCTACAGTCCCAGCTACTCGGGAGGCTGAGGCAGGAGGATCACTTGAGCCCAGGAGTTTGAAGCTGCACTGAGCTATCATCACACCATTGCACTCCAGCCTGGGTGACAGAGTGAGACCCCGTTTCATAAAAAATGAAAAAGAAAAAAAAAGAACAAAAACAAAAAGAACTCCCACAGCTTCACAATAAAAAGACAAACCATCCAATTAAAAAATAGGCGAAGAACTTGAATGGATACTTCTCCAGAGATGACATGGTCAACAGTACGTGACGAGATGCTCAACGTTATTGGTCACTAGGGAAATGCGAACCAAAACCGCAGACACCACTCCATGCCTGGTGGGACAGCTACGGTTAAAAACAACAGAACGTCACCGTTGGTGAAGACGTGGAGAAACTGCAACCCTGTGTACCGCTAGTGGGCAGATACAGGGTCCAGCCCCTACGGGAAACAGTTTGGCAGTTCCTTCCAAACTGAAACATAGAATTATCACGTGACCCCACAACCCCACTCCTAGGGATGTGCCCCAAAGAGTGGAAACAGGTACTGGAATGAACACAGGTTCACCCACGGTCGCACCAGCACTGTTCACAGCAGCCAGCGGTGGAAACAGCTCACGTGTCCGTCAGCTGCAGAACGGATCGACAAGACTCGGTCTACACACACCACACAATGAAAGGAATAGCATTCAGCCCTAAAAAGGAACAAAGCTCCGACACGTGCTAGCACGCGGACAGGCTGCGGAAACGCCACGTGAGACCAGTGAGTCGCGAAAGGCCCCGAGGTGCAGGGTTCCACGTCCGCGACAGGTCCGGCACCTGCAGACCTGCAGGCCGAGAGCAGACTGCCGGCTCGCAGGGGCTGCAAGGCTGTCAACATGCTAAACGCCACTGAATCGTTCCCTTTAAAATGGTTAATTTTATGCAAATTTCACCTCAATAAATACTTTCTAAAGAAGGCAAAATTCAGTTTGATGTTTTTGAGGAACTCAACAAACAAATTCTTCAATGCACGGAAGAACGGGGTCTCAGAATCACTAAAGCAACCTCAGGACAAGGGCACAGAGGGGGAGCCACTCCCTGTGGGGGCAGAAAGGACCACGTCTGGGACCCGAAGGGGCCCTCCCTCGCCAGCCCCTCCCACGGGGTGAGGCTGCCCAACGAGGACTGGCCGGTCGCCTGCACTGCGGACACCCACTGCGTCTCAGGCTTCCGGAGCTTTCCCGCTGCCAGGCAGATTCCCGACGAACACGCAGGCTGCCCAGTGTGGGAGCAGGACCCGGTGGCGCTGAGCCCCAGGAGGTAGACGACGCAGGCGTGGCTGCCACTGGCCGGCAGAGTTTCCCCCAAGATGAGGAAGACGCTTCATAACCACTGTGGCACCCAGCAAAGGACAATGGGCTTTCCCTGGACACGGCCCCCCAGAAGGGGTGACTCCGGGGCGCCTGTGCCAGCTGCCCGGGCCTCACAGCCTGTGGACGGGCAGAGGCTCTGTGTCCGTCGCTGTCGACAGAGAGGCCATGGAGGCCGCCTGCTGGGGAGCAGCTCCTGGGAGCACCACGCACAGCCTGGCAGGGCCTCGAGGCTGCACGCTGCGACCACTCCCCCACCGCCAGCAGCGCCCGGCACGCGCTGGGCACCGGTGCTCTCCAGAAGGTGCGTTCACAGAGCTCCAGTGCAGCGCAGCGCACCAGGCACAGGGCACCCGCGCCAGAGGTGGCGTCCGGCGGCCGAGACGGGGAGCAGGAGCAGGGGATTCACTGAAGAGAAACGAGGGCTAAGGAGATGCTGCAGAAGGAGATGGACTCCGTCCACAGACGACCGATAAAACGTGGCGCGTGCACACCGTGGAATACTGCTCAGCACACGCGGGAAGGAGACTCTGACACGGGCTGCCACGTGCGTGAACCCTGAGGACACCGTCCCGAGTGACATGGGCCAGACACAGGAGGACAAACACTGTGACTCCACTGACTGGACGTCCCCGAGTCGTCAGATCCACAGACCCAGAGAGCAGACGGGGACAGTGCCGGGGCGGGAGAGAGGGAGTTAGTGTCTAATGGGGGCAGAACCTCAGCTTGGGGACATAAGAAAGTTCCGGAGATGGATGGTGGTGATGCTTGCATAGCAATGAGAACGTACTTAATGCCACTGAGGCCGGGCGCGGTGGCTCAGGCCTGTGATCCCAGCACTCTGGGAGGCCAAGACGGGTGACTGCTTGAGCTCAGAAGTTCCAGACCAGCCTGAGCGAGAGCAGGACACCGTGTCTACTAAAAGTAGAAAAATTAGCCAGGCATCGTGGCGCATGCCTGTACTCTCAGCTACACGGAGGCTGAGGCAGGAGGACTGCTGGAGCCCAGCAGTTTGAGGCTGCTGAGCTGTGATGACGCCACGGCACTCTAGCCGAGGCAACAGCGCCAGGCTCAGCCTCCCAAAAAACCCAAAGAAACAAAAAACAAAAAGCCACTGAACCGTGCATTTAGAAATAGTTAAGATGGTAAACTTTGTGTTCTGTGTATTTTCCCACAGTGAAAACAGAAAAGTGGTGATGAGGAAACGACCACCATCTCCCCCCGGCACGGAGGGCTGTGGCCCAACCCTGCCTCTCCTGGCCACGCCCTCAGCCCGCTGCCCTGCTGCACAGCCCGTGCTCTCTGGCTGCACGGGCACGTCTGGATCAACGGTTCCATCCTCACGTTTGTGGGACGCTGGGCTGGGCAGACACCAGTGCCCAAAGGGCCACCCTGGAGCTGACACTCGCTCCCGCCCCCTGGGCCAGACCCAGGCCTCGTGAACAGCTAGTGGGGTGACAGTAGTGAATGATTAATATAACGGCAAACGTTGGCTGCTGCTGTTGGGGGGGAGGGCACTGCCCTGCTGCCTCCGCCCCAGGTTCTTCCTGCCTGAAGGTCTGAGGCCCGAGGAGCCCAGGGCCCCTGGCTCAGCTCGAGTGAGTCCTCGTCCACAGGCACGTGCAGGACGGGCACACAGGACGGGCACGCAGGGCAGGGATCCCCACCACCCACCCAGGGCCCATGTCAGTCCTGTCTTCTTGCTCTGAGCAAAACAAAGTGAAAATCAAGCAAACAAAAAGCAAAACCAAACTTCTTCCAAGGCCAGCTGGCTCAAGTTGCTCTCCAGGCCCGAGCAAGGCCCTGCCTAGTCAGCGCCACGCTTGGGAGCCGCGCCCAGCCAGTCTCCTCCAGGGCCCCCTAACCTGCCTGCGCTCCTCCCGGGGCTGCAGCACGCCAGAGGCGTCGATGCCAGGTACGCCGCCTCGTGTGACCTCAAGGGAGCTGCAGCCCGGGCTTGGCCTCCCTCGTCCCTGACCGGTGGAACGCCCAGGCTGCCTCCAGAACGGTCATCCCAACCCCAGCGCAGTCGCTACACTGGGGCTGCCACAATATCGGAGTCTGCACCGGTCCCCACCGCACGGGCCGGCCAGGCTCTTCTCAGCTTGGTTCAAAGGCTTTAAAACGCTGAGGTGTTTGTTAGGCGTCAGAGGTGGGACCACGCTCATGCAGTCGGACCCAACGCCCCCCACAGCCGACACTGCGCAGTCTGGCCCAGGACCCTGCAGGAGACGCTGCGGCCCTGGAATCCAGCCGCCTCCTCGCACACCCAGCGCCCTGCACTTGCCCCCAGGCCTGCGGAGCTCTGCGCCCACAGTCCTCAGGGCCTGAGGCTTTTCCTGCCTGCCCTCCTGCCCCTGGCTCTGCCACCCGCTCCCGTAAGAGGCCAAGCCAGGCCGGCTCCCACCGCTCCAGACCTGCCAGCTGCCCAGGCCTACGTATCCCTCCTCAAGGCACGGCTTCTCCCAGAGGCTCCACCTTCAGCCCTGCCTGGACGGCCCCCACCACGACCTCCGACCTCTCTGCACAGATGGGGGCCACAGGAATGCCAGGGGCGACTTCGCGTCAGGCGGAGGGCCCTGGGCGGGGGGGAGGCGCGCGCGGCAGGTCAGCGTGGCCTGGGTCGATCTCCGACTTTGGGACTCTGCTTCCCTCTTTTGGAAAATCACGAGCTTGACCGAGGGGACGTGAGGAAAGGAGCTGACCTGGGCCCAGCACCTTCCGTGTCCTCGGCACGCGCCCGCGGCTGTGCTGTCACCAGTTCAGAGCCGCGCACAGCAAGAAGCAAACACATGCCTGATGCTGCTTGTTGCTGTGCTTAACCATTTTTAAAAACTGCCCTGGAAATGAAATCTCAGATCCAGCATTTTCTGAGTCTCACATCGCCCACAAGCACCTCTGGAATGTCAAAAGACGGAGAAGTGGCCGAGCCTGGACAGCAAGGGCCCCTGGGTGGACCCCAGGCTCCAGGCATTCGCCCGCCTCGCCCCAAGCAGAACAGTAACTCCGGGAGCGCTGGCTCCTGCAGAAGGCCGCACCCAGCACCCACACGGCGGGGCTGCACCCCAGGAACAAGGCACCCTCGCGCACCCGCCCCCTGGGCCACCAGGAGCAGGGAGCCCAGCGCACTGAGAGGCAGAGGCGAGACCGGCCGTCAGAGGAAGCCTTGTTCCACCTCTGCTCGGAGAACAAGAGGCGAACGAACTCCAGTCCCCGCCCGGCGGTCCCTCCAGGAGTGGTTCTGCCCTGCAGGGAGGCCTGCGGCCGGGGTGTGGTGCTCACGGACCCAGCAGGCCCAGGGCAGCCCTCAGAGAAGGGCCTGGCCGGGCACCCACAGTGCCGGCCGCCTCCCTCTAGCTCTAGCACCTGCCTCTCACCTTTCTTCTCTCGGGCGATCTTCCGCACTCCTTCCCGGAATTCCGATAGCACCTGAAGGTAGGGCATGACTGTGGCCTCCAGCTGTGGGGAGAATGGTCTGGTTCACTGGAGAAGCTCAGCCCTCATGTCCACGGCCGGGTAACAGTGTGGAAGACACACCGCGGGGCCGGGACAGGCACAGGCTACCGTGGACCAGCACTGCTGTGACCAGTGTCCCCAAGTATGGAGGCCTTGTCCCTCCCAGTGGTCCCTGCTAGACCACGAGTCACAGGGACACTGGGGCCAGAGAGCTTGCAGACAGCCTCCTCTCTCCTTCCAGCAGGGTGAGCCCAGCAGCTGCTCTGTGACGTGTTTTCTCAGGTCGAACGTGCAGTTGTTAAAAAGCCTGTCTTCACGGTTACAAACGGGCCGTGTCTGGGAGGGAACGTTTTCTCGGGGGCCCGATGGCGTCACTCCCCAGGCTGGGGCCTTACCTGTACTGAGGCCAGGGGCCAATCCGTGGGCGCCTGTTTTGTCCAAGACTAAGGAGCTCCTAGACTACCTACTGCCCACGTGCACGTCGGCGCCCACCCTAACGTTAGCCTCCTGCAGCGACGCCGGGCGGCCGTGGGATGGGAGAGCTGGCCGGGAAAGGCAAGCTGAGCGGGCAGAGTTCACGCGTGAGCACGACTCCAGGACAGCCTTTCCATTACACCTCTCCTATTTTCCAGTATTTTAGCTTTGGCGCAAGGTCTCTCCCTGCAGCTCAATGAGCACAATGAAAACACTAACAAATGCAAACGCTGGCTGAGAAGCCCTGAGTCTGAGCTAAACTTCCTAAATTTTATTTTTTTGTAGAGTCGGGGGTCTTGCCTTGTTGCCTAGGCTGCAGTGCAGTGGCACAATCACAGCTCACAACAGCCTCCAACTCCTGACCTCAAGCCATCCTCCTGCCGCAGCCTCCTGAGTCTGCGGGGGCTCTGGGCGTGGGCCACACACACAGCACAGCTACACTTCGGCCGATCCCGCCTCTGAGCTGAGGGTGACTCCTTGGGGTGGACACTCTGGCCTTGGGGGGTTTTAGGTCTGGATCTCCACCCACCAGAGGCAGCCCAGGCCCAGGTGCAGGGCCGGGAGGGAGGCGTCCAGACACTGCCAGCCGCAGCCCCAGGGCGCATGATGGGGCTCCTGGGACAGTGGCAGTGGCCTGTCTCATAGGGCCAGCAAGCCCCAGCGGCTCAGCTAAGCCCACCAGCACCGAGCTGAGCAGGGGACGCGGAGGTGGCACAGGACTTAGGAGCCACCTCTCCTGCTCCTGAAACCACTAGGGTGTGAAAGCTAATCCACGCACTGTGGGTCACAAGATGTCCAAGGCCAGCAGGCTCACCACACTCCCGGTGCGGATTTCCAAAGGGCCTCCTGAGGCCGCGTGGGGGCCGGGGGTGCACGTGCGCAGCACATTCCAAGGCGCCCCCACCACCACAGCGGCATTTAGGACTAAAAACATCTACGTGCAAAGGCAGACTGACTTTAACGCGGGAGACGTGATTTTGTTTTTTCTTTTTCAAGAAAATAAATCTCTCAGTATCACTTGCACAGAACAAAGGAGCTATGTGGGATTTCTTTCTGGAAAGCACCAAGGAAGGACCACACACGGGAAGTCTGAAAAACACGCCCCAACGACGGGTTCCGAGACTGACACGAGGCACCAGGCCCGGGCCCGGCGCGGGCAGGAAGGCAGCGGGCACGGAGGGCAGGACAGCGCCCGCAGAGTAGACCCCGTGGGACAGGCGACCTTAAGGGGCGCAGCAGGCAGGGGAGAGGGCGGCACTGACCCGAGGCCCCAGAGGGAGCGTCTCTGGGCCGGGGTGTGCTCTACTCACACTCAGGCTGCTTCCAGGCCCTCCAACCGGGAAACCCAGGGAGCTTTCCTCCTCTATGGCCCCGAAGATCTAGGAAAAGAAAGAGGACACAGGCCATGGCAGGAGGAAGAGGTCCCGAGTGGGTGCACATGGTGAGGCCACCAACCATGTTCCCACGTCTGCAGGAGGAGCAGGAGGGGCAGCCCTTTGGGGTGGGCTCCGGGACAGGGAAGGAGATGGGAGGAGCTGCTCCAAGGCCTCGATCCCGAGCCCAGGGTGCCCTGCTCTGCTCAGGACGGCCCTGGCCCGGAGCTGCCCTCTTGGCCCCTTCTCGGCCAAAGCCTCTGGAGCCGGACACCAGGAAGCAGAGGGCAAGGGGGCAGGGCACCCGGAGCCCCGCCGGCCTCCAGAGAGTCCCTTTACGGCACAGGGCACTGCCGGGGAAGGGCCCCGCACCGGGTGTGTTCAGAGTCCAAGGGAGGAGAGGGAAACAGAGGGGAAGGAAGCAGCAGCTCAGGTGGGGGACGCCGTCCAGGCTTCACTCCTAACGCACACAAAGCACAGCGGGGAGCCAGGACGACACATGCTCCACTGTGTCTAAGGGACGCTGGGCGCCGCCTGCCCTCTGCTCTCCCTGTCACCGGGCCTGTCCCCGTGTCCACACAGCTGGGGCCCCGGCCGGGCCCGGCGCACCTTCAGCATGCGGGTGAGGTAGAGGGCGATGTGCTCCAGCAGAGCGCGGTTGGGCGTCCTCCTCGCGGCCTTGCGGGCCGCCATGTAGAGGTTGCACTGGCTGACCAAGGCCCGCATCTCCTCCAGGACCGTGCGGGTGTCAATGTTGTCGCAGAGGGCTTCGTGCACGGCCATCTTCTTCTCATAAAAGCTGCGCAAGAGACGAAGGAGTGTGCTGTGAAACTCTCCGTGAGGGTCAACGCTGAGTAGCTCCCACCGCGGCTGCGTCCCGCCCGAGGGAGCTCCGCACGGTGTGTGGCGGTGTCACCGCCTGCTCCGCGGCGGTCCCGGACACCGGGCGTGGGCAGGAACTGGGGAGAGGGCTCTTACTTCCTGTTGAGCTCCGCCTCCTCCTCGTCCCACTTCTCAAACTGACCAGCGGCATCAACGGGGGCGCGAAGAACGTCCTTCACATTTAAGAAAAACTCCTGCAGTGAGAAAACAGCGTGGAGGTGACTTTTCATCCAGAAACAGCTGATAAACCGTCCTACTGACGTTATTCTACGTTAGGTAGAACCTGCAAAGGCAGAATGCACCCACACTGCACAAGTGGCCAGAAGAAAGCGAGAGATGTTTCCTGGAGACAGAAACGTGCTCCCGTTTCAGCCTTGCAGACGCTCGTTCAGTGGAAAGTAGGAGCCGGAACGCCGCGTGCCGCCGCGCACCGGGCCCGGCCCGGCTGCAGCAGAGCCGCCTCCGCCCGTCACGGCTGAGCTCGAGGTGCCCTCCGTGCCGGGCGGCCGCCCCACCGACCTCGGGAAAGGGGCGGGGGACTCACGTTCATGAACTTCTCGTACTGCAGCGCCGACTCCATGGTGTTGCTCGAGTAGTCCAGGGTGTCTTTCCAGGAGTGCATGAGGAAGGCCAGTCGCAGCTGCCGCGCTGGGGACGGGGACGGGAGGAAACAGACGGCCGCTCCCTTAACCTCCCACGTGCCGCGGCCACCGCACGTCGGCGAGAGGGCGGCGGGGTCTGGGGAGAAACCGAGGTTTACCCGAATGCTTCTTCAAGGCGTCTTTAATGGTAATGAAGTTCTTCAGTGACTTTGACATCTTGCAGCCTGCGATCGTCAGGTGGCCCGCGTGGAGGAAGTACCTGACCCAGCAGTCGTTTTCAAAGTAGGCCTGCGGGGAAGGAGGGAGGACAGTGACGGCCATGTGTCACGGGGCCTGTGCCGTCGGCTCGCTTCTCTGTGCCGCCCACAGGTGGGTGCTGCCCTTTGCAGGGGGACAACTGACACCCGGAGGGACGGACGCGGGTCAAGGAGCTGGCAGGTAACACAGTGGCTCAAATGCGGCCTGCTGCTGCCAAAACCAGGGAAGCCTCGCTGAAAGATTAGGGTTCGATTCTACCGACAAACCCGGACGCAGGGGTGGAGCTTAGTGACAAAAGCCCTTCCTGAGGGCCCCCCTGATTTTCTTCCACCACAGCAACGGGCACACCACGCTCTCCCCTCCAGAAGGCGCCACTGTCTCCGCCTACCTCCGACTGCGCCAGCTCATTGTCGTGGTGGGGGAACCGGAGGTCGAACCCCCCTCCGTGAATATCCATGGAGGCCCCCAGGAGGCTGCTGGCCATGGCAGAGCACTCGATGTGCCAGCCTGGACGACCCTGCGGAGACCCAGAGACCAGAGACTGAGCAGCCTGACCGCCGGCCCAGGCCTTGAGCCCCGTCAACGTTACTGGACAGGTGTCGAATTTCACACGCGAGAAGACTGGGCAGCCAGCACCTTCTGTGAAGTTCAAAACCAGCCTCGCGTGGGCCGAGGCTTTGCTGCCGTCTGTGAACGACTTCCAGAACCCCCCAGCCCTCGGCAGCAGCATACCACACCCCTTCCCAGGGCACCCCAGCGTGAGGACTGTCGTCACAGGGATGTCCGAGGGCCGTCTGGGAACACTCAGCTTACAGTCACAGAACGTCAGAACCAGGGCCTCTGAGGTGGTCTAATCTGCTCGCACCCCCATTCCCAGACCAGAAAACAGCAGTCCCGGGAGGGGACCCAGGGCGTCTCTGTGAGGTCCGGTCGCCAGGACCCGACCGGGCACTTCTGCGCTACACCAGCACCAGGCTCTGGCCCCAGTGACAACGCCTTTCACACGCAGAGTTACCGCTCGCGGGGGACTGAGGGAGTGGCTGGTGCCAGCGCCCTTCCCGCTGCCCCCAAACCAGACCTCCTGGGCCGCCTGCTCACCTTCCCCCACGGGCACGGCCAGGACGGTTCCCCCGGCTTGGACGCCTTCCACAGGGCGAAGTCATTGGGCGAGCGCTTCTCACTCAGGCGGTCCGCAGTGACACTCAGGTCACCTGGAAGCACAAGGAGGCAGAGCAGGTCACTCGGCCGTGCCCACAGGCCAAAGCGGCGCACTTCAGGCCCACTCTGGGTGTCCAGTGGCCGATGCTGCTAATTTGTTTGTTAACTTAGCTCCAGCGCTTCTCCAGGTTTCTGTGTAGGACCAGATTTTGGTGTTGACCCAGCCGTGTAGGGCCACGACACACCATTGATAAGCTCCGAAGTCACTGGCTCGCACACCAGCGTCTAAGCCGACCACGCCAGGCCTGAAGCCGCAGCTGCTGTCCCCTGAGACACTCGTCCCCCACTGTCCCGCGCACCCTGGGCCGCCAGCGTGCAGCACGAGCCACGTGCCCTGGGCTACAGCTGGGAGGTGCCGCGGCAGCTCAGCGTGTCCACAGCCCGCACAGCCGCCAGCCTGCGGGTCCCCAGAGCGGGGAGGACGAGGCCACGCTGTGCTCGATGTGGACCTGGCGGGGGCAGGTGGTGAAGGGACATTCTCTGTCCCTCCCATGCTCCCGAGGGGAAGGGGCGAAGCACGTGAGGTGACAGTCCGGAAAGGCCGCGAGGAAGGCGAGCGCTGCTCTCGGTACACGGCCCGCCTCCCGGGCAGAGCCCACATCGCCGGCCGGCGAACACCGCCAGTGCGTCCCGCGGCGGGAGGAGGACCAACACTCTCGGTCAACTCCAGGCACCAAGCTGGTGACACCTGGCCAGCTGGAGTGCAAGCCGCTGAGTGTCCAGGAAGGGACACACGTCCCTAGGTGGCACGTGTGGGACGCACGGGAAATTTCAGCTGCCTCAGGCCAGCGCTAACTTCTCGCAGCGAGAACCACACTGCGTCTGCGGCAGGCAGAGAGCCGGGGCCTCAGCTCCGGGCGCCAGAAGGTCCCGCCTGGCCCCTGCGTCCCTTTCTGGTGCCCAGTGTAGGGGCTGCCTCTTCCTGGGTGCCGTCGCCCCCTCGTGGACAACAGCAGACTCCACTCCAGGGGCCTGGCGCGGTGGCCTCAGGGGACGCAAACCCAGTGCCACCTATTCAGGCAACAAATCCACTTTCAGATTTGTAACTAATCAGACAACACAGCTCAGCTGCCCTGAGAAACGCAGTGAACGGGGAAAGCCCTGCTAAACAGATTTTAAAAACACCAACTTTGTGATTATAAAATATATACTCAATGTGGAAAATTTAAGAAATAGGAAAAAAATTGTCATGATCTTCTAACCTAAGAATAAGTACTATTTAACATTTTAGTATATTAATTTGCAGATTTACAATAATTTCTGCGAGCAAGACTGGCACATCCGACAAAGAGGACAGACCGCGTCCCAGTTCCTGTCTTCTCACCGTCCCGCCATCAGCGGCTGCTCAAAAGCACAGTTTGACACGGCTCTGACATCCTCTTTTGGCTGCCCTGATGTGACAGAAAATGTAACTCTACATTTTCAATTTTTCATTATTATGAACATAGTTACTTATGAAAATCTATATCTGATCATTTTTTTAAATATACTTAAAAAATCTGTAACAGAGACGGCAGGATCCTCTCTCGCTCACACACGCCCTCTGCCCCCGACAAATGCCATTATTTGGTGACGCCCATTATCTGCTTCAGATTTTTTAAAAAACCTTCATATGAAAGTTGGCAGCTTCGCAGTTTTGAAGAGAAACAAATCACATGATCCCCTTAAGTTTTCCTTCCCGGTTTCCTGACTTGTCCGTCCCCAGCGCCAGAGCAAGTGTCCCCAGCTTTGACCCCAGAGGTGCACCCGCCCACACAGCAGGCCCTGCTCCCCACTCCCCACTCAGGCCGCCTGGTGCCTTCTGGAACCGTCTGCCTGGCCCGCCTGCCTCCGACGGGTCGTTGGCTTGGTGGAGTGGCTTTGGGGGGCCATCCCACGAGACCACGCAGGGTCCCCAAATGCCCTCTCCTCTTCCTCTCTGTTGTCAGAGGGCCCATGGTAGTGGGCATGCGGCTGCGCAGGACAGACACTTCCCAGACCTCCCTGCCGGGGCGTGGGCACCTGACCAGGCCTGACGGCCAGGCTGGGGGGCCAGGCTGGGGGAGGCGGCCTCCAGGGCAGGGCAGGCCCCTCTTCCTCTCTCCCAAGAGCTGCTGGAGTCTACTCCTGCTGTTCCTGGAGCTTAAACCAATTCTAAATGCAGGCTGGAAGAAACAAGTCCAAGAATAAATGATACTGAAGGAAAAGAACAACCCAGATGGGGCCAGATGGCAAGACTCATCACAGAGCTATGGTGAGTCCCGTGAGCTCTCGCCGCCCGCACCCCCAGCCTGCCCTGTTCTCCTTCATCCGAGCGTCAGATGCACTGCGAGTGGCTCACGGTTTCCTCCAAGGACTTTCTAAAACTCTTGACTCTGTCTACAGTTATGCTCAGTTTTCGTCCTAATACATTTTTGAATCTTCTACTGTCATTCGTCAGGCTTGCTAAGCATCTTTCCATGTTACTGATTTTCGTGAAGGGCCGGCTTTGACTCTCCAACTTCCTCTCCCCCCCTACTGTGCTGCTGTTCACTGGCGCTCCTCTTCCAGTCTGTTGACTGTTTAGTGCACGGATTTTCAATCCTTGTTTTCTAATAATTACATTTAAAAACGTAACTTTCCTTGACTTGGCACAATTGGGGCGTCCCCAGGTCTCAGAAGGAGGCACTTCTGTTGCTGCGCAGCTTTAAATGCTGCTTCCCCCCACGGTGGCTTCCTTCCCAGGAGTCACACAGGAGTGTGGCTTTAACGGCACACGGGTCCCTGCAGTGCTGACCTTAAACAACTGTGCGGTGGTCAGAGAACAGGGCTCCACAGAGGCAGTTCTCTGGGATTGGTGGAGACCTCCTTGTGCACCTGTCCTGTGGCTTCGTGTGTCTAAAGGAATGGAAGATGCCGGGTGCGGCGGCTCCTGCCTGTGATCCCAGCACTCTGGGAGGCAGAGGTGGGAGGATCGCTTGAGGCCAGGAGTTGGAGACCAGCCTGAGCAACGTAACAAGACCCAATCTCTACAAAAATAAATGAATCAAATAAATTTAAAAATGGATGTTCTTTAACTTCCGAGTGCAAAGTTCCCACCTCTTAGGTCAAGCCCATTAACTGTGCTTCACACCTTCCGTGTCCTTACTAACTCTTGGCCCGAGAAGCGCACGCGACCTCCTCTCACAACCACGGGCGTGTCTCTTCTGCTGTGGGGACGCGGAGGCCCAGGGCTCCCCGTCCACCCGGGCACACGCCCGGGTCCTCTGGGGTCGAGGTGCTCTACCATCAGGAACTCGCCCCTCTACTCCGAATGCTGCAGCTTAAATGCCGCTGGGTCTGATATTAACGCGGCTGGTCTGGCTTAGCGGATCTTTTCGCAGTCTATGTCGTGTTGTTTTGTTTTAGGTTCCGGTATTTCTTTAGAACAGAGCCCTGAAGGTAAAATTACTTGATCAAAAAGTATGAACACGTTCCCTTTCTGGCCAAATTGCCTTCTAGAAATGCTGGGGTGGGGGGGGGGGTGATGACACAGAAAGTACCCTGGCACGAGAGAGCCGGCCCCGCTCTGCGGGAACGTGCCAACTCTTGGCTCTTGTGGGCATGTCCCAGATTCGCTTACAGAATAAGCACGGAGAAAACACCAAGGAAGTGTTTCAAAAATATTCTGTCAGGTCTAGAAAAAGCCTGATGTGTGTGTTTTCAGTATTTGGACCCAGATGGGTACAGTCAGGACACAGGCGTCCCCTGGCATTTGTCCCAGTCTCCCCGATCTGCCCTAAACCTCACACGCTCAGTCAGCAAACACCAGCCCGAGAAGCAGGGCCCAGCGGCCACCCGCTTCTCAAGACAGAGCTATTTACTCACTTTTCTTTTCCTTAAAAAATAACTCACCATAAAAAAGACCGAAATTCTGTCATTTGCAGCAACATGGATGGAACTGGAGGTCATTATGTTAAGTGAAATAAGCCAGGCACAGAAAGACAAATATCGCGTGTCCTCACTCATGCGGGAGCTAAGCAAGTGAAGACCAAGGAGGTGGAGGCTGGAATGTTGGGTGGCAGAGGCCGAGGTGGGGTTCGGGGAGTGAAAAAACACTAGTTTCTGGGTATAAACATACAGTTAGATAGCAGGGATGTAAGTCCTTGTGTTCAATAGCAGAGTAGGATGACCATAGTTATCAATAATTTATTTACTTATTTATTCATATTTTTAGAGACAGGTCTCGCTTTGTCACCCAGGCTGGAGTGCAGTGGCACAATCACAGCTCACCGCAGCCTCCAACTCCTGGACTCATGTGATCCTCCTGCCTCAGCCTCCTGAGTAGCTGGGACTACAGGCGCACACCATTGCACCTGGCAAATTTTTAAAAAACTTTTTTGTAGAAATGGGGACTCGTTATATTGCTCAGGCTGGTCTGGAACTCCTGGGCTCAAGAGATCCTCCTTCCTCGGCCTCCCAAAGTGCTGGAATTAGAGGAATGAGCCACTGCCCCTGGCTAACTATCAATAATTTATTGTATATTTCAAAACAGCCAGAAGAGAAGATCTGGAATGTTTCCAACACAAAGAAATGATAAATGTTTGAGGTGACAGACATCCTAATTACCCTGACTTGCTTACCACACGTCATACACATGTACCAAAATATCACATGTACCCCATAAATATAATTATGTATCAATTTAAAAAAATACATTCCAGGGTCTGATGTAGAAAACTCCTGAAATTCCTTTGGGTGAACACGCACACTCCGTGCGTCTGAGCGGGGGTCAGCACCTCCCACTGTGACCACGGGACGAACAGCCTGGACTGTGCACAAGCGGAGAGTCCCGAGCTACGGAAGCTCCTGTTCCTCCCTTCCCTCCTCCCTCCTCTTACCTTCCCCCTCCTGAAGAGCTTTCTGATCCCCGACAGCTTCGGGCACCAGCTTCCCGTAGGAGTGTTTCTCACTGGAGGCAAACTTCGCTGTATCGAAGTAGACAGACCCATTGGAAACATAGCTGGGAAACAAGAAAGGAATTGGGGGCGGGGCTCTCACAGGTCCAGAGACACTTCCCAGGCCAACAGCTGGGACATCGAGCAGGGTTACAAACTGTGAAATCTGGGGCCTGCTCAAATCTCTGCTCCTCCCCACTCTCCGCAATGGGAACTCAGAACCACCCCAGCCGTGTGGACTGAGCAGGGTGGTGACAGGGCGTGTCCCACGGCAGAGGCAGCCCCTGCCACCTGCTGCCTGGCATCCTCCAGCCCTGCCAGTGTGGTGCAGTCCACGTGCGGTACGCCCTTGCCTCTCCTTGTCCACACCTCCCTGCCTGCTGGGCCTAGCCAAGGCCCTCAGCCTCCAGGAAGCCCTCCAGGTCACGCCAGCCCAGAATGACCTCCCTTCTCTGAACTCGGGCTCACCCGCGTCCCTCAGCTGGGCACAGTCTCGTGCTGCCCGACAGGGCTTTGTGTTCAGTGGGGGAGGGGGCGGCACCATGGCTTGCTAAGAGCCTGCGCTGCTCTGGGCACTGTGCATGGAGCCTCTCACTCCTCATCTGTCCGTGAGGCTCCTGCCAGGTGCGGGGTGGTAACCTGAGGCTGGGCACAGGGCCCCACCCCCGCCACACAGAGCGGCTCTCCTGGAGCAGGTGCCGAGCACCGCAGACACTCGGGTCCCGGCTGCCATTCCGTTTGCTGGCTATTTCTGAAAACGCCACTCTAGGGGCTGAATGGCTCAGCGCAGCAGGGCAGCGCATGATGTCATCACAACAAAAAGCCACTGAAATCTCAGCAAAGATGCTGATGAAATGCACCCTCCCTTGGGTACAACCCCAGGACGAGCCCTCTCAGTGCCTGCGCCACGGTGCCTGCGTGTCCAAGGAGCTGGCCGTGCTCACGCTCACCACCACACAGCTCGGGGCCCCTGTGACCAGGGGTCTTGACCGCCTCCTTCCTGGCAGACTTTGGGCCGGGTCCTCACCACAGTCCCAGGGCAGGCTGCTGGGCTGGCCTGAAGGGGCTGGCCAGCCAGACCCCTGCTCTCAGCCCCCAGCTGCGGAGACCCAGGTCCTGGGCTGGGCCTGGAGCTGCAGGAGGAAGCCTGCGAGGGGCCCCGGGGATTGGTGTGAGCACAGCCGACACCCGCTCCCCACCCCCGTGCTCCCTGCCTCGAACAAAGAGGTGGTGTCTATAGCTAGTAGGTAGATACCTGCCACGATGGTAGCTAGTAAGAAATAAAAATCCCAGACGGCCTTAATTATAAGGCACTTCTAATTACAGCAGCAGAACTGGGGACTAAGTGGCCAGAACAAAGCACCGTCCCACGAGGGTGGAAGCCCCAGGCAGGGCCCTCGTGCTTACCCGTAACCGTTGTCCACAATCTTCTGCACGAAGTTCACGATTTCCGGCACATACTCACTAACCCGGGTTAGGACGTCTGGAGGGAGAACCTGTCCATGACGAGAGAAAGTCCCTGGATTCTCCCTTCTGAAAACTGCAGCCTCCAGCAAACATGCTCCATGAAAACAACGTCACCAATTTGTAAAACAAGAAGCCCTTAACATCACACAAAAAGGGAAAAAACAAAAAACAAACCCAAGAAGCACCTTACGCCCCTCAGCTCAAGTTCACTGTTGACTTGGCACTTAATTAAGCTGCCCAGTGAAGACGGTGAGAATCGCACAAGGCCTCTCGGCTTTACCAAAACAGGAATTCCGAGATCAGGGCCCTCGGCCTGGCAGGGAGGACGAGACAGCTGCGACACTTACGTTCAGAGCCGCCATGTCTCTGTGGAACTCTCCTTCCCAGAACTTGGGCAGTTTGGAGAAAATGGAATTGTCAGTCACCCCGCTGCCGAGTGTGGAATCCAGCCAGTCGGAAAGCAGATCCTTGGCCTCTTCCAGCAGCACCTGAAGACAGAAGCAGACATGACAAACAGGCTGCTGGTTTCACACAGGCACACCCGGTCCAGTCGTGGGAGCCACTCAGTGCCCAGAGTTCAAAGATGAGCCGTGCACAGCCCGATCCTCGGATCCCTGGGGAGCCGCCGTCTTCTGGGAGACAGCGATGCTCAAATACGACCCTCCAGGTGGGAGGTTCTCACGTGAACATGCAAGAGCAGACTCGACAGGGGCCGTGGGCTGGGAGGCTCGGTGAGCCAGGGGCCAGGGTGGGCTTGGGGAGGATGTGCGACCTGGGCTCCTGGAAGGTGGGGTCACGGACAGGGGCGGGGCAGGAGGGCACACAGTGTGTCACCTACAGCACCGACACCTGGTGCACTCAAAAAAGATTCAGGCTGGAGACAGCCAAAGGTCAGGAGAGACGGGCCGGGTCCTGGGCCTGGAGGTCTCGAAGGTGCCATCTCCCAGATGGCACTGACTGAAGACACCCATCCCACTTCACGCACCACAGAACAGGAGGGAAAGCCAGCAGTCCACCACAACATGGCATCCGGGTGACCAGTGCCCCATGACCACACACACTGCTGGCATGAGACACGTCCTCACTGCGCTCTTGTCAGCAGGCAAAAATGTCCATCCTCGACCTGCCTTGGAGGAATCTAGTCTTCGCAGCATGGTGACTTGGAGCAGGGACAGGGCTATTGCGCTGTGGTCTACCATGGGAGCAGGAGGCAAAGAACGGAGGCCGGAGAGAGCAAGTGCAGAAAACCACCTGGCAGAGAGCGAGGACACGCCAGGTGGACAGAGTGCCCACAACACTGACAGAGAAGGGCACCGGGCCCCACGTGGGCCAGGCTCTCCAGGCGCTCCCTGCCAACAGCTCCCGGATAAAACAGACTTGTGTTGCTGGGCTTGCTAAGTGGCAAGGCAAACCTGCAAGGATGCTCACGCCCTCTCCGTCACAGTGGGGCACAGAGGGGCAGACAAGCATCAAGGCAGGGCAGACGCCCAGGGAGGCAAAGGCTGCCAGGTCTGCTGCCCAGCGCGCAAACACTAGGACTGCCACAAGTGCAGGGACAGAAACCTCCGAGGGGCCTGCGGTGCCCCCGAGTGGGTGGTGCCCCTGGCTCTCAGGGAAGCATCTGTGTTCTGAGGGTCACCACAGATCATGACCCAGCAAGAATGAGATCCTAATCAAGGTCACCAAATGCCCAAGGACATGAGCAACCATGAATGGGAGTCAGTGGAGATGACAAACAACAGACTGGCACTTGCAAGGGCTTCAGATACTACAGTTATGAGGTACACAATAAAAAACAGTATGTATTAAATGTTTCAGGAAATAAAGATAGAATCACAAGAGGATAAGCAATAGCAGGCAATAAAATACTATATCAAAATGGCCCAGGCAGATGTGAAAATACAAAGGAATGGAACTTTTAGAGATGAAACATATCCACTGATGAAATAAAAACACTCAATAGGATAGGTAAGTTAGCTGAAGAGAGAATTAGTGAATGGGAAGACAGAATTGAAGAAGTCATCCAAAGTGAAATAGAAATAAGAAAGGAAATAATAAAAACAGGTTACTAGACACAAAGCATGGGACAAAAAGATGTGATTCACTTCTAATTGGAATCCCAGAGGAGAGGAAAGAGGGACTAGAGCAGAAGTGATACTTGAAGACACATCTGAGAATTTCTCAGAACTGATGCAATAACTTACAGACTCGGGAAGCACAAAAAATACCCAACAGGACTAGTAAAAATAAATATCATAGGCCAGGCATGGTGGCTCACGCCTGCAATCCCAGTACTCCTTGGGAGGCTGAGGCAGGAGGATCACTTGGGCCCAGGAGTTCAAGGCTACAGTGAGCTATGATGATGCCACTGCACTCTAGCTTGAGCAACAGAGCGAGACCCCATCTCAAAAAAAGAAAAGAATCTCTTATGATGTCTTACTGAAATTGCAGAAAACCAAAAAGAGAATTTTATAAGAAGCCAGATAGAAAAGATATATTTACCCACAAAAGAAAGGCGATTCTAAGGGCAGCCAACCATTCTCAAAAAGAGCCAACAACAGAAGCCAGAAGACAGCAGAAAAATCCCCAAAGTACTCAGAGAAAAGAGCCACAAACCTCAACTGCACGTCCAGCAAAACCAACTTTAACAAACACGGTGAAGTACATACACTTCGACATATACAAAAGCTGACTCCCACTGGCCCTTCTAGAACAGTGTTTCTATAACTTGCCTGAAGATAACACTCAGAGTTGCTGGTCAGGCACACAGATTACCAATCAAAATTGCATATAATAAAGTGCTAGAGACTTCCGGTTTCCAGTTCCTTATATGCAAGGAGTTTGGAAGTTGCTACACTGTCCTAACAACAGGTAAAAAGCTGAAAAGACTAAAAACCCAACAACTCTTCTTAGACTCATAAGAGAAGTGAAGGCACAGGGAAAACCGCTGTCCCCAAACAGGGGACCATCAGGAGAGCAGAGTCCCAATCACCAGGGGCGAGACTCCCAGGCTGAAACCTCTGTGGGAACCAGTTGCCGGGGCAGGAAAAGCAGAACTGGAACCACCAAACTGCTGCCGGCTCCGAGTCGGCAAGGCTGAGAGTTAAAAACTCCAAGGTGACCCAGTCACAGGGGGCCCCACGCTTGTGGGCTTTCCCTCCAGAACTCAACCGGGTGCTCATAGTGAATGTCTGAGAAAACTCTCCTGGCGCTTCCACATCAAGAAGGAAAAAGGAACCAGAGGAACACTCTGTTCTTCCTAACCAAGTGCCCGCAGGACAACCACCTAACCAGAGCCGAAGTTTCATCAAAGCGGAATCTACCCGAGAAAGGGAAACACCCAAACCTAACAGGGCCTGGCCTTGCACCTGGGAGGGGAAATCTCCAACTCCTGCCGTCCTGCTCTGGGTAAACAGGGGGTGGCCGAGGAACACCTTTGAAGTTCCCAGCCCCCGTCACAGGCTCACTAAGAGACTGAGACCTGACTGTGGGACTACAGGACGCCCCCTCCCCTGCGTGTGACCCCCACATTGCTAAGCCATTCCCAGCAGCTCTTTGATGCATACGTCATGTCCAGCTAGCAGGAAAAACATCACAATCCAGTCTGTCTCCCTGGATCTAAAGAGAAGAATAAAAGAAAAAAATCACATGAAAAGGCAAAAAACACGGTCTGAAGAGACAGAACAAGCATGAGAACCAGACACGGCAGGCGTGCTGAGATGATCAGATCTGGAGTTTAAAACTACGATTAACATGCTGAGGGGCCGGGCGCGGTGGCTCACGCCTGTAATCCTAGCACTCTGGGAGGCCGAGGCGGGTGGATTGCTCAAGGTCAGGAGTTCGAGACCAGCCTGAGCAAGAGCAAGACCCCGTCTCTACTAAAAATAGAAAGAAATTATATGGACAACTAAAAATATATATAGAAAAAATTAGCTGGGCATGGTGGCGCGTGCCTGTAGTCCCAGCTACTTGGGAGGCTGAGGCAGTAGGATCGCTTGAGCTCAGGAGTTTGAGGTTGCTGTGAGCTAGGCTGACGCCATGGCACTCACTCTAGCCCGGGCAACAAAGTGAGACTCTGTCTCAAAAAAAAAAAAAAAAACATGCTGAGGGCTCCCGTGGACAATGCAGACAACAGGCAGGAACAGACGGGCGATGGAAGCAGAGAGGTGGACATGCTAGGAAAGAACCAAGGAGGAACACGAGAGATGAAAAACACCTCAGAGATGAAGCACCTCGGATGAGCTTGTGAGGAACTGCAGGCTGAGGAAGGGGTCTCTGAGCTAGGGGCATCTCAGCAGAAACCGCCCAAACGGAAGACCAAAGAGAACAAAGACTGAAAAAAACAGAGTATTTAGGAACTATGGGACAACCACAAACGGTGCCACAACATGGAATGGGAAACCCAGAAAGAGAGGAGAGAGAGAAAGGAACAGAAGAAACGTTGAAACAATCGCGACTAGGAATTTCCCCACATTCATGTCAGAGACCAAACCACAGATCCAGGAAGCTCACCAAGCAGGAGAAATGCCAAAGACCACCTAGGCATATCATTTGTAAACTGCAGAAACTCAAAATAAAGAAAAAAGTTCTAAAAGAAGTCAGAGGAGCTCACTGCATCTGTAATGCCAGCTACTCAGCAGGCTAGGGGTGGCGTCGCTTGAGCCCCAGAGTTTGAGATCGGCCTGGGTAACATAGTGAGACCCTCATTATCAATAAAAAGGAGAAAGAATTATACCCTACTTCACTGCAGAAACCACATAAGCAAGAAGAAAGTGCAGTAAAATATTTAAAGTATTGAGAGAAAATATCCACCAGCCTAGAATTCTGTACCCTATGAAATTATCCTTCAAAAATCAAAGAGAAATAAAGACCTCCTCAGAAAAGCAAAAACTGAGGGAATTTGTTGCCAGTAGACCTGCCTTGCAAGAAAGGTTAAAAGAATTTTAGAAGGAAAATGAAGGTCAGAAACTCAGATCTACGTAAAGACAGGAAGAGCACTGAAGAAGGAATAGTGAAGGGAAAATAGAACTTCCATTTTTTAATTCTTAATTGATCTAACAGATAATCTGTTCAACATAATAATAGCAATAATGTGTTCCCCACATATGCTTATGTATAGATGCTCATGGAAAAGTAAAACGAGTGACAGCATGACATAAGAGACACGAGGGAGGAAAGAGGTTGTTTTGTTATTGTGAGGCTCTTGCACTGCCGGTGAAGCAGTGTAATGTTATTTGAAAGTGGACTTGGATTGGTTGTAAACTCCAGGGCAAGCACTAAAAATAGCAAAAAAAAAAGTTAAAAATCACAAAAGGCAAAAAAAAAATAGTGGAAGAAAAAATTGGAACAAAAAACAATGGCAAAAAAATAGAAACCAGTAACAAGGATGGTTTTAACAGATATTGATCCGACTGTGACAAATAATCGCTCTGAACGTCAATGGTATAAATGCACCAAGATGGATCATCAGACTGGATGAAAAAACAAGGTGCAACTATGTGCTGTCTACAAGAAACCCACTTTAAATATAAAAACACAGACTAAAAGTAAAAGGATAGAGAAGATACCCCAGGCTAACACAATCACAAGAGAGCAGGAGGAGCGCTCTATTAATGATTCCAGACGGAGCCGACTCCAGAGCGGAGCAGTTCCCAGGGATGAAGACGGGCACCACGGAATGAGGGACTCAGTTCTCCAAGGAGACAGCAACCTGTAACGTGCACGCACCTAGCAACAGAGCGTCAAAACGCGTGAGCCAAAACCCAGCAGAACTGCAAGGAGAAAGTTATGAATCCAGTTTCACAGCTGAAGACTTCAATGCTTTCTATCAGCAACAAACAGCAACGTCTGCTCTCAGACCACAATGGAATGAAACCAGAAATCAGTAACGCAAAGATACGTGGAAAATCCCCAAATACAAAGGTATGGGTGACAACCGACCACTTCCAAATGGCACGTGGGGGCATTCTGTGGGACTGAGCCCCCAGGCCCACGGGATCTGATGCTATCCCCAGGTACACGGTGTCAAAGCTGGACTGAATTACAGGACACCCAGTCACCGCCTGCTCGCGGACCGACTGGTCGTCAGGGCAGGGGTGGGGAAGAAATCCCCGTGCACCTTGGCGACCACAGGTTGAGGATTCTGTATTGAGAGTGAAAGACACTTGGTTTTTCCCTGTCTCAAACAGAAGCCAATCTGAAAAGGCTGCACACTGTGTAATTCCAACTCAATGACATTCTAGAAAAGGTACAACTATGGAGACAGTAAAAACGCCAGCCGTTGTCGGGAGCTCAGGGGAGGGAGGGAGGGACTAATGGCCGGAGCACAGAGGACGTTCAGGGCAGCGGAGCCCCCCTGCGTGGCAGGGTGACGGTGGATGCAGGACGGTACGCTCTTGTCCACACCCGCAGACGGACAACACTGAGAGCGACCCCAGTGCAAGCAGGGACTCTGGGTGACCGCGTGACAGCGATGTGTCAGTGCAGGCCCACTGAGGAGGAGGTGTGGAGGGTGGGGGGCGCTGGGCGTCTGTGGGCAGGGGGTACACGCAGCCTCTCAACTTAGATGTGAACCAGAATCTGCTCTATAAAATGCGCGGTCTTTTGAAAAAGTGATAAAACGGGTGGAAATGGACAAATTCACCATCAGAGGGGAAGTTTTGTTTGTGTTTAACAAACTCTGTGTGAATAGGTTGAACCAGCAGGAAGAATACAAAATAGTAAAAGCACGTTAACAAGCATGACTAATTACATAGCACATAGAATTCTGCATCAAACGACAGGAGAACACAAAAAATCTTGTCGAGAGAGAGAGAGAGCGAGAGAGAGAGCGCGCGCGCACTCGGAAACGAGTGCACACAGTAGGCCACGGCTCGAGTCTCTGTCCACAGGTCCAGCGCGGGACAGACCACGCTCTTTGACCATTGAGTAATTAAGTCATAAGTCAGTAACAAAAAAATAATCTGAAAAATCCCATCTATTTGGAAATTTAAAACATACTTCTGGACAATTCCTGGGTTAAACAAAATGAAAACGGTTATTAAAAGTTGTTCACAAGTGAATGGCATTGAAATTCATAGCAAAAATGACACTCAAAGGAAAATTTAGGGCCTTAAATTTTTTTTTTTAATTAAAAAAAAATTTTTTAAAGCCAGTCATATTTAGCAGTGGAGGGTTGTATACTACGGCCTGAAATTCTTAAACCAGAAAGTGAGCTAAACTGCCAGGAAGTGAGACACGAGCAGACTAAAGCTGAAGACAAAGCAGCAGTAACAAGGAACCGACAGGAACTGACGACACGCACGGACCACGGAGGATCTGCACGGCCCGGCTGGACCTCGGAGATGGTTCCAGACACAGCATTTAAAATTCCAACGGTGTCTCGCATGGAACTCGACAAGCTGGGGCCTCAGACCACAGCTGAAGAACAAAGCCAAGTCGCAGTGTCTTTCCCCACCCAACACCTGCGACAGACAGGGCTGGACAATGCGGCCAAAGCACAGAACCGAGACACACGCAGAGACCCGACAGGTACCAGAGAGGGGTGACCGTGTTCGTCCACTTTGTGCGGCTGCAACAGAACACCTGAGGCCGGGCCATTTACAAAGAAAAGGAATTTATTTCTTACAGTCTGGGAAGGACAAGGTCAAGGGGCCACATCAGGGAGGGCCTTCTGCTGGTGGGGACTCTGCCGTCTGGGGGCGGCGCGGGGCATCACGTGGTGGGGTGCTCACCAAGAGCCCACCGGCTTTCCTCGCAGACCCGCTCTCACGAGAGCCCGTTGCTCCCTGAACGGACCAACCCACTCACAGGGCTCTGCCTCCTAAAGGCCCCTCTTCTCAATGCCACCACGTTGGGGGTTAAGTTCCAACATGAGTTTCGGAGGGGACATTCACACCATAGCAATCTGGGAGACGGGAGAATGCTTACGGAGCAGTAAGGGAAAGACCACTCACCCCGTGGGAGAGGGGAGGGCGAGGGGCGCAGAGTCACAGCCGGAAGTGAGCGCGAGACAGGATACGCAGGCTCAGGAGAGGGCGGAGAAAGGCAAGTTCAGACCACAACGATCACCACCTCGCATTCGTGACGGATGAAAAGGAAGCACCCGACGATGCAAGTTTGGCTGTGTGTGCTGATACACAGCACACCAGCACACGGCAGTGGAAGGAGAAGTCCGCACAGACATTCCTGACGTGGTCACTATGCCGACGAGAGCGAGCACAGCAGGCCCACGGCTCCACCCTGGCCAAGGCCTACCTGCGGGGTCACTCTGGGCTGGCGTCACCTGGACGCCCCGACACTGAGAGGCTGGGACACCCTGCCCTGCCACAGCAGCTGCCGTGGGCTGTTGAGCCAACAGTGGTTTATGCAGACAGAACCCCAGCTTCCCCTGCAGGCAGGGGGTACCCAGGTGACGGCGCCCACTGAACCCTGGGCAGGGTCTCTCACGGGCTTCCCAGGGAGGAACATCTCACACGGCGGCTGCACTTTTTCCTGGTGGGGGGGAACGTGCCGTGCCCCCTGCACGGGGGGCGTCGCAAGCCTGCTCCCAGATCCCCGCAGGCCCTGCCTGACCTCCTCCCCTGCCGTGTCCTTGCTGTGCAGCCGTGACGAGTCTCAGATAGGAGAACTGCTCTGTGCCGAGCCCACCGGTCCTGTGAGTCCTCAGAGGATCCCAGCTCGTGCAGGTGGCATTGGGAGCCCCGACACAGCCGGACGTGGCCCCTGCAGCCCTGCAATCCCACTCCCAGGTGCGCAGCCTGAAGAAAGTCTTGCGAACGGACCCCACGGACGATACAGAACAACTAGAGACCCCCACACCACCCGTCCTCAGGGAAACGCAAACCAGAGCCACGGGGAGGCACCGCCTCACACCCACTAGCGTGGCTGCTATCAAACGGACGCAGAGAGCACCCGTCGGCAAGGACGTGAGGACGACGGCAGCCTCGTGCCCTGCCGGTGGGAGCGTACCACGGTGCGGCCACTGTGGGAACGGCAGAGCGCTGCTCAGATGTCAAAGTGTAACTACGGGACGACCCAGCAATGCCACCTGCGTGTCCACCCCCAGAAGCAGCCAGCGCAGGGACGCGAGCAGGTGTCTGCTCACCTGCGTTCAGGACAGCTGAAAGGTGGGACCGCCCACGTGCTCAGCGACAGGCGAACGAGTGACCAAGGTGTGGTCTACGTATGTACCATGCAACATCATTCGACCATGAAAAGGACGCCAGTCCTGAACCTGGCACGGCGCGGGGGAGCCGTGAGGACGCGGTGCCGAGTGCAACAAGCCAGACACAGAAAGGACAAGCGCCGCAGACGCCATCCGCCACCCGCAGGGCTTCCCCAGGGCAGCCAGACGCGGAGACAGCGGGCGGGGCGGGGTCAGTGGGGACAGAGGAAAAGCCCCGGAAATAAACGGCTGCACAACACGGTGGACGCACTTCATGCCACCGAACCGCGCACTTACAGTCGGTTAGGATGGTAAACTTTACGTGTAATTTGACAGTTTCTAAAATGTGGAAAGACTGAGGGAAAGAAACCACAGCAGCATAGTGGGTCACAAAGAAACCTAGTTTCGGGGCCCAGGAGAGCAGACAAATGGCTCGGCCAGGCGCGCTCGGAGGAGCGACAGCCACCACACGGGTCCCCAGAAGCGCGGCCCAAGCACGCCACAGAGCACGCGCATGCGCACGCGCCTCGTTCTCAAAGCCCGAAATGAGCGCCACCGAGCGGTCGGGCGTGTGGGCACAGAGACAAAACTGCAGAGGAACGCGCGCGCGAAGGGCAGACACGGCACTGAGGCCACTGGTCGCCGAGGCAGGGCCATGGGGCGGGGGCGAGCATCACCGGCCCTCGCGGTGTCTCGCGGTGTCTCGCGGTGTCTCCCCTCGCCGGCCTCGTCCGCCCTTCTCGGCTCCACGGAGCTTCTGCAAGGGCGACCGGCAGGGGGCGCCGGCGCGCAGGAGGACGGCCGCCTGGACGTGCCCAGGGCGGCAGCCACGGACGGGCCAAGGCGAGGGCCCCAACGCCCACTTCACCCCCAATTCCTGCTCCTCTTCCTCCAGTTGCCGCCACTAAGAAATGCTGAGGAGCGCCCAGTGCATAATCTGGTAACGACTCCCACCGAAGGCGGCTCCCCTACCGTCCCCGTGCGCCTCCTGCTTGTCCGGTGGGAGTGACGGGAGGGGCACGGGGCGGACTTCCGGTGGACCCCACGTCACACCCCAGTGGTACAGGTGCAGAGCCCCGGGGAACGGGGCAAGCGGGCGCAGAGCCCCTGGGAAATGGGACAAGTGGGTGCAGAACGGGCGGGCCCCGACTCGGCCACCACAGACCGGGCCGCCCACGGCAGAGCTGCCAGTCGGGCCCGGGAGGCGCAGGGCGAGGCCGTGGGGCCACTTCACTGCCGGTGCGACCGAATCTCACCTCCACGCAGCGGTCCACCTCCTCTCCCGCGACCGGGCACTGCACGGCCTTCTCCAGCGGCTCCGCAGCCAGCTCCACCGCACGCTGAATCCGCTCCAGCATTTGCTTTTTGTTGGGATCTGCGGTCTCATTTAATTTTACTGAAAATGGCTACAACCACAAAGAGATGTTAAACTTATCAGACACCGCTCAGCAAAACCCAGAGTTCACAAAGGTGACTCAAGGCAGGAAAGAGACTAGTTTTCCCCGGTGCTCCGTGGCAATAAAGAAGTCTACGCTCCAAGCAGCAGGGGGACAACCAAGAGACTCTGAAGCCCCTGGCCCAGGCACGCCTGGCACTGCCCCTCCTGACACGTGACTTCAGGTGGGCGTTAAACCTCTGTGCTTCAGGTTCTCCAGTGCAAATAGTGTGAGAACGGTCCTCCGGGGTCGTACTTCCAGGGGAGAAAATAAAGTGGACACCCAGGGAGCTCTGAGATGTGCCGGCAGCACCTCCATCACGACAGCACTTGAGCCAAAAGACTGCTAAGCTCTAATGTTTTTTTTTTTTCTTTTGAAAACAGGGTCTCACTCTGCTGCCCAGGCTGGAGTGCAGTGGCATCAGCACAGCCCCCTGAAGCTCAGACTCCTGGGCTCAAGCCATCCTCCCAACGCAGCCTCCCAAAGTGCTGGGACTACAGGCAGGAACCACCAGCCAAAACAATTTATTCTAATCTTGTTGTGTGATATAAAGAACTATACATTTATAATAATGCTTACTCAGAATGAAAATGTTAAACTGGAGAGAACTGATTTTTTCAAAAATTTCTGAAAATGTACAGTATTACCAATTCAGAAGTTTAGCACAGCTTCTGCATCTCAGAAGTTTTTGATTTAGTTGTGACCTTGATGTTGAAGATTAGAGAGCAATGTTAGTAAGATTTTTACATGCAAGTGTAATTAGTGGTATCGTGATAAATTCAGTTGTCCCTAAAAAGGCAGGACACCACCTACTTTCCACTCCATCTCAGCGTGTCTTTCCTGGTGACCTTCTCACAGGCCAAGGGGCCATCAGTGCCCCCAGTGGAACTGGCTCAAGGACCATTCACGAAATGTAAGCTGAGACTGACACTACCCTGGAGACAGTGACCTACGCGGGACCCGAGGGCCTGGGCCCGGGCGGAGGGTGAGGGGCCCACCTTGAGGGCGGCGCGCACGTCCTCCAGCAGCTGCGCGGCCCGGGGTCGCTTCTCCCGGTACTGCTCGAACAAGTGGTTCTGCCGGGCTCTCCTGATGATCTGTGGAGGGAAGCAGACGCTGGGGCTGCACTCAGAGCCCACCTTCGCCCGGGCACCACAGGCCGCTCTCACACCTGGCAAACACTCAGGGGGGTGAGGATGGTGTGGGGGCAGCCGTGGGTCCCAGACTGCACAGCATCATCGAAGACGAACCCCGCCCTCCCCCTCCCACCCGCCATGCAGGGCCCAGGGTCTGCCGTGATCTTTCCAGTGCTTCAGCAAACAAGCCCCGTGGCCCCCAGCTTCCCAGGCGGAGCTACACGGAAGCACGTGTCACAGCAGCTCTCCCTTCCGTAAAGCACGATGGGTGACTGACACTTAACCAACTCGATCCCCAAACACGCGGGTTTCTCACAGCGTCTAAACATTCGTACATATGATTACATCAGTAGCATGAACTGCAGCATCGATTCATTGAGGGGATTCAAATAAGGTTTACTAGGTCAAGACCTGAGCCAGCTCAAGCCTACATTATTTTATTTACTTATCAGAAAGTCCTGTCTTTCTCCATATCATCCAATGTATTTAAAACCCAATCTTGAAAACCCCTTTACCTTATCATCAATATCTGTGATGTTCATGCAATAAAAGACATCAAATTGGAAGTAATCCTTCAACACTCTTCTCAAGATATCAAAAGAGATATAGGACCTAAAGCAATGAAAAACAAACATTTCCAAACAATACAACATGCACAGCTGAGCCTTGAAAGACACAGTCTGACCCGTGTGGGTCCGCTTATAGTGGATTTTCTTCTGCCTCTGCCACCACTGAGGCAGCAAGACCCACCCCCTCCTCTTCCTCTTCCTCCTCTGCCTACTCCACAAGAAAATGAGAAGGAAGAAGACGTTCATGATGATCCACTTCCACTTCGTGAATAGTAAATATATTTTCTCCTCCTTAGGATTTTCTTAATAACATTATCTTTTCCCGAGCGCACTTTATTGTAACACGGATATAACACACATAACAAAAACATGTGCTCATCGACTGTTCACGACATCGGGGAGGCTTCCAGTCAGCACTAGCTATTAGGAGTCAAGTTCTGGGGGAGTCAAAACTCATACACAGATTTTCAACTGCGTGGGGGCCGGTGTCCCAACCCCGGTGTTATTCACGGGTCAACTGTGCAGAATCTTGGCACAGCAACTACAATATGTGCACGTCACGGGGTTCTGTGGCTTCCATCCCAACAGCCGGCGGCTCCCCGTGACCCTCTAGCGGGGGCTCACAGCTGACTCTGCCTCAGGTCTGAGTGTCACAGACACGCAGCACCTGGGGACCCCCACCAAAGCTTGAAGGACGAGGAAAAACTTTAAGGTACACAGAAAAGTGTCGGGGAAGAGTCCAGGATATTCACAATGGGACTACGAGCATTTTTCTTTTTGGTGACCTTTACTCTTTCTGCAGTGAATATGGATTTCTTATGGAATTAAAATTTTCATCTTAAAAATCAGAAAAGCCCAGGGTTGCTCTTCCTCGCAAAGCGCAGGTGCTGTGGCAGATGCGGATGCCGCTGGGCCCTACCTGGCATGCCCCATGTGAGACGCGTCATAGACGGTCGGCCCGCAGCAGTACCACGTCACCTTCTTGCCATCTTGAGGTATAAACACGTCCTTGGTTAAGAGTTAAAGAACAACAATCACAAGAAATGCAAAAACACTACACAGGATCACCAAAAGTACGAGCAACAAGTATCACAGTGTGGTTTGTTCTGTACAAACGAATTCATCAAGGACCGTTTGTTTCACTGTGGAAAGTCACAAAGGTCTCGGCAGGGACCGTGAGACCATCTCAGTCAGTGGCACCTTCCCACAGAGGGCCCTGGGTGGGTCGAGCCTCTTCTGCCCCTCTGTGGTGGGCGGGAGGCGATAAGCGCAACACACACTCGTATTTTTGGTTGAAATGCTGTGTATTTGACAACAATCACAGCTCATGTTTATGGAGCACCTGTGACGTGCCAGGCATGAGCTAAGCCCTCAAACGGAGTCACGTCTGCTCCATGCGACACCTTTAGGAGGCCGGCGTTCTTACTGTCTTTTCACAGCTGAGGAGACTCAGGCTGGGAGCACTGGCGGGGGTCTGTCCCTGTGCAGCCGAAACCCCTGAACCAAAGTCCTGCTTGCAGCCGCTCTGGCACACTCCCCCCGCGCCCAAACACCCTCCGACCTCTTCAAGAGATGTCATCGTCAACCAGTTCCATGAGGAGGACCAGGAACTGCCCACACCTCTCCGCCTGTCTCCTAAGTGTGCTCGCTGATGAAAACTCCAGTCAACCCACGGCCAAGCCCTTTCTGAAATCTCTGGAGCCACCAGCCATGCCCTGAGCAGAATGAACCAGGTAAACCCTGTTCAGGCAGGAACCAATTCTGCCTTCTGGAAAGCGGCTGGGCTGCCAACGCCACCCTGCAGGCCCGCCACTCTGCGCTGCTGCTCGGCCAGCGCGCTGACCTCTGCTGCAACCACGTGGCCTCCTGAAAGGCCGCCAGCGCCCGCTGGCTGTGGGTGGCTGTGTGCATTCACACCCGGCAGGGCCTGGGAGACGACTCAGGGTGATCCGGCCTGGAAGCCAACGGGCAGGCTTCCCAGCAGGCCTGGCACACCATGTGTCTGAGTCTCCGGGGACAGCCCTGCCCCCGGCGACAGAGATTACAACACAGTGAGCAACGGAAGGGTCTTAAACTTGGATTTATGGGACTCCCGAGACAGACACAATGAACAGACAGCAGTCTGCTACCTAAGGCCCACAGGCCGTCCCTGCCCCTCTGTGGGCACACGACACGACTGTCTGAGCCCTCCTTACCTTGTTCCGGGTGAGGCTGTTGTACAGGCGGAGCTTACACGGCTCGGTCCCAGCGGGAGGGGACCACTGAGGCTGCACGCAACGGCCTTTACCTGGGAGGCAGAAAGAGCAGGGTTAAGGTCGGGGTGCTGGGAAACGCAAGTGGCCACTTCATCTGGAGACTTTGTTTCCACTACGGACTATCATTCTCAATGAAACATGAGACAATGTTGAACGCTCCATGTCAAATACAACTGCTTCTTTCCCCTGCTGTGCTCCCGCTCTGCGTGGCGGTGTTTCCCGGTGAACCCTCACAGCCCCAGCAGGACTGAGGAGCACCTGCCCCTCGTTCCCAAGCGCATGCCACTGCTCTGCAAATATTTGCCTCTTGCAGGCTGTGCACACGCGGCCTGTGGCCTGCGGGTCAGGCGGGGCCGAGGTGCTCACCAGCCTGCACGTGGCCCGACTGGGACGGTCCGTGCCACTGCAGCCCTGGGAACCACCCCTCCCAGGATCCTTCTCCTGGGCAAGGTGAGGGTTTTGGGGACGCTTTGTGGGACACGGGCCACCTCCAAGCCCTGACAACAGAGGTCAGGGGGCAGTTTAGAAACAGCCACCCCCACGGCATGGCAGGCAGGGCCAGCATGGCTCCAGCCAGCCCCTCCTCACCCAGAGGCTGGGAGGCGAGTGGCCGGTGCCCAGCTCCGGTCCCCCAGCCTGACAAGCTCTGATCCAGACGCTCCGGCTCTGAGCCACAACACTCTGTCCTGCTGTCCCTTTTAGAGACAGCCCTGAGCTCCTCCCCAGCCCTCAAGCGGGTCCTCGCTGGCCCACCTGGCCCCTCAAGCCAGGCACTTCCTCCCAGGCGGTGCTCTGCTCCCTGCTCCTGCCACCACCTAGGTGCCCTTCTCGGTGTGTTCTGGCCGCTCCCCCCACCAAACCTGGGGGCTGCCCCAGCCTCTGCCCATGTCCACCCAAGGCCCTTCCTGCTTCCAGGCCCAGTTGCCAGCTCAGCAAGAGGCTGTCCTTACACACTCTGCATTTCGGAGGCCCTGAGGGGCACGGTGCCGTCCCTGGGGCCTGCAGTAGCTACAAGGGTGATTACTCACACCTGCAGCCTCCTTCCCGCAAAGACAGCACCTCAAGCACACCTGGTGATTTGCTACTCACCGAGCCTGCCCTGCCGAACCCATTCTGCTCCTTAGTCCTTGCCCAGAGCCACGCTCTGCCGTGCACCTGTGACCCGGGCATGACATCTGCCCCAAGAGGGGCTTCAACAGGCCTCCAGGATGGAAGCTCTTGGCACTGACCTGGTCCCATCTCGTCTTCCCTAGCAGTCCTCGGGCAGCTCCTAGGGCGCCTGCTTCCCTCCTCCTCCCTGTCTCTGGTTCCTGTGCCAGAGGGTCTGCCGACAGGTGAGACCCTGTACAGGCCTCACCCAAATCCCTGCTGAGCCTGGCCGGCACATCGCCACACACAGATGCCCTCTGCCCGAGTCGTGGGGAAGCTGGTCCTGGGTGCTGCCATTTCCTGGTCTCCCCACTCTTGCCCAGGCCATGTGAGCCAGGACGGAGGACACTGGTGACTACCAGGCTGAGGGGAAGGAGGGAGGTGGCTGCACTGTGTGTGTGTCTGGGACGAGAGATGGGGAGACAGACAGACAGACAGACAGAGCCACGCAGGAGCAGTCACAGGTGGTCACAGATTCTAACGCGTGGAAAATCCTGAATCCTAATCCAACACTGATGCTAAGGCCAAGTGCAGCCTCATGGATTCTCGTTCTTTCTCTGTTTAAGAGACAGGGTCTCGCTCTGTTGTCCCGGCTGCAGTGCAGTGGCACCATCATAGCTCATTGCAGCCTCCAACTCCTGGGCTCAGGTGATCCTCCCACCTCAGCCTCCCAAGTAGCTGGGACTATAGGTGTGCACCACCACTCCTGGCTAAATTTCTTAAATTCCTTTTTGTAGAGAAAGGGCCTAGCTATGTTGCTGGTCTCCATCTCCCGGGCTTAAGCTATCCTCCTGCCTCGGCCTCCCAAAGCTCTCAGAGGCGAGACCAGCGCCCGGCCACGGGTCTGCTTTAGCTGCATCACACACCGCTGAAGGAAAATCTTGTTTCATGAACCGATGGTGTTCCACCTCCCTCGGGAAGACCCTGGAGCTCCTGCAACAAGGATGCTGCTGCCACCTCAGACGGCTGGGGATGCTGCCCACGGCTGCAGCCAAGGTGAGGCCATGTGACCATGGTGTTTCCCTTGCTAGGCAGGAAGGGTCCAGGTGCACAGGACTGACACCTTGGCGAGAAACCAGCCCACTGCTGGCTTTCTGGCTCCCCCAGAGGCTGCTACTGGCACATAGCTGGTGACAGGTTCCAAGGAGATTTGGCACATACAAACTCAGACGTGCACAATGGAAGGGCTGGGAGATATCACACAGGGCCCTTGTTTTCCACAACTGACTGCCTCCCTTGAGTTAACTGGGCTCACCTTTATCGAGAGCTCCCTACGGTTGTGTGACACCCTACGGCCTGACACTGCTAACCGGTGTCCCCACTGTGCTTCCCACAGGCCGCTAAGAAGAGCAGCCAGCACACTGAGCCGCTCTGATCTCTGCTTCGGTTTCCTCTGAAACAGTGAACACACGTTCGCTCACTCCACAGACACACACCCGGTCCCCTGTGGGCGAGGCGCTGTCCTGGGCACAGGAATGCCATGGAGAAACAAAGTCCCTGACCTAAGAGAACCCATGGTAGAATAACTACGCGTCACTTACGAGACACACCTTGAGACGGGGACCTGGGGAGACTGAAGGTAAGAGGATGGCAGGAGAGACCCGGAGGCGTCAGGCACTCGGCCGGGGGAGGCCCGCGGGGCAGGTGCAGAGAGGACCCCGGCGGGCACTCGCAAAGAAACATGCTTGGTACGGAAGTCAAGGGCACCCGCCTGAGAGGAGGGAGCGACACTGAACTTTCATCTTCCTAACGCCACGGCTCAGCATCCGACAGAGCTACTGTCCTCAGTGAAGAGTACACCTGACGCTCCTTCCTGGGGGCTGGACAGGCTGAACCCCTGCTGGGGATAAGAAGCACCCACCAAGTTCAAGGCCCTGAGATCCAGTGGATCTCTGTGCTGGAGCCACAGAGAGAAGGCTGGTGAGACAGGGTGGGAGAAAGAGCAGAGAGGCCAGGCTGGGCGGAGCCGGGCCCTCACCCCGGGAGGGCTCCACAGGAGCAGTCCCTGAGGGCCAAGCAGAGCCCTGCTGACCCGCCGTGGCTGAGCAGATCCCGCAGGCTGCAGAGGCCATGGTCTCAGAGAGAGGACCGAGGACACACGGGAGAAGCAGGTGGCGGGCAGTGTGCTGAGGGCTGGACGTGGGCACGTCTGACTCGGACGGAATGGCCAGCAGAGGTGGAAGGGCACGGGGGAGGAGGGGCGCGAGTCCCCCGTGCCGGGAGTGGGCGTGGGCAGCAGCTCCGATCCTCACAGCCACGTGGCGGCAGATACAGCTACTGTTGTCCCAGGGACGTGGGCAAAGACACTGGGCTCCGAGGGGGCTGGGTCCCACCCAAGGACACTGGATGATCAGCAGTGGCCCCGGGCCCCAGCCCCCCCTTCACCTCCAGCCCTGGCTCATGTGCACTGGCCTGCGGACCCCCGGCCAAATGTCCATCATTCCTGGGCACACACGGTCCCTGGTGGCCCCTTAGGCAGCCTGGGTGGTCAGGGGACTTGGAACCCAGAGGCGGCACCTGCTAGTGCTGTCCAAGGCCCATGGCTCTACACCCCCTTGATACACGGCAGACAGGCTCTCTGTGTCCTCTCTGTGGGTTAAAAGGTGCTCACAGGGGCAAAAACCCTCCTTTATCTCACAGTGTGGATGGTGGCGCGTGTCTGCCTTGTTCCTCTAACAAGAACCCGTGACGGAGGACTGCACAGGCCACACCTGAGTGACCCCCGCTGGTCCCAGCCCCCACGGGCTGAGACCCAGAGGGGCGTGGCAGGGGACAACCTGACACTAGAACCCTGGAGAGGTGGCACCTAAGAGCACATATGTCACCTGGGTGACCACACCGGACTCACAGGCAGGAACAGCTGCAGCAGGGAGGACACGACCGGCACGCGGTCTGGTGCGGGGCTATCCGGAACACAGAGCACGGCCCTCCCCTAGGAGACCCCGCATCCCCACCTCCGCCCCGGCTGAACCGCACCAGCAGAGGCCTGAGCCCTGGCAGAAGCAGGGTAGCTGGTTCCAAATCCCCTGCCCCAAAGAAACCTGGAAAAGCCCCCCCGGACGCTGGAGGCACAGTGGGGACCACCAGAAACAGCACAAAGCCTGCCCCCACATGACGGGTGGGGGGGCCCACAGCCAAGCCACTCCCAGGCATCCGGGGGTGACGAACACAGCACTCTTGGATGCACCACAGGGGAGTGACAAGCCACGCTGTCCCTGAGCCCCCGAGACCCTCCGGCAGTGTCTCCCACAGACCCCTGCAGCCACGCTGCACAGACACAGCCAGCACTGACAGGCAGCAGGAGCTGAATCTACGGGACTGATTTCATCTCAAAGAGGAAAAATAACCTATTTCTGAATTTTAAAAAGTTCAAGGCGAATTAACAACATTTTGAGATTTAATGACTGTAAAACCGGAGGAGACACTGCAATCTTATGGGAAAAAATTTTAAAAACAGAACCAAGTCAAATCAGAGCCAGGCAAAGCTTTAGCTGAAAATCACAAGGATGGGCCTGTGGCCTGGGCGTGCTGCCGGGCCCCCCCAGTGGCCCTCAGTCGTGGTGGCTCTGCACCCTGTCACCCAGGGCAACTCCGCTACACCAACAACGGGAACATCTTATTCCTGAAGAACCAACTCCACGGGCGTGATTCTACCCTAACCTCTCCCGCGGCAACAGAGCCTCCCCGCCAGGCCACGTGCTTGAGACACACTGGGGTGAGGCTCTCCCTGGGGTGTCCGCTGCCAGGCAGTGCCAGGTCCCCGAGGGGTGATGCAGAAAGCATGACCTTGGGGAGATGTTCTAACGGCTGGGGAACCCGCTCTGTTACTCACTTGCTTGGAGCCCGCAGGGCCCGCCTTTGTCACAGGGGCCGCCCAGGACCGCTTCTATGTGCCTGAACCACCGAGCCACGTGGAAGAGCCGGGGGTCAGTGGGCGGGGCCGAGAGCTGCCTGAACACGTCCACGTCTGCCTGGGACAGTGAGTACCCCTGGACATAGCTACGCGTGCTGAGGTGCTCGTTCAGGGCTTGTGCCCTGGCTGTCGCGTCACTAATGCTCAGAATGGACCTGTAGTCAGGAGCTGCAAAGAGAGCACAGGACATCAGGCAGGCTGCCGGGACCTCAGAAGAACAGGGGACCTGGGGGGACGTGTGGAACACAAGGAAAAGGTGTCGGAACGTCCACAACAGGCCACCCGCAGAGACAGCAGGCAGATGGGTAGTTGCCAGGGGACTGGGGACTGAGCGCTTCACGGCACAGGTCTCCCCTGGGGTGACGGGGATGTCCTGCAATGGGCAGAAGTGACGGCTGACAACATCGTGAATGCACTACATGCCCCTCAACTGTGCACTTTAAAATAGTTGATTTCACGTTACGTGACTTGAAGAAACTTTTTAGTTTTTTATTTCAGTGGAAAGCACAAACGCAGCCCCCACACCGCAGACTGCACAGTGCAGCTTCCCACGCGTGGTGACGCCGCAGGGGTCTGCACACGAGTGCAGCGAGGGGACGAGCCCCACTCTGGAAAAACCACCTTCACCTCCCGGAATCTCCCCTGCCAGGTAAGAAGTGCGATGTGAATTTTACCTCAATTAAGAAAACTCAACAAAAAAAGCCAAAAGCCAAACCATCCCCATGCCCCTCTCCCTCTGGACGGACGCCAGGGGATGAGGGTGGGGAGAGGCGCAGAACTCCCGCATGGGACCACAGACACTGGCCACACCCCTGCAGGGAGACCCCAGGATCCCGCATGGCTGCCAGCAGCTCCAGGCCACAGCCATGAGGACCCAGCCCGCCCTAAGGCCCAGCCCGCCTGGAGAGCACCACAGGCCCCACCGCCCTTCCTTACAGCACTTGCTAAAAAGGGCGCTCAAGTGCGGGCGCTCCTGCCGCTCAGCAGTGCCTCCCCAGGCCCCAGAGCCACCGAGCAGCAATGTCATCGCCAGAGGTCGGGCAGAACTCCCCAGCTGCCAGTGGCAGTCACAGCTGCCTGGCCCATCCACACTGTCCCGGGCCCTGCTCCCCCTCCTCCCTCCTTCGCCCTTCAAACCCCAACGTCACGCTGCCAGAGCAGGACGGAGCCCAGGTCTCCCTGCTGCCAGCAGTCACTGGCGAGGTCTGTCTCACTGCTCTGATCGCCATGGACATGGGGGCTGGGAATCAGGCGCTGTCCCCGGCCCCAGTCCCCTCTCCTGGAGTCCTGCAAGGCAGACACTGCCACCGCGGGCCAACCTGGCCTGGCCCTTTCCCACTCCCAGCCGGCTCTCGGGGCCCTGCTGAGAAGTGCAGGCTCACATCACTGTCCCTAGCCCCCTCCCCAGCAGCAGAGGCTGGTCCTCCCGCTGGCCTTGGGCTGGCCACCCCCACCTGGCTGACCCCACACCCCACCAGGCTCCTCGTTCCTTCTCGGCTCTGCACGGGGCCCACGTCCCACCCAGCCCTCAAGGGCTCCCTGCAGGTGAGCACGGCCCAGTACCCCCGTCCTGCGGTGTCCCTCCACAGCGCTCGCTTCCTCCCATTTCTCTCCTTTGTTGCCCGCCCCCCCCCCCCCCGCCCTGACCGCTACACTCGCTGCTCTCTCTTCAGCCGCACCCTGAGGCTGGAACAGTTGCTGAGTGACTGGATGAGTGGGCAGCAGGCTGGTGACAGGGCTGACACCCACCCATCATTTGGGGCCTTGGATGCCCTTCTCTGAAGGACGCCACGCACAGGAGCCAGGGCTGTGGCTGGCCACGGCCTCTGCTGCTTTTGGCCTCCAGGGGCTTGCTGGGCCAGAGCCACGTGAACAAGTCACTCTCCCCTTCAGTCCCTGCGACCATCACATGAAGCAAAGGGGAACACAAAGGCAGACCCTGCCCCTGCTGAAGGTGCTGGGGGTCCCGGGGGCCCCTGAGAGGCTGGCGGCCCCCAGCTTTCCAGCTTCCCTGAGCAGGAGGCTCTGAGGAGCAGCCCGGGTGGCCACAGAGCCCGGCCTCGGCCCTGCTGGGCCTCCCTCTGCGAGGAGAAGCGAGACCCAGGCAGGAGGCGGCGGCCCCGCCATGGCGGTTCTGAGCACCGCTAAGCCAGGGCCAGGAAAACTTAACAAATATCAGACTTCTTCAGAAACTCTTCCACAGAGCAACTTCCTTCCAGGAAACTTCTGTTTTGCCTGGATATTTCCCGCCAACAGCTCAGCAGCCTGCAGGTGGCTGCCGGCAATAGTTCCATTTTATGATGAAGAAAATGACGTTCACTAAAGATACGTCAGAGAATGGCCAGAGCTGTGGACAGAGCCAGAAGGGGAGCCGCGCCCCCGGGGCCAGCCTTCGTCTGGAAGCCGTCCCCTGCTGGCCCGCCAGGCTCCCTCTCTCCAGCCTTGCCCTCGTGCAGCTGCTCTGTGGCAGCGAGAGGGACAGAGAGAGACGATGGCACTGCTCTGAGCACAGTGACACCGTGTCAGCCCCCAGAGCCACCACCCCTCACCCCGTCCGCGAGTAGAGAGAAATGTGCCTCGCACACTCGGAACGACCCTGACGCACAGAGACCGCAGGGACGCACCCAAGGCCGACAGTGGCCATCGCTGATGCACAAGGCTACAGGTCTGAGTTTGTTTCCCTCTTTTTCTACATCACTCACATTCTCCACGACAAGCATATGCCGTTTTTAAAACGAGAAAAACATAAAATGTTCTAACGACTGCAACGTTTCTCAACTGCTAAAGAAGCAGACTGCGAACTCAAGGCCCCGCGGGACAAGCTCCTGGGAGGCTGGCGACGCCCCCAGCAGCCCAGGCCCGCCACCCGGGCTGAGCGCCTTTCCTCGTGTAAAACACGCTCATAACAACATCCGCCTCGTAAAGCTGTGGCCCATTAAGTGCAATTACACTCGTAAAATGCTTAAAAGCCAGCTGGCACAGGGCCAGCACCCAGTTTGCCGTCATTATTACTATAATCACTCCTGTATTATTAGAATTATTACAGCAGCCCCGTGTTACGCCCGGAGGTTCCCTGGAGGAGTTTACCCAGGGATCACTTGCTCGTTTCTAAATGTACCGACCGGAGCAGCCCTGACCGCCGGAAGGAGCGAAGCCAGGCTCGGGAAGGATCCTCTCAGGACGGGAAGGTGCTGGTGCCCAGAGACGCGCGGGTGGGTGACGGCCTCCCTGAGACAGAGGCAGTCGTTCAGGTAATTGTGGCAGCTGCGTTTGTGTGTGTCTCGAGGAAACAAAAACCGGTCAGCTTTCAAGTGGTCACGGGTTTGAGCCGGACCGCGGCCTGTCAGTCTGACACTGGGTGGAGACGAGACACCTCCGAGCAGGCAGACGGCTCCCCAGGGGCCTGCTCTGCCAGGCTGTCCTCACCTCGGGGTCCGCACACCCCACTGACACTCCAGCTCTGCCTCCACCGCCAGGTGACTTTGCAGCTCAGGTCCAAACATGCCACAGGACAGACACCCTCTGGTTGTGGGACTGTCCCAGAGGTGGACAGTGACCATCACAACCTACGAAGCTGGAGTCTTTACAAAGCATCTACTGAAATCAGACGCAAGCAGCAGGCAATGGCTCAGCACCGGCGTGGATCCAAACCTCGCCAGGTGAGCCACATGCCCCTCTTGGCTCCCTTCCATCGGCATTTCAACCTCTCGCCACCCGCGCCTGTCCCCACTGCCCCAGAGGACCTCCCGGCACCACCCGCAGCGTGGCCGTGGTCCGGCGCATCGGCACACCTGAGAGCTCCTCAGAAGCCACGTCCTTGGGCCCACCTGAGACCTGCCGAATCAGAACCTCTGGGGTGGGCCCGGGACGTGGGGTTTAAACCAGCCTCTGGGAGACTGTGGCATTGTACTGGGGCTTCCAGACTTCAGTGTTTCACCCTGCAGGGGGGGAGCAGCTTGTCAACACGCAGACCCCTGCATCGCAGGTGACAAGACACTCTGAATAAGCTCCTCGGTTCAGCAGGGGTCTGCACCCCTCACTCAGTCCAACCTTCTGCCTGCTGACCCTGCTCCTGCGAAGGTCCCACTGGGGTCCTCATCTTGCAGGTGTCCCAGCAATGCCTGCCCTGCAGATCGCTCCCTTTCTGCAAAGGCTCCCCCCAGCTCCCCTGGCCCCACTGCTCTCCACAGCCGCTCTCCTGGGCCCACCCCACCCCAGCCCAAGGAGCTCTCAGAAAGGGGATGACACTCTTGGAGAGGACAGAGGTGTGTGCAAGCCTGCTCTCACCACCCTGGAGGCAACACCACCCGGTCCTCAGAGCCCAAAGCTGCCTCCCACAGGCCGAGGGCTCCCAGCTCCCTCCTGAGCACCTGCCCCTGAAATCCAGTTGTCACTCATCCAAAGGGGTGTCCCAGGCATCATCTCTCACCCCCAGGAAAAGCACTTTCACCTTCCTCCTTACCGGGAAGGAAGTTATTGATTATTGGGAGTATCCTATGTCCCTCACAAACTGAGACACTTGGGGGTGATGAGATGCCACCACCACTGGAAATGGCTTAGTCTCCACCAAAATGCCCCTGCCTCCCAAGTAGCTGGGGCTTCAGGTGTGTACCACCAGGCCCAGCTAATTTTTAATATTTTTACGGAGACAGGGTCTCACTATGTTGCCCAGGCTGTTTCAAACTCCTGGCCTCAAGTGATCGTCCTGCCTTGGCCTCCCAAAGTGCTGGGATTACAGGTGTGAGCCAACACACCCAGCCAAGACTCTTAAAAAGTAAACACCAGCAGACATGGTACTTGAGTTCACAGATGAGCAAACATTTGTAGCCTATAAATAGGTACATTTCAATTTGCTTTGGGAAACACACCAAAGTACATCAGCTTTATTCTCCTGAATGCCTGAGCTCACCCAGGAAGCTCTGGTTATTCTGAATAGAAGCATCAAAGGCAACACAGCACAGTGGCCAAGATCCCACTGCAGTCAAACTCCCAAGGCTGGAACCCTGCACCTGCCCCTGCGCCTGCCTCTGGCCAGTTGTGACAGTGGACAAACTGCTTGACTTCTCTGAACCTCAGGGTTCTCACCTGTACAGGAAGATGTCGGCAGGGCCCACCCCAAGGGGCTACTCTGAGGATTACAGGAGATACAGATGTAAAGTATTTAGAGCAGTGCTTGGAACAGACTCCTGCTGAAAAAATGCTGGCTGTATTATTAGGAAGACCCTTGAATTGAGTTGTATTAAAAAATTAAACTATAAGTCTGCCCTAACAAGCAGGCACCAAGTGGTGTCCCCATCTGTAGGGAAAGGCCCCTGGGGTAAGCGCCACTGCCCTGGAAGTATCGAAAGTGAAACTCGTCCTTCGGAGACAACCGGGCCTGGCCGGGCGCTGAGCCTGTGCACCTTCAAGACTACAAAGGAGAAGCTGTAAAACCAGTGAGGTCGTGAAGAAAAAATCGACGTTCTGAGTTGACTAAGGGAAGATAATCTGGAAATGGGGACCCATCCCTGAAACACCTGGGAAGATGGTCACTTTTGAGGAATTCAACTTTGGGAATAAAAAACATTCAGAAACTGGAAACCAAGAATATCTAGAAGAACTCCGGTAGTGCTTTTTGTTTTATTTCCTGTCTCCTCGGAGGATGGACTATGTTCTTATGTTTGAGGGTGAGCCTAGGGACCGTGTGCGCGGGCGGCGGGCGGGGAGAGGGCAGTAAGGAAAGGAGTAGGGGCCGCCTGGGGAGCGCTGCCCGAGACTCGGCCCTCACGCTTAGGACTGGGAAACCTGTCCACTGCCCAGACAGCCTGGGGGTTCATCCCACCCTACACAGCAAGCTCCAAAAATAAGCCAACTCTTATAAGATTCTGAACACCTAAAGGTTTGAAGCAATTTTAAAGAACAAGAAACCAAAAAAAAACCCCCAATATGTCATTTATGTTCAAAAACAAGCCAAAAACACTTCTATCTTAAAAAACAACCATGGTGCTTATTATGTGCCTGGCACCGTCCTAAGTCCTTTTCATCCACTAAGTTCATTTACGCTCACAGCATCCTCCGAGGTAGGAACCACTACCTCCGTTTAGTGAGGAAGGAGCAGAGCTGGGACCCTGGCCCTTCCAGGCCGGCTCTGGAGTTGGGACCGGCAGCCTCACTGCTGTTTTACAGGAGTCTGGGTGGACTTCTGAGTGCTGCCTGGCTCTGGGGCGGGTGCAGACGGTGCTGGAATCCAGGCATGCAGGTAGGGTGGAATGCAGCGTGCCTGGAAGGTGATTACTGCTGCCACCAGGTAAAGGAGTGTACCCTATGCCATGAGTAGCAGGCCTGTCATCTGGGCACCCCCACGTCACCAGCTTACCCAAGTGGCCAGAGCTACCTACCTGGAACCCAGCAAACCCTCAGGAGCAAGGGGCACCACAGAAGGCCAAAGAAATCTTGGTACGACCGAAACGGGCAGCGACTGGAGGTGTCTTAGAAGAACTTATATCTACTTTCTGCCAGCCAAGAGAATTAAAAACTGCAACAGATACTGAGAATGTTTCCTTTGGAAAGTGCTCCAGACAGTTGGGAATCTGGGCAGAGTCTCTGGCCTTTCCAGCACCTAAAATCTTGCTGCAGGGACAGTGAGAAAAGACCCATTGCTCTCTGGAGGTCTTCCAGCTGGAGACATGAGTGACCAGGGCAGCTGCCTCCTACGGGAACCTGCGGGGTTGGCAGTAAAGTGGGGCAGTAATGCTCTGACCAGGCAGATCCCAATGGTGACTGTTGGCGGAACTGGAGATAAAAGCCTTCGTAAAACCCCAAGCCCTTTTATGTGCGTGTACGCGTACCCCTGGCTTCCTCTGCCCCATTTCCCTAAGCGCCAGCCTCAGGTGCCCTCCGCCCACCTGGTCTAAGTAGAAAATCAAAACAGCCCTGGGGCCTTTGCCTCTCCCCCAAAGTTCAGCTGAGGTAGGAGGGGGCAAGGCCAGGCCCAGGCACCGGTCGTGGAGGGGTAGTTTGACGCAGGGCCACCTCCCGAGGTTGGGGCGCAAGGGGCCTCCGCTGAAACCCAATGCGGAAACTGAGGTTGCAGATGCGGAGTGGCCTCGGCAGGGTCCGGGCAGGGGTCGTGTCCCCGCGGGGTCCGCGCTCCATCCCGAGGGGCTCTCCACAGCCCCGCCTGCCGGGGTCCCGTTGGCCGCCCCTCGGACCCGGGACCCTGCTGCCCCTCGGTCCCCAGCAGCCGGTGGCCGCCCCTCTGACCTGCGCCCCACCGCCCCTCGGACCCCGGACACCGCAGCCGCCCCGTGGACTGTGGATCCCGGTGGCCACCCTCGGACGCAGGCCCCTGCCGCCCCTCAGACCCCGGACACCGCGCAGCCCCTCTCGGACCCTGAACCCCTGTGGTCGCCCCTGGGCCCCCAGACCCCGGTAGCCGCCCCTCGGAACCGGGTCCCCGCCGCCCCTTGGCCCCCGGACCCCGGTGGCCGCCCCCCAGACCCCGCCGCCCCGGCCCCCAGTCAGGCCCCCGTCCGGCCGCGCCTCTCACCCTGCTCCGCAGAGGAACCTGCCATTCCTGGGAATCTGGGACCAGCGGCTGCGGCGACAGACATTTACCAGAATCTGATGCAACCACCGCCCCGGAAGTCCCGCCCCGCGCGGGGCCCGCCTTCCGGGACCCGCCCGGTCGCTAGGCAACCGCCGCCCGCTCCTGACGCCGCGGGCCCGGGGCATGCTGGGAGTTGCGATCTGCCTCCCCAGTGACCCGCGCCCCGGAGCCTCCCCGGCCGCGCAGGCCGTGCCGGCGCGCGGAGCTTTCGGTCCGGCGGCGAGGAGACCGCGTCCCAGGCGCAAGCGTTTGGGTCACGATTGCGGCAAGTGCCCCGGGGCCCAGACCGAGCCTGGCGATCAGAGCCGGCCGCGGGCTGGGGATGGGTGGGATGAGAGGGCGGTCCTGCCGGCGACCCCGGCAGAAGGCGAGCCACCGGGACAGCGAGGTGCACAGCGGCCCGTGGCAAGGATGGGGCTTCCGGAAGGCCCTTGTAAGCAAAGGCAAGGATGGCAGAGACATCCCGAAGGCCTCAGACAGGGGCAGCCAGGAGATGTGTGCTTCGGAGCCGTCGTTCTGACAGTGCTGAGTGGAGGGGGGGCATGGGTTCCGGAAAACCTGAATGAAGGCAGAAGGGCTCGTGGGCAGGAAGCGGTTTCCGTCGTCTGCTGGCGAGGAAAGGGTGGCCTGGACTCCTGAGGCGAGCAGATCTGAGATGCGTGGGAGGCTGGGGGGATGGGGAGATGGTGGAGTCCTGAATGACACCCAAGTTTCTGGACTGAGAGAGACTGGTTGGGTGGCTGTGGCATTTGCTTTAATGATGAACCCATAAGTTGAAGATATTTGGTGCTGGATGAAAACAAGCAGGCTGATTTGTGAGTATTTCCAAGGACTGGTACTAGATTTGATGTTTGGAGTGAGGGAGAGAGAGGGGCAGAGCAGGGCTCACATTCTGAGCAGAACAGGTGGGCCCTGCTGTCATTCCCTGGGGGCAGAAACCCCTGGGAAGACCTAGGAGCCAGAACAGGCTGCTCCATCTCCTTCTCAGAACCCCATTCCAGAGTCCTCCCCCACCCCAACCCCATCAGGCTGCTTGGAGCTCCTGCCTTCTCTGTGCATGATGTCACCTTCCCAGATATCCCACCCAAGGTTTGTGCACCCACCCAAATGAGAGGAAACACTATTTTGGAAACAATTTTATTACATAGAAAAATTACTGGCCAGACAGAGTGGTTCATGCCTGTAATCCTAGCATTTTAGGATGCCAGCCTGAGCAAGAACATGACCCCATTTCTACAAAAAATACAAAAGTTAGCTAGGCATGGTGGTGCACACCTGTAGTCCCAGCTACCAGGAGGCTGAGGCAGGAGGATCACTTAAGCCCAGGAGTTGGAGGCTGCAGTGAGCTGTGATGATGCCACTGTACTCTAGCCAGGGCGACAGAGTGAGATTGTCTCCAAGAAAAAAAAAAATTATTATGGCACATATTCCTAAACTGTAAAATATTTGGTGAAAGAGCATGTTTGGCCTCAATACTTAAAAAGTTTAAGGCACTTAAAGAGGTCTCTGTGATTGGCACCATGCCCCACACCTGCTCATCTTGGTTTAGAAGGTGGGGGTCTAGTATAAATTCAATCTTCTCCTCAGGCAGAAGACCCCAGGGGCAGCCTAAAAGCACTGATTCTGATCCCAGTGCCTGCTGCAGCCCATCATCCACAACTGCTCAGAGTGCCCAGCAAGCTGCCTTTGTGGGTGACTTACTCATACATATTTAGGGAACAGCTGTCCGGACCGCACCCTCTTCTAGCCATAGGAGCAGCACAGTGACTATGAGAACCAATGGTCAAGGCACAAATACAACCACCAAATCATCCCAGCCTCAGCTCCTGGGGAAGAGGCTTCCAGGACCATGAACAGGCAAAGGCAGCCGGTTCCTCTGGAACCTCCGTAATCCATCTCAGCCACAGAGGCCAAGGACAGCTCTCTGGCAGAGAAGCACCCTTGCCCACACACAGAACTGACCTCCCCACCAAAAGCTTCATATGTATAGAAAGTACAGCCGTATCTGGGATTTGTGAAGCTTCCAACAAGATCAGAGCTCGTAGAAGCAGCTCATATCCGATTCCTCCAGGCCACTGCTTAACATCAAATGTGCCAACAAAGACTCTAACTTAGGGTCCCAGCATGCCTACCTAAGATATTTTCAGCAAGTAATTTACTTATAATATTTTGCAAAGGCCCATCCAACCCCATTTTATGGAGGGCAGCCATGAGTTTAAAAACAGAACTGTCCTTTCCAAGGTTATTTCTCCACCGCAGGAGCATCTTATGGTGCTGTTCCATCACATTTCCTGGATTTTCGTGTTCACAGATCTCAATTTCATTTTCTTCAAGTTGGATAAATCTCATAAACATCTTCCAGTTACTTTCTGGAACCTCATGTCCAATTTCATAATAAATTCTATTGGTGGCTGAAACAACAAAAACAAGAAGGGAAAGTTTGTTTACATTTCTGGAAAGACCTCGTAGCATCTGCTGTGACTCTGCTGCCCAGGACGTGGGGGGCTCTGTGCGGCCCCAGCTGACCCCAAAGAAGGGACCAGACCCCGGGATTTGGAGACCACCTTTGGGCCAGGACCACCCCCCAACCCTCACCCTGCCTGCCGCCCATCCATCACTGTAGGACCATGGGTCACCCAAGCCCCACATGGCCACCAGCCTTCCTGGGAGAAGGAACGAGGCTCCCAGGCAAGTCCGAAGCCTCGTGGGGACGGTCTGTCGCGGTCCTCCCCACCCCTCCTCCCTCCCACTGGGAAGGCCCCGGCTGCCAGCAGGCCAGGCCAGTCAGCACTAGGATCTGAGACCCGGGGCGAGTTTAACCGCCCTGAGCTGCAGTCGTCTTATTTTCAAATGTGCAAAATGGGGGTGGTCTTGCAGAGTTGGCAGTGAGGACGAGATAAAGCAAGCACCTGGCCTGTGGCACGTGCTCAATAAATCCTCACTTTTCTGCCAACAAAATACAGCATCGTAGCCAGCAGGGACCTGCTCATCTGGGGTCATGCAAGTGTTTCTACCACCCACTCACGTCTTTTCATAAAAACATGGCAATACTACAAAACAAAAGCAACGCCCAGTGTTTCCTGATTAAGCCCACAAAACTTGTATTTGACACCAGACTGTTTTCCCTGACGTCAGCAGTGCATGCGGAAAAGTGAACCTCAATGTGCAGGAAAACTCGTCATAGCTGCACAGAGGCAGACGTTGCTTCTCAGAAATAAAGACATTCGCACAGATTTAACTCCAAACAGTTGCTACAATGGAGAATTCCAATTACTTACCGTCACAGGACTTATCCTTCAAAAAATACTTTTGTGCGTATCCCTGTGGAGGGAAGAGAATGAAATTATTCCTGGAGAAGAAATCTGTCCAGCCCCTTGGAGGGCCTCTGACAGAACCGGTCGGTTCCCTCGTGGCGGCAGGTGGCCCCACTGTGCCCCACTGTAGGTAGCAGAGAGCTCGCAGCCCACCCACGTCCTCCAGGTCACGCTTCCCTGGGACACTGCTGGGGGCCGGGGTGGACACCCGTGCTGTGTCAGGGCTGGTCTGCCCGGTGGGTGGGCAGGGGGCCTGGGCACAGCTGCTCTGAGTGTGCACCCCTGACCCTTCCCCGACCTGGGCGGGGGGCCGGCTGTTAACAGTTGGGTGACGTTACCTGGGGGTGATTGTTCTACTCTGGGCTTCGGCAATACCAGCAGAGGACACTGGTCCAGAGAGATGCATCATGGAAAAACATCACTGACTTAAACGTGGGTTTCTAGTTCGGGGAAATCTGAGCGTGTCCTAGACGAGAAGGGCCTGGATCTGACTGTCCACGTACACGGGCTGCTCCAGGCTCCCAGGGCCTGGGGACAAGGTTAGGGGCTCCCTCTGGATCACTAAGGGCCTGGAGCCAGACCTCGTGAGTTCAAATCCCAGCTCTGCCTCGTGGCAGCTGCTGGCCGTCCTCGACGCTGCCCTCTCCCTGCCACGGCTGCCTCACCTGTAAACCAGCGGCAGTAACGGTTCCGCCCTCAGCACCACCCAACAGGGGCGCCCAACACACTGCCCTGCCCCCTTCAGTGCCTCTCAGTGACAAGGGCTGGGGGTCCTAACCTCTCTTCCTCAAATAGGACCCTTTGGAGAATCTGACGAAAGTTGCAGAAATGACACCCAAGGGCATGGGATCCACGGTGCCCAATTCCCAGAGTTCTCAACCTCAGTGCCTATGCTGGGGTGTCCCAGGGGTCCACGACCTCCTCCCTGGCCCCATTCCCTCAACACCTGACCTCCTGTGCTTTTAGGACCCAGAGACAGGGTTCCTGATCGTTCTCCAACGCTTCTGAGCAGGTGCACACGCTGTCTCCTCTGCCCAAAGGACCCCTCTCCCCAGGGCGACTCGGCAGGCGTCTCCTCATCCTGCCAAACCCTACTCAGGAGTCACAGGCTCCCTGCAGCCCCAAACAGAGGACGGAGACGGCTGCTCTCCTCCGTGCAAGGCTGGACCTGGAGCCCGCCTCCCCCCGCCCGGCCCTCCCACGGACGGACATGCGCACTCCCCGCTCCCTCCCGCCAGCCTGCCCCTGCCGGCCTTCTCTGGATGCTGCACCTGGTATACAGGAGGTGCTTAACCGAGCTCTGTCAAGCGCAGCTTGGAGAAAATTCTGTGCTCGGGGGTGCTGAGCCACACCTGGGTAAGAGTGCCACACCCCAGGGCCCCACCACGTCCTCGGTGCTGCCGCAGCCCAGCCACAGGACCTGGGTGAGGACCCTGAGCCCTGCGTGCCCCTGGGGGTCACGGTCCCCTGGGACAGCTCATTGGGTTGGGGGCTGCTGTGGGTGGAATCACTCCCAAAAGATGCGGGGTCCTGACCACCAGCACCTGGGCTGGGGCCTTATTTGGAAACGGGATCTTTGAAGAGGGTAAAGCTGTAAGACGAGGTCACCAGGGTGGGCCTTAATCCAACAGCACCGGTGTCCCTATAAAAAGGGGAAATCGGGCAGATCCAGGCACACACAGAGAGAACGTCACGTGAAGACAAAGGCAGAAGTTGGAGTGATGCTTCTACACGCACGGACACCAAGGATCATGGGAAATCACAGGACGTTCGAGAAGAGGCCTGGGACAGACTCTCCCTCACAGCTCGGAAGGAACCAACTCTGCCGACACCCTGGCCCCAGACTCCCGGCCTCCAGAACTGGGAGGAGACAAGTTCCCGTGGAAGCCACCGCACGTGTGAGCCGTGCTGTGGCGGCCCTAGCAAACGGACCCAGGGATCTCCCCAGAGCAGCACGTTGGCACCCAGCACAGAACCCTGCACACGGCGAGTGTCCAGTAAGCGCAGACGTCGCTGTTAGTCAGACCCACCCAGAAGTTTCATTTACCTGCTCCAGGTCACCTAGGGGGGCCGTGGCCTTGGTGCAGCCCTGGGGCCCGCGGGCAGCAGGAGGACGAGCGTGCGGCGCCTGCTCTGGGGCAGCTGCGCTTCCTTCAGCCGCCAGCACCTGCCCCACGGGGCTCTCCCCCGGGGCCTCTAGGGGCCCAGGGCTGGTCTCAGCCTCGGCCTCGGGGGGCAAGGCCGAGTTCTCCTCCTGCAACAGCGCTGTCGTTTCCACACCAGGGTCTGGATGGTCCCTGTCGGCATCCACGGGCAGCGGCGTCTCCGTGGGCAGCAGCGTCTCCATGGGTGTGGGCAGCGACGTCTCCGTGGGCAGCAGCGTCTCCGTGGGCGTGGGCAGCGGCGTCTCCGTGGGCAGTAGCGTCTCCCTGAGGCTGCTGCTTGGAGTAAACTAAAGCACAGAGTTATTTCTTTTGGTGAACGGGGATGGCACCACAGGCCCTACCCAAGTCACCTTTGGAGAAGGAAATGCCACGTGGCCTGCAAGCCGGCGCTGTGCAGGTTTAGAGACGGACACCACATACGGTGAGGGCCCAGCTCTGCTACCAACGCCCTGGGGGCCCCAACACAAGCTGTTGTGGGCTGAGCCGTGGCCCCTAGAGAGATAAGTCCATGGCCTAACCCCTGGCACCTATGACTGCGACTTTATTTGGAAATCCCGCCATGCCTCGGTTTCCACTAGGTGGTCTGAATGACCAGACTTTCAGTCCTCTTCTGGCACAGGCAGCCGGGGCTCGAACAAGGTGGATGCGAGCCCCCTGCACAAGCTGAAGGGAGGGCATAGGCGGGAAGGCCTGCGGCTGCCCACACCCACTCCTGCAAGTTCTGGGGACCTTACAGCCACCAAGGCCTAAACACCCAGCGCCGGACTGGGACCCTAAGCCACCATGAGGCACCTGCAGGAAGGCTGAGCCCAAACCCCAGTGTGATACTTACAGAGATGCCTGACTCATTTGACTCTCCTGCAACTAAAAACAAGAGTCATGAAATCAATTCATATTACCCAGGACAAGGACTTTTTGAGCTCACAATGAAGAAAGTGCACTTACGTGTGAGGAACTTGCCCATCCACTGCTGGACGCTGTGTCCCCCTGGGAGAGCAGAGGCGGCGAGCTCAGCCCGTGGCCCACCCAGCGCCCCCGCCACCCCCAGCTGCAGCAGCACCCGGACGGCCCGTCTCCAGGCCTGCTGCCACCGCAGCCGGCTGAGCCGAGACGCTATGGCCTCCCAGGGGATGGCTGCCCGCCCCCCAGCGAGCTCTGGGCTGTCCAGAGTTAGAAAGCGAGGACCTCACAAAACTGCCCCATTTCTGAGCTACTGACCAGGCTGCTGGTCTGTTTTTCTCGCCCATCAATCTAGCCCTAATTTACCTTTTTTTCTACAACAAATGACCACGATGATGACGATGCCAATGACAGGCAGAACCAGGAGGAATAACCAATACCAGTTTGCATTTTCTAGAAGGAAGCAAAACAGAGAAGGCCGTGGCAGAGCGAAGCACAGCTCTCTCTATCAGAGTAACGTGCTACCAAAGGTCCCCATTCCCCAGCACGGTCTGTCCAGGTCCCAAAGCTCGGAGCACGTGGGGAGCTCAGGTCCTGGGAAGGGGCAGGAGGTCTGTCCCACTAGAATCGCAGCCAGAGGCTCTGCCGTCCCGGGGTGGCCCCGTGTGGGTGGTCCCGGCTGCAGGATCTGCTCCTGAGCGGCAGGAGGCGACGCCCAGGAGCCTGGAGGTGGCAGAGGACGTGCCGGTCCTGGTCAAAGCAGAGCCAGCCACCTTGGCCCAAGGGACAGGGCAGGCCCACCCTGGGGACACATCTGATGAGACCACTTGGGTGTCCTGGATTCACCCCTCGTGGAATCACAGCACGGCCAGAGCCAGGACGCACAGACACACGGGGAGGGGGGACAGGCCACCTCCAGGGGACCCCCACGAGCAAGAGAAGCCAGTGGAGCCACGTTCATACAACGCTGTCACCAATTTAAAGGCTTTTCTTTACTCTCAGATTAGACCTGCCCCTTTTTTGGTATTAACATATCCTCTGAAAGTGTTTACGTGTCTCTCTAATCAGAAGTAAAGTGACACGCCGAGCTCCCAGAGCAGTCAGACGACACCGCGGGGGACAGGCGAGAGGGACAGTCGCAGGGTCACACAGACACTCGGTCTGGGACGGCAGCGAGGCGCAGAGCAGCGGGGGAACCGTCCTCTCGTCCCTGCCACGTGGGGCGGGGTCACTTGCACAGCGCAGAAAAACCACGGTGGACCCGGCCCCGCCTCACACTGCGCGAAAGCCGCGTCCAGGCTCGCGGTGGAGCCGAACGAGAGGAGCAACACGGCGGCGGGTCACGCGAGAGGGCGGGTCACACCAGAGGGCGGGTCACACCAGAGGGCGTCTCGGGCGAGCTGAGGTGGCTCACACGGACACAAAGGGCAGCAACCGCACAGGAAATGGCGGCAAACCGACCCGCGTTAGCACTGAGACACCCGGGGTGGGTGACAGGCCCCGCAGAGGAGACACCTGCGGCACGTGGGCGTGTGTCCCGAGCTCATACGTCACGACCAACGTCTATCAATCGTTACCAAAAACAGAAAGGAAGGACAACCCCAGACAACCCGGCACGAACACGGGCGAGAGGCTCACGCGGGTGGCAAGCGAGGGCTGAGGCTGCCGGGGTCACTTCCGCCCCGAGACCTGCCCTCAAGTCCTCCTGTCATCAGAGAGCCCCGCGAGGGCAGGCGCCAGAGACGGCTCCGGGGCTCACGTGGCACACATGTACTTTTCCAGAAAAGGTTTGCTCACCTGGATTGAAGAGACGGAATCAGCCCCTTACCTGGCTCAGGACATACTGTGTCCGCCGTGGCGTTACATGGCCGAAGGGGCTTTCTGCCTTCAGGACACCTAAAGGGAGAGCCGGCGTGTGACCTCTCCCCACCCAGGCTCAGCCCAGAGTAGCCCCATCACCACCCACAGGGCAGGGTGAGCAGGGACCAGCCTTGGTCCTGGGATGGCCCTGCCATGTTTCGGGCAATGGATGCCTGGCGTTTCCCAGGCTACGTGGCCCAAATTAGTCTAAGGAGAATGAAGCTTGGGAGTCTGCCGTGGCATCTGGGGGAAGAACCTCTATCTTCCCCCTCATCCTGGATAGAGCATTTGGCTAAGAGGACGGGGCCTGCCGAAGCCATGCCTCTACCAAGAGGAAAGCCAGCCCGGAGACGAAGCCAGCCATGGAGAAGGGGAAAAGCAAGCGAGTGCAGAGACACCAGAGCCTTGATCAAACCAGACCCGAATGCAGTCCTTACTTCAGACTTGTCAGGTATATGAGCCAACAGTTCAAGACAGCCGGAGTTGTGTTTAATGAGAGCTATTTGCAAGTGGCTTTATCACTGTAAATGTCTGCCCAGAATGTCCTCCCAAAATTCACGCCCACCTGGGACCTCAGAATGTCACCTTACATGGAAATACGGTCTTTGTAGACATAATTAAGATAAGGTCACATTATAGCAGGGTGGGCCCTGATCCAATGACCAGTGTCCTTACAAGAGGGAAATCTGGACACAGAGGCCCAGACACGCAGAGGCGGCGGCCCTGCCGAGGGAGACAGAGACTGGAGTGACACGTCCACAAGCCAGAGGCTGCCCAGCCACCACCAGAAGCTGGAAGAGGGGAGGGGAGACCCTCTGCTAGCGCCCTTGGCGGGAGTGAGGCCTTGCTGACACCTCTGATTTCGGACTTCTGGTCTCCAGAAATATGAAAGAATAAATTTCTGTTAAGTCACCCAGTTTGTGGTCACGTGTCATGACGGCCGCAGGATACTAACACAGTGACAGTGGTCAGTCATTCTGCTCTGGGCACAGGGCCCGGTCCTGCCATTCTCTCTCCCCAGAGCTCCCCCTCCCCAGAACTTTCTGTGGCTCCCTCTCCCTCAGGCCTCTTCTTGAGGGCGGCCTCCGCAGAGACCGTCCCCGGCTGCCGAGTCTACAATGGCCCCTCGGCCCTCTACGCTTCACGGACCCGCCACTAGCTCATCTCACACCGTATGTGCGTTTTCATCGTCCGCGTCCCCCACCGCTAGGGGCCCAAGGCCTGCAACGCCACCCGCAGGCCACAGCGGGGTGCGGCATTCATTCAGAATGAATGAATGCGCACTGACACCAGGCAGAAGCATCGGGGCGATCTGTTTGATTTAATCTCCGCGGTACCTCCATGGGGCAGGGGCTACCCCGTTAGCCCCATGTTGCAGGTGGGGAGGCTGGGGCTGGGGGTGCTACGTAAGTGGCCCAAAGCCAAACAGGCAATGAGTGAAGGAGCGGGGACCCATGACCTTGCCCCCTGGGCTGCCCCCACCTGCTGCAGCGGAAGCAGCCCTCCGTGCAGTCCGCAGAGTCGCAGTAGTACTGGCCCGTCTTGCACTGGCACTCCCGGTCACTGGTCGCGGAGCAGTTGGTCACCGGCTCCTGGTCTGTCAAAGGGAAAGCTAAGGTCAGCCCCCAGCGCCAAGCCCCCGTCGGCCGTGCACCGCGCCACGGTACGGCAACGTCACCGTCACCTGCTCTTAGTCCTGGGTGCAGAGTCTGCGCTTACCTGATCTTTTAGCTCAGGGACCACGAAAAGGTACCGGCCGGACCTGCTTCCCTGCGATCTGGGGTGGCCGTGCAGAGGCCGGTGGGTGCCCCGCAAGCCGGGCAGGGGGAGCAACGGGGCCAGCCTCTCAGAAACAGCCCCAAATCATTCATCGTCTGCCCCCCAAAGAAAACGCCACTACTGTGTGTTCTGTACGAACAAATCGTCAGATAAAGGCAGACGTGCCGTCTGACAGCAGGGACACCCGCAATCCTGCCTGCTGCCAACAGCCCTGCCGCCCGGCGAGACGCCCTCCCGGATGCCACCCTGCGCTCCCGCCGCGGCACCACACCCGCCCGAGTCTCGGGTGGCAGAGTTTAAACACGGGGCGAGGAGCCTCACACAGCAGATACCTTTGCCATCTGCCACGCTCCCTCTTCGAACAGAGTTAAAGAACTGTATGTGAGAGATAATAGAAATAAAAGGGGACCTCAGACCTGCACCCCAGCTTGATGCCAAGAACACGTGTCCCCGGCCCCGAGTCCAGCCTTCGTCTTCTCTCTAGAACTGCACCCTCCTCGACGTCCTTGAGCAGGTGTGCCCAGAGGGACGTCCCCTCGTCCCACGCTGTGGCAGGGACCCCGTTCGTCCACCGCACCCCCTGCCCCCCTGCCGTGCAGCGTGCCACGGCCTGTCGGTGGGCATTTGGGAAGCTTCCGGTCCTGCGCTGCGACACACCCTTCCCCACCTCTCGCCACACGTGGCCGAGAGCTGTTCCGATCCACGTGGAGACGTGGCAGGGGCGGGTGGTGGCCTGGGAACGTTCTCAGGACCACTGATCATGCCGGAAAGGTTCCCAAAGCGGCTGTTTCGATGCCCCCTTTTCCTGTCACTTGGAATCTCCGCTGCCGTGTGTCTCTGCGAGCACTTGGCAAATCCCCCACCCTGGCGGGCATGAAACTGTGTATCCAGTCATCCACCCCAATGTTTTCCTGTTTGTTACCATTTATGTTTCATCTTTGGAATGTCTGTCTCTCCCCATTAAAAATGTCTTCTTGTTGATTAGTGGGCATCCTTTATACGTTCTGCATACTGATGTTGCGTAAGTTGTATCAGAAATCAATTATCCCACTTCATGGCAAAGTTTGCAAGTTTGGGTGTCTTTTGATGAACAAAGCATATAATTCCAAGGTAGTCACGTTCATCAATCTTACTTTGTGGTTTGTGATTTTTATAATTTACATAAAAAATTTCTGCTGCCTTCAAGTCTCAGACACTCTGTATTTTCTTCTTAGCGTGTCACTTGTCATATAAGGATTTTCATGCACTAGGAATTGATTTTTATGTACAGAGAAAGGTGGAGACAGTGCAAACGTCCCGTCCTGCACGGGGACTTTCCCGTGTGGACAGTGAATCACCCCCCTTTTCGGATTCTCCCCTTCCTCCTGCGCAGGGGGAGGCCCCCGGCCCACCTGTCCTTTCCCTGTGAATGTCACGTTATCTTAATAGTCTCTTCATACAAAGTCTTGACATCCGGGAGACCGGTGTGCTATCTCGTTTTTATTCTTTGGGAGTATTTTGGAAGTTGTCAGCTTATCACATTTCAAGAAGGTTCCTGCTGGGATCTTCCATGTAGAAAAACTGACATCCTCAAAACACAGTTTTCTCTCCTGAAGCTTCTTACCTCTCTCTACATATTTAGGTCTTCTTAAATGTGGTTTGTTCCCATAAACATCTTACATATCTTTTGCTAGATTTATTCCAAAGTATCTTATTTTTTGCTAATGATGCAAATGGTATCTTTTTAAAAGATACACTTTTAAATAACAATTTGTTGGGGGTATTTAGAAACTTACTCGAACTTTTATACATTAATTTTGTATACAGTCGCTTTGCTAAATGGTCTTAAAAATCTTAATAATTTGTAAGGCTGGGCATCATACCTCACGCCTGTAATCCCAGCACTTTGGGAGGCCGAGGCAGGAGGATAACTTGAAGCCAGGAGTTCGAGACCAGCCCGGGCAACACAGTGAGAACCCACAGCAAGTCTCTACAAAAAATTTACAAATTAGCCAGGTGTGATGGCGCACACCTGTAGTCCCAGCTGCTTTGGAGGCTGAGGCAGGAGGATGGCTTGAGCACAGGAATTTGAGGTTACAGCGAGCTATGACTATACCACCGCACTCCAGCCTGGGTGACAGAGCGAGACCCTGTCTCAAAAAAAAAAAAAACCCCCCCCAATAATTTGTAGATTGATTCTTGAATCTTTAACTACATACATGTATCATCGTGATACAAGCAAAAAACCTAACCAGCTCTTCCTCTCGAAACCAAACACCGGAGGGACGCTGTGGTGGCTCACGCTCCCTGCGTGTCTGCAGTCACCTCCTTCGGAGAGATCCCCCAGGGCAGGGGGAAGGGGCGTGTTGTGACACTCGGTGGAACCGCTGCGCCTGCTGCAGCTGCACTCACCTTCCCGGCACTGGTTACACGGCTGGCAGTAGAGCCTGCTGTTGCTGTGGGCCATGAAGGCGTCAGGCGCACACGGCGTGCACTCGCCACGGCTGTGGTTCGTGCTGCAGTGTCTGCTGACATAGTGACCTACGGGAGAGGCAGGACAGTGGTGAGGCGGGGGACCAGCGCAACCCTGCTCCAGCACAGGCCCAACCTGGGGACCCAACACCTTTGGGACATTCTAGACTGATGCCCGGCCACAGCCCCCATGATAAACTCAATGCGTCTGCGTCCCAGGAACTGAGCACCTGAATCCCCCTGGCTTTCTCCAATGTCCTGCAGCTCGTGCAGACAGGTGGTTTCCGGCCTGCACGCTGACCCCCCCCCCGAGAGCTCGCAGGTGCCTGTTCATCGCCCCCCGCCCCTAACTACCCGGGGCAGGCTCAGCGGCTCCCAGGGGCCAATAGGGGGAGGTTGAAGGTGTCTGCCCGGGCCCAAGACGGAGCTCCTAGTCCAGTGCTCACCTCGTGAGGGCTTCAGAACCACAGCAAAGCCGGCCCCCAAGCCCGGTCTCGGCCTCCTGGGGAAGAGGCCTAAGCACCCACACCTGCCCACACGCTGCACTCAGAGGGCTTCAGAGGGCTTCGTGTTGGGCCAGTGATGTTGCAACAATTCCCGAAATGGCGTGTGTGCAGGTGTGCATGTGCATAGATGTGTACAGACAGGCGTGTGAAGGTACATGTATGCACTGATGTGTGCATGTACAGACTTGTGCAGGTGAGTGTTTAGGTGTGCATGAGGTGTGCACGTGTAGATGTATGTGCACGTACAGGTGTGTGTGCAGACGTGAGGGACGGTGGGGGGAGAGTGGTCCAGGTGTGGCTGTTGGGTCCCTGAACCAGAAGCCTCATAAAGGCACAGGCTGGTGGATAAAACGTGGGGCGTGTGTGTGCGTGAGTGTGTGTGCGCACGCCTGTGCAGGGGCAGCGGCAAGCAGCGGGTACGGCCGCCGGACTCTGAGTAGTTCCCAGGAAAGCCCAGGTGCTGCCGGCAGTGACTGGCCATCAGGAGGTGAGAGGTGGGGTGGGCGGAGCCTCTGGCTTCTCCCCGGCTGTAAGGGGCAGGTTCCACCCCAGAGCCCCCCATGAGGAGAAACTGAGCCACCTGCTCGCCAGGAGCCTCCATCCTCAGGCCCGTCTGGGCTCTTCCCAGCGGGAGGGCAGATAGGAGCCTCCAGCCTGGGCTGTGCCCCCCCTTCTGTCCTCCGAGCCCCCCAGAACACAGCCTGCCCACCTCAGAGCAGGCCCTGACCCCCTCTCTGTTCACCCCGGTGCTCCCCATATCCCCAGGGGCAGAGGAAAGCCCTTCCGAGGTGGCGTGGGGGATGACCAGAGGGGGCTCCGAGGAGAGGCCCACCCACCCCTAATCAGCCACGTTCTCCCACCCAGGGCAGTTTCCAGTTAGGCCCTAAACGGGCGCCTGAGGCCCTTCTCCCAAGCTGGCAGGTCAGCCCAGAAGGCTCTGGAAGGTGTCCTGGGACTCACCGGCTGGGCAGAGTTTGCAGCAGAGGTCCCCAAAAAGGTACATATCTGGGCCACATGAGGTCACACTGGTGGCCAAGGTCACCTTCAATCAGAAAGGGAGACAGGCATTATTGAGGATGCCCTGTGGCCGGTGGCACCGCCCCCTGCCCACGTGCGCCTCCGCACTGAGAGGGCGGCCTGGCCACCGCCAGCTGGAAGACCCGTCCCGCCCGCGGTGGCCTGCGCTGGGGAAGAACATGCTGGAACTTTTTCTTACACTCCTCCGTACTGTTCGACTTGTAGTAAGGAGCAGGTAGGTATTATGTTGGGGGAATATGATCTTTTTTTTTTTTTTCATTTTTCCTTCTTTTTTCTTTTTGCTCAAGTGCTTAGCAGTGAGGTGGGGGAGTGTGTTCTTCAGTTTGTGATCCTTCAGAATTCAGTGAGCATCTGTCTGTCCCAGTATGCAGCTGAGTTTTTCAGCAGGTGCACATACACTTTGTCAAGAAAGTACATGATGCATCAGTTGGGAACTGGGACCCTGCGAGTCTGAGTGGTGCACCTGTGTGTGTGTATACATTTTGCGTACCTCGTACGTGTGCAGGGGCGTGTACACATACACATATATAAAAAACTGGAACCACATAACTGACAGGCAGTTGTACAGAACGTAAGTGCCTCAGATGCGAGAATGACTGTCTTCCTCTCTGTGGCTCGTTCCTTTCCCGACCGACGCTTTCTAGCTTGAGCTCTCGCGTCTGACTTTGAAAACTCGCTGCTGAGTCGCCAGGTGAGGACGTGCCTGGCATCCGCCCTCCTGACCTTCCGCTTCCCCACGCCTGTACTGTTCCCTGTGTAGGGGCAGCTCTTTGAAATGCCACATCACTGCATCTGTCTTTCTAATTCAACCTGATAACTAGTGAGTTTAACTTACTTCTACCTATTGGATTACTGCAGTATTTGGCTTTATTTCTACCATCATATTTTGTGCTTTTTATTATTTTTTTTTTTTTTGAGACAGTCTCCCTCTATCGCCCAGGCTGGAGTGCAGTGGCACCATTATAGCTCCCTGCGACCTCCAATTCCTGGGCTCAGGCGATCCTCCTCCCTCAGCCTCCTGAGTGGCTGGGACTACAGGCATGTGCCACCACACCTGGCTAATTTTTCTATGTTTAGCAGAGACGGGGTCTCGCTGTTGCTCAGGCTGGTCTCGAACTCCTGAGCTCAGGCGATCCTCCTGCCTCGGCCTCCCAGAGTGCCGGGATCACAGGCGTGAGCCTCTGTGCCTGGCCTTATTTTGTGCTTTTGACATCAGACTTTCTCTGATTTTTTTTGTTGGCCTCTTTTCTGGCTTTGCTTTCCTTACTCCTCCTGTGTTCCTCTCCCAACCTTGTTTTTCCCCCATCTCTGGAGAACCTGAATAGATTCTGTTTTTAGTTTTTCAGTCATTTATGTTAACTTGGGGGAAAATGAAGTAAAAAGTAACAGGGGAAAAAAAGCATTTAGATAGGTTTAAAGAAAGCCCAGCTTGCAAACACCATAGTGAGAACAGTCTCAGGCAAGAATCGTCAGTAATGCTGACATTAGGCTATGAAAGTAGGAGGGAAAACAGAATATTTAGTTTCAAAGCAACTCCCCACAAGCTACTTAGTAATCACAAAGGGGAAAAACAGTAGCTACAACGGAGAACCTGGAGAACATCAGCTGAACTAAGTGATCAAAGTCAACAGCCCCAGTAAAGGGACAGAACGATATCATGTGTCTGGTGACATTAACGCAGCTACCAGGACGCATCACTGTTGGGGTATTCTTGTCAAAAAACACGTAACAGGAATTTAATCACAAGGAATCGTCAATCGCAAAGGTGTCAAGGTCATGCAAGGAAAGGCAGACCGAGGAGTGTTCCAACTACACACCCAAGGACCTCGGCGTCAGGTGGCAGATCGCGAGGTGTGTCTGCACGTGTCAGCTTTCACTTCCCTGCAAGGTGTCGTCACCCGCGGAATCTGGGAGACAGCTGTGGGAAGTCTTTGCACTATTTTATTTTAATTTTGCTTTTTGTAGAGCGCTGGTGTTTTAAAAATTGAGATAAACTTCACCTAACATGAAAGTAACCGTTTGAAAGTGTAGAGTGGCATTTAGTACATTTGCACTATTACACCACCATCGGGGTTATTTTGATGACTTTTTAAAAGTTATTGCAAAATGAAACTTTTAAAAAAAAAGAAAACCAGCATCTCAGCCCAGAGGAAGGCAGCTCCATCACTGGGGTCTGCCCACCAGGACACACCCAGCGGGGCTCCCCACCTGACTGCCTCGGCCCTCCAAGACGCCCCCTCCCTGTCGGGCCCCCTTCCTCCCCCCACGCAGCCCCCTAGAATTCTCCATCTGAAGCGTCCCCTCTGCCGCCAGCCCCCCCTCCCACTTTAAACCACCCGCTAGTCCCTCGTCCTCCCCAGGTGGGCCAGGGGGGCCGAGGGGCCTTGGCTGTGGGGCTGGCGGCCCCCGGCACCACCCACGGCCTCCACGCCAGCTTTCCGACCTCCCAGGCCCAGGGCAGGGGCAAAATGTCAGGGGGCGCCAAAAACTCAGCACTCAGGATACACAGCATTTGATGGTGTTCTGGACACTCCAAACCCTCGAACTGCCATCAGCTTTCGTAAAGGAAGTTTTACTGCGAGCGGGCGGGGACCGGCACGCCAGGCAGGGAGCACGGCTGTGCAGGTGCAGGCTCCAGTCCTCCCACCTGAGCCACTGGGACTCCAGGCTGTGCCACGGGGCCCCTGCCTTTTTTTTTTTTTTAAATGTTTCCATTGTTTTCCCTCATGCATTTTTAGCATGGATTTCTCATTTTTAAAAACACCTCATTAAAATATTATCTTGATAAGTGAGTTTTCTTGGTGACCCTGCTTGCCTCCTGTGGCCCCGGGAGGAGGCAGAGTCCCCCGCCGGCAAAGAACCGTGAACCGGCCAAGACTGCTTGTAAATGGCACCGGGAGGGGACCCTGAGAACATGCTCAGCGCTGGGCGGCAGCAAGGCAGGGGAGAGCAGGCTGTGGGCTGAACCCAGAGGGTGCGAGCAGGAAGGTTCTTGCGGCCTGGAAGCAGCAGGAGGCAGGAAGGAACAGGGAGGAGGGAAGTACCTGAAGAAACACACCAGTCCCTCCACACCCAGGGAGGGCTCTCTGCATGACGCTTCCCACGGGGCCTTGCGGGCCTCTACCGCCCATCACGGGCAAGACGTCCCACTGCGCTGGGCACAAACGGTCCCAATAAAGGGAGCTACAAGCAAGCAGTGTGGCGGGCAGGAGAGAAGGAAAGAGCAGTAAGCCGGGCACACACCGCCTCCTTGCGCATGTGCCCTGCGGCAGAAGCCCAAAGCCTGCCAAGTGCATTGGGGAAGCAGGGCGCGGGGCCAGGCAGGGATCGGGCCCCTCCCAGGTGTCCCGCATGCACCGCCTGAGGCAGAAAAGCACGGGGACTGGAACAACAGACTGGAAGTTGGTTAAAAGTGCTAAGAACAGGAGAGGTGCCGCCTTCACGGGAGAAAACTATCAGTGCTGTGGACAAAGCGGCTTCAGGAAAACTCGGCAGTGCCGTGGGGGTGGAAGCCGGGGTCTCCCTGGCTCGCGGCCGTGCAAGGCAGAGACTCAAGGTACCCGCGGTTCCCCACTTTCACCAGCGTGACCTGAGGTTAACCCTTAACAGGAAGTGAGTAATCACACCTTGTCCGCTTTCGCAAACATGCTGTGACACTTACTGTGAATCACGGGGAATGACTCTTGAAAACTGAGGACGGTGTCAGGGAAGCGGTGAGACAGAGTATCTGTATGAAACCGTTCCTATTACACACGACTGAATGCGGACCGCAGGAAAGAAGGGTCCGGTCCATTTGTAGCGAATAAAACACCGGCGCGGGAGTGGGGAACCACCCCCCTCCCCCCATCCCCCTCCCCCTCCCCCTCCCCATCCCCCACCCCCCCACTCCCCATCCCCCACCCTCCCCACCCCCCGGCGGCGCAGTCTCCCGCGCGCCCCGCCGCCCGCCCTCCGCCGCCAGCAGGTCCCCAGGGGGCCACCAAGCCAGCCCCAGCAGGGCGCGGGGCCCACGGACCGGGGACCGGGGCGCACAGGGTGGTCCGCTGAGGCTGCGCCGGAGCAGGTGGACCCGCCGGCATCCCGGCCCGCGTCCCCGCTCACAGCCGTCCCCGGGGGCCGGACACACTCACCGATCCCGCCAGCAGCAGCAGCAGCAGCAGCCGCACGTGCGCCACCATGGCTGCGCGGAAGCGGACTGCGCTGGGCGGACTGCGCGGGGCGGCGCGGAGCTGGCCGCGCGCGGGGGCGGGGGGCGGGGCGGGGGCGGGGCCGAGGCGGGGGCGGGGGGCGGGGCGGGCCGCTCGCGGGGGCGGGGGGCGGGGCGCGGGGCGGGGAAGCCGGCTCCAGGTGGGAGGCTGCTCCTGGCCGGCGCCTGCCAGGTTCTTCCCGAGACCCCGCGGCCCTCCTCGGCCTCTGGAAGCATCTCCTCAATCTCTGCCCTCCTGTGCACCCAGTGTCCCCTGTCAACCGGGAAAACGCCAAACTTTGTAAAATAATTTCATTTACTCTGAGCCAAATTTGAGGACCATGACCCGGAGCCACGCCCAAGAGGCCTTGAGCAAGTGGACTCGCTGTGGCTGGGTTACGGTTTGGTTTTATCCTTTTCGGGGAGACAGGGGTTACAGGTAAAGTCATAAATCAACACATTGGTTTGGCCCGAAAAGGTGGGCCATCTCCAAGGGGGGCTTACAGGTTATAGGTGGGTTTAAAGACTCTTTGACTTGTGATCGGTTAAAAACATGGCTTGGAATGTTTCAACATAAGAAGCTGTGGATCAGAGCTTTCTCTGCTGCCACCCCAGCCCCACACGGTTTGGGCACCTTTGTCTAAAGGGCCACAGGACCTGCCAGTCCGTGCCAGGGTCCCAGGAGGGCTCTGCCCGGAGGTGAGCTCAGGGTCTCTAGGCAGAGCGGACCGTGGCCTCCGCCTCCCTGCTGCTCCCCAGAGGGGGCGGGGGTTGGGTGGAGCCTGGTGGGGAGAGGGGTGATGGTTAATTGCATGTGACAATGTGACCGGATGATGGTGCCCAGATATGGGGTCAAACGTTATTCTGGGTGTTTCTGTGAAGGTTTTTTTTGTGTGTGTGTGTTTTTGTTTGTTTGTTTGTTTTTGCTGGGATTAACATTTAAATGGGTGGACTTTGAGCAAAGCACACACCTGCCATAGCACGGGGGCCTCACCCAGTCCGGTGAAGGCCTGAAAAGAAGGAAGACTGACCTCCCAGGGCAAGAGGGACCCCTGCCGCAGACAGCCTTGGCCTCGACCACACCGTCCGCTCTTCCCTGGTCTCCACCTGCCAGAACGCCCCACACACTGGCCAGTAATCGCCTGAGCCAATTCCTTAAAATCTCTCTCTGACTCTGTGTGTCTCGTTCCGTTTCTCTGGACACCCAACTCGTAGCTCATAGGGAGAGCAGGAGGGGCTGTGTTTGAGCACGAGGGTTCGGGGGGCCTTAGCTGCCACAGGAAGGAGGGCATAACTGTGTCTCTCTCCTATGAGAACCAGGGAGGGGGAATGTAGATTTCAGGCTTTGAGACAGGAGGTGGGGGAAGTTCCCACTGGGGGCTTCTCTCTTCCATGCCGTGCTGGGGGGAGCAGCCCCTGCTGAGGCCTGAGCAATGTCATTCCTTTATGGAGCGCCCCCCACGAGCCACACACTGTACAAGGAAAGGAAGTTCCACAGCAAGCTGGCCCAGCCCCGTCTCGGTCCTTCTGGAGCTGACAGTCTCTGAGGGGGCGGGTCACCCATAATCCCTGCCTGAAGGGTTGTTAGACCCGCTGTCCCAGGAGGGCCCCCTGCGATCGTCAGTTCTACGTGTCCACTCGGCCGGGGACGGTGCCCAGTTGTTGGTCAAACTCCAGTCTGGGCGTTGCTGTGAAGGGGTTTTTCAGACGTGATTAACGTTTAAATCAGTGACTCCGAGTGAAGCAGTTCGCCCTCCATTCGCTGGGGCTTGCCCAGCCAGCTGGGGACCTCAGAGCAACACTGAGGCTTCCTGGGGAAGAAGGACCCGGGCTCGGGCCAGTGGCACGGAGACCCCGCCTGGCTTCCCGCCTGCTGGTCCGACCCCACGAGAACGTGAGCCAGTTCCTTAAAATAAGTCCACCTTTCTGTCTCTCTGTCTCTGTCTCTGTCTTTTTCTTTGGGGAATAGTAACACCCCTGCACCCCGAAAGTGAGTGGGGGGGGTCTGAGGGCACTGGAGTTGGTGCAGAGTCTGACAAGACAGGCCGGGGAAGGTGGCTGCCAGGCGGTGTTGGGGTCAGCCGGAGTTACGCCAAGCATGTGCCCAACGGTGTGCAGCAGCGCAGGTGGGTGAGGGGCAGGCTCTGGCTTGGAGCTCCACGGGTGGGTCTGGCCCTGCCGTGCGGGGATGACATGGGCCGAGGGAGCCCAGGACTGCGAGAGAGCATTGCCGGTGCTGGCCCAGGGCTGAGAGAGGGCCGAGCAGGGGCAAGGGCAAGAGCGGGGCCGTGGGTGGGGCTGGCAGGCTGCCAGGGCAGAGCTGGCCTCACCGGCAGGAGCAAACACCAGGGAGGCATCGAACCCCACCCAGAATCACCGGCCGTGTGCAGAGTTGAGAAAAATTACTGTGGCTTGAAGTCAGCCAGTGCATGGTGTTTGGCTGCCGCAGCCACAGGAAATAAATGTGCCCACCGTTCTGATTTGCCTGGAACACTGAAATTTCAGTCCCCAAACTGAGAAGGTCCCAGGAGAAGCCAGAAAGTTGGTCCCTGAGGGGTGCCCTGGCCTTGAACTTGAACCTGGCATCCGGTGTGTGTAGGAGCTGGCATTGCAAGGGGCTGTCTGCAGGCCAGGCTGTGGGTGGCGGTGTTGGTGTTGGCGGTGGAGCCCAGGTCTTGCTGTCAGGGGGCGAGGGGTGGCAGGTGGCCTGCGGGCGTGCCCACACCGGCCTGCTTTGTGGTGGGAGCCTGAGCGTTGCTGTCACTGAGGATCTCCAAGCCTGAACTCCGGTCAGTTTTGCCAGCTGCTCAGTAGCACCTTCATGAACTCTCTGCTTAAACTGATCGTCCAGGGAGCTGTTTTTGCAGCCTCACAGTGGAATGAGGGGCCTCTCCCCAGGCAGCGCAAGACCAGGTCCTCAGGGCTCGGCCTCGGCAGGGTTGCCGGGCTCACGCCTACACCAGCGGGACGGTGCCAGGCTGTGGTTGCGCGTCTTGGCCGGCAGTAGCCCCGCCTGCCAGGCAGGACTTACACGGAAGGAGCCGGCTGTTGCCTTCCTGTCTGAAGGCCTGGAGCCGAGGGGTTTTGTGGGGGGCAGTGGGCAGGGTCTCCCTGACCAAAGCTCTCTCCCCGACTCCAGAAGACACTGTGATCACGAGGATTTCTGAGTCCTCTGCCCATTTTGCAGATGAGAAAACTGAGGCTCAGAGAGTCCAGCAGTCGATTTGCTGTGGAACCGAAGCGTAAACTGTCTCACTTCTTTTTTCTGGCAGAGGAAGAAGGCCACTCAGGAAGCCCCCTCCGCCTTGAGCTCTGCCACCGCCCCGCCCGGCTCCCCGGCCTGTCCACATCCCTGCCTTCCTCTGCAGCCTGGTCCCCTGAGAGCACCAGGACAGTCACCAGAAGTGAGAGGAATGAATGAGTTCCCTCTGCCTGACAATGGCGTTTGGCAGCAGAGCGGGTTTCCTCCAGGGATGCCGGCAGACTGGGCTGGGGGAGGGGCGGTGGGCACAGGAAAGCCAGGCTCGGCGGGCGGGAGGGGCGGCAAGACGATGGAGTCATATGGGGGCCGTGGAAACTGAGCCGCGGTCCGGGAGACACACCCGAGCTCTTCGCCTTCGAGCCAGGCAGGACGGCATGGAGGCCGCTGCCGTTCGCCACGCCAGGACGGGGACACGGGGTGCTGGGGCGCAGCTGGGGCGGACGGCGGAGGTTTGGGAGGGGCTCCTGTGGGATTCTGTGTTGTGTTTTGTATTGGTTTTGCCTCAGATATCCCGTACGGGTGCCAGCAAAGCCGGCAAGTCTGAGACGCCAACAGGCGAAGACGAGAGAAGCCAAGGAAAAGCCTTTTCTGTCGGCAAAGGGGGGCTGGGAAGGGGGACTGGGAGACAATGACCGCCATGACCTCTCGTTCCCCCCAGGCTTAGGGAGGGTCTGTGGGGACCAGGTGGGGGTGGCATTGAGGGGACCCTCCCTTTCCCGGGCAGGGGGTGGCAGCGGATCTGTATGGACAGCCTGAGCTCCCACCCCCAGCCTGCCCCAGCACTGGAAGGGTCCCCTCTGCCCCCGCGGGTGTCGCTGTGGGTCACGTGGGAACCTGGATGTCACCTCCTCCGGCAGTGATGAGGCTGAGCCCCCTTCGCTCCCATGAGCTGTCGGAGGAGGCTGCAAACACACAAGATTTAAGTAAAATACTAAGTCTCAAAACATTTTACCCGAAACATCCAGCATACGATTAAAAAAAAAAAAATTACTTGTACCAAGAACCAGGGACATGTCAACTCGAAAGAGAAGAGGAAACGAATGGCAACCACAGTGCGGTGACACGGATGTCAGAATTGTCCCACAGGGGTTTTCGAGCAGCCGCGGTGAGGAGCCTCGGCGAGGAGGCGCAGGCAGGCGGGCAGGCTGCGCCGAGGGAGGACATGGGGACTCTCGGCAGAGAATCAGGACATAAAGCAGAACCGCACGGGGTCACAGAGTGCAGGGAGAACTGAAATTTCAAACGAACCCAAAGAGCAGAATCAACGGCACAGCGCAGGGGACAAAAGACTGAGTCTGTGAACTTGAAGACAGAATAATAGCAACTACCTGTGGGACAAGAAAAAAAAATCCAAAATTTGTCAACTAAAGAGAAATCAGGCTTTTAAAGAATTAAGGTGAGTTTTATTCGCATCGAGGGTCGAGACCCGGGAGTCTTGCAGGGTCTGTGCGAGGCCGCCCAGGGCGGCGGCCAGACGGGGCAGCCGCTCCTCGCGAGCGCGGACGTTACAGCCGGGCAAATCTCGGCGGGGTTTGGGGCGAGGGAGCCCCTGTCTGGCTGCAGCTCACGGAGGCAGAACCGTTCACCCATCCGGTGTTGCCCAATGCACCGGAAGAGGCAGGGGAGCCTGAGCTCATCTTTTCTAGAAACGCCCTGCCTCGGGCAAGGACGACTGTCCCCCGGGAAGATGCTCCTCCGGAGGGCTGCGCTCAGCCCGCCGGGGGCTTCTGTGAAGTCCTGCCGGCAGCAGGGAGAGGAAACACGGCTTCTTCATGTTTGCCTCTTTGTGTCCCGAGACACATCCTCAAAGCCCCAGGAAAGGGGTGAGAGGGCGTGAAGCTAAAACGCATTCGAAGGAGGAATAGCTAGAAATTGCCTAAATCTGGAAAAAGACATAAACTTATAGATTCAAGAAGCGAGCGGACGCTCAGCAGGACGAGGCCAAAGGGACGCACACCAGGCGCGCTGTAGTCACGCTTCTGAGAAGTGGAGGCAGGAAAAACCCCGAAATGCAGAAGAGAAGGGACCCCTTACTTGACGCAGAAGAGAGCGGGACAGGGCAGACTTCTCACCAGAACCCACGGAGGCCAGAGAGAAGGCGAGGGACGTTTTTCAAGCACTGGAAGAGAAGAACCATCAATTCAGAATTTTATGTCCCCAGGATCGAATTCAGATTCAAGGCTTTCTTTCCCAGGAAGAGAACTGTTGCGGCAGACCCTGCCCTCCCTTGTAAGAATGGCGACAAGGGTTCCTAAACGAGAGGAAGCGATAAAACAAGGAGGCGTGGACCGTCAGGAAGGAAGGAAAAACACAGGTAAATATAACAGACTCTTCTCCTGAGTTTTTTAACTTGCATTTGACGACCGATGCAAAAATGATGACGTCGTTTGGTAAGACACCCAATGCGGACAAAGGAAATACTCATGGCAATTTTATTATAATCTGGGGGATTAAAGCTTTCTGCACTTGACTCAAACTACTAAAATGCTGACACCACTGGACTGTGGAGCTTACATAAATCAAAGGCGTTAAGGACCTGCCACCCCAAAATATGCCACCCCGGCACATTGACTATCTTGAGTTAAAAGCATTGGAAAAACAGTAGGTGCAAAAGGATCACACTGACCTTCTGGTTCTTTCTTTTCTTTTTTGAGATAGGGTCTTGCTCTGTCACCCCTGCGGGAGTGCAGTAGTGTCCTCATAGCTCACTGTAGCCTCAAACTCCCTGGCTCAAGCGATCCTCCTGCCTCAGCCTCCTCAGTCGCTGGGACGACAGGCGCCACCACCACACCTGGCCACTCTTCTTCCCATTTTTTATAGAGACAGGGTGTCACTATGTTGCCCAGGCTGGTCTCAAACTCCTGACCTCAAGTGATCCTCCCACCTCAGCCTCCCACAGTGCTAGGATCACAGGTGTGAGCCACCGCGCCCGGCCTTTCTGTTTCTCAGAAGCAGAAGCTGAAATCCCATGTGAAAGATGCCCTCCCTAAGCTAGAAGGAAAGTGCCATTTTTATCACCGAGGGCAGGAAGTGCAGGCCGAGGGAGATCTGTAGGGACAAACGTCGTTAGACTGACCCTCACCACTTCCAGGCCCTTCTCCAGCCAGGGACGCCCAGGCTCCCGCCGCTGCGGTGTGGGGACCGTGCTCAGGTGCCCCAGCCCCTCGTCAGGGCCACCCTGGGTGTGCCAGCACAGGGCAGGCCCACCTACTTTGGCCGTGGTGGCTGAGGACCAGGGACAGTGGCCACAGTGGATGTGAAGCAAGGGGTGGGCTGGGGGCAGCGGGTCAGGTGGCCCAGCCTGGGGTCTCCCCTGCACAGGGGAGGGGCAGCGACCGGGCAGAAGGGGTCTCAGGGGCGTGAGCTGTGCCAACCCCCCTGGCAAGTCTTGGCAGCTGCCTGGGGTGCCCTGTGGCAGTGCCACTCCTGTGTCCTCAGCTGGCTCTTCCGATGGTTGACGGGACCCCGGCCTCTTGGCCTTGCTCCCCAGGGGGGGTTGGCCGCCCACCACGCCCTGCGAACTCTGCAGCCGCCAGCCCGGGACAGCCCCATGCTGGCTTTGAGCCTCTCCCTGAGAAGCCCTGGCTTGTTTCCGGAAGTCCCCCAAGAAGAGAGCACATACACATATGTGTCTGTTTATTTCAAGGCATGGAGCATAGACATGTCCCCAAACTGGACGGGGGAGAGACAGGACATGGGTACAAAAATGGGAGAACAAACGATCAGTTATGCTCAGATGGCACCGCCACAACGTATTAAGGCTGTGTATGTGTGTGTGCGTGTGGACTCTCGCACACACGGACACACTCGCACGCACACACGCAGGCGGCACCGACACGGGGACCGCGGCCAGGCGCCGGAGGCTGACCGCTGCTCGCAGCCGGCCGGGAATATTGCAGCTACGTTTATTAAAAAAGTGTGAAGTAGGAAGACTGTGCGTCGGTCTGAGCGAAGTGGCGAACTTGAGCCTCCCTGACCTGGGGACACGGGGCCAGCTGGGCCTCGGCCCTGTGCCCTGCCACCCGCTCCCATCTGCACTCACACCCCCCTCCGCCTGGGCACGCACCCCCCGGGCAGCCGCGCCCGAGCCGTGCGGGGAGGGAGGTTCCAGGACCCGTCTGCACTGGGCTCCCATCCAAAGAGCACACAGCAGAATAAAAAACCGAAACGTCCTCCCCAGAGCAGCGCGGGCCTGTCCAGGGCGGCCCCGGCACCGTGGGCAGCGTCTCCGGACGGAGGCCTGTGCATCAGTGTGTCGGAGCCCTGGGGACTCCGGGCCTGCTCGGGGCTCCCGGCTTCCGTGCCGAAACCTCCCCTCACCACTGCTGGGCCGTGACCGTCCACAGCCTGGGCGGGCCCTCCCGGCCGGATCCATCCATCCCACGCGGCCAGGGGGGCTGGACTGGGAATGACAAGGCGAGACAACCGGGAACACGCTGCACAGCAGAAGCTGCATTTGGCTTTAGCGTTAAGGCCGGGGTGGGGCGGAGAGCCCTGCCGGAGAGGCCAGCACCCCCGGGAGGGCCCAGCACGCCCGGCCCGCCGCGCCTTTGTGGCCCCCGGGTCCCTGCTGCAGCCCCTGCTCCACGGGCCCCTCCACCTCCACGCTTAAAGTGCTGGGTGCCTGGGAGGGAGGCTGGGGCTGGCTGGGAGTTCTGCAGGCGATGCTCATACTGTCCCCGCAGGCTCTTATTTTAGGATGTAGTTAATAAACAGCTGACACGCCAGGAACACGCAGAGCAGGAACCAGGATCGGGGGCTCTGCAGGAGGCCCGGGGCCGGCCCCCGCGCGGCCTGTGCCGTGGAGCTCAGCATGGCCGAGAGGTGCCTGCAATGACAGAGGCAGCTCACGGGGACTGTGACGGGGCCGGCATGGCCCCCCTCCCACAGGCCGAGCGGGTGCCCCTGAGTGCTGACCAGGTGCTGGACACAGAGCGGAGCTGGGGATGGGAGGGGCCTCTCGCAAATGCCTGGGGGCGCCACCCATCCGGGTCACAGAGTGCGGCCCTCGGGCATCCTGAGGATCCACTCCGCACGGGCGGGCCAGCAGTGAGCCCAGGCTGCCACCTGGCTCCACGCACCTTGGGGTCTCTCTTGGGGCTACCCCCAGGCCTACACCGGGGCTGGCACCTTCCTCTGGGCTCCTTGAAGTCTGCGGCCCCGTGTCCACCGAGCACTGCCACCTCAGCCTGGTCCAGCACCACGCCCTGTGCCACCCACCACCCCCACACGCTGGCTCACCAGGAAGGGACCCTAGGAGGTTTCTTCGGGTCCCCGCCCTGCAGCAGGACCCTCAGGTTCTGGCTCCAGTGACAGCCCAGGCCGTGGCCTCCCAGGCCTCCCTCGGCCCCCCAGCCGTCCCGCACCAGGCCCACCTGTGCAGCTCCTGCTGGACCTCGCGGATGGAGAGGATGGCCTCGTGCAGGGCCTGCAGCCGCCGCGCCACCTTCCTGCACCGAGGGCACGGGCTCTCGCCGCCTGGGTGGGCCCAGGGGACGGGGAGACACAGGAGGGGAGGGGAGACAAGGATGAGCCGCGGGCCCGGGGCTGCCATGTGGGTCACGGGGTCCGCCCAGCTCATGGGAAACCCGCCGGACCAAGCCGGGGGCACAGGGAGACACGGGAGGGTGCTGATGAGGGAGGGGTGCTGACAGGCTCAGCTGGCCCCTAACGCACCCCGGGAGGCAGATGTGGCCCAGGTGTGCTCGTTCCCACAGAGGCAGGGACAAAGTCTGGGAGACACAGGCTGCCCAGGGACACGAAAGAGCAGAGAGGTGGGCAGGACCAGAGGACAGGGGCAGGTGGACACTGCCCACACCGGCCCCACCAGCTTAGGGAGCCCTGGCCTGGGCCCGCCCCTTCCTCCCCCACCCCCACCACGTCCCCATCAGCCTCTGGGCTGCCCCCCAGCTCCGACAGGGCAGAGCCCGCTGGGAGGACGGTCAGGGCAGGCAGAGGAGTCCCTGCCCGGGAGGCCCCCACCCTGGGCAGGTGCCTCTCTGGCCCTTCCCATCCTGCAGAGGGACTGGGGGGCGGCCGGTCCCCCCCCCAGCTGCCCTCCTGCCAGGTCCGTGTCTGAGGCGCCAACCAGTCAGGGCTCACCTGGAACAAAGTCTCCATCCTGGTCCTCGTCCGAGAGCTCCGGGCAGGACTCAGGCGTGGAGCCGCTGCTCTCGGTGACCTGGCTGTGGCCGGAGGGCTGGTCACTGGCCTTGCGGAGCCGCCGGTCTGGGCCAGGCCTCTGCAGAGAGGTAGAGCTGCTGTGGCCAGGAGCCCCCCCAGCCCCCGCATGGGCCCTCGGGGACACAGTGGCCCGCTCACGCCAGCGCAGCGCTAGAGGAGGCTGCAGGCAGAGAAGGCAGCTGCCCGCGGTGTAGGTGGCCGGGACAGTTTGAGTCTGGGCCCTGGTCATGGCCCCTCTGGGCCTATTTCCCACTGGTGATGTGGGCTGCTGACCCCTCCTTAGCGGCGGGGCCTGCGAGGCAGTGAGGACGGGTCTGCCCCACGCCCAGCACAGGCTCGTGCCCGACAGACGCAGGGAGGTCGCCACGGGGGCCGTGCTGGCTCTGACCCGGGAGGCGCGAGGCAGCAGCTCAGGCCACTGTGTGTGCTGGCAGGAACATGGGACGGCTGGGGCCCCCCACACCGACGGGACGTCTCTGCCGGGAGCACCCAGCTCAGCCGGCTGCTAACAAGCCCCAGGAGCACAGGTGTGGCCAAGGTGAGGCTCGTCTGCTTGGCTGCAACTGGAGCTCACAAGGCCGCGCGGACACAGGCTGGTGCTCAGGGGTTGGGCAAACAGCAGGACTGGACTGTGGCTGCCCCCACGTGACACCAGGCCTGTGGGCCCAGAGGGGCCAAGAGGTGCCAGGGACACAGCGTCGGAGGTGGGTCAGAGCTGGGACAGGTGGGTAGGAGAGGGGGGAGGTGGATTTGGACACAAAGTGATCAGCAGTGACCACCCTGGGACCTCAAGGCATGGGGTGGCCGAGGCTGGGGAGATGGGGGAGGATGCCGCGGGCACTGGGGGTGGATGCGGCCCAGTGAGTTGGGCACCACTTGGTGGCCACCGTGGCACGGCGCCATGGGGACCCCAGGCACCCCTCAAAAGCCACACGTGAGCCAAGGCTGCTCCCTGCCTCCATGTTCCTCCCCGGGCTGCCTGCCGCCCTCCCGCCTTTTCTGGGCCCGAGATCTGTGCAAACGAACGCTGGCCCCTCCTCTCCCCGCTTGGCCAAGGTTCCCGGGCTCAGTCCCTCCTCGGTAGATGGGATAATGTGGCCACTGCATTGGCGGAGGGTGACTTTGGGGACAGTGGGCTGGCGTCCAGCAGACCCTGGCTCAGTGCCTCACATATCAGGGTGCCGGGAACCGAGTGTTCTGCAAACCCACGTGTCTTGGGTCCCACGATGGGGGGACGAGGGGCTGGGGCCCAGGGAGGGGGCGGCAGGGTGGCGAGGGTAGGGTGCTGGGAACCGAGTGTTCTGCAAACGCACGTGTCTTGGGTCCCACGATGGGGGGACGAGGGGCTGGGGCCCAGGGAGGGGGCGGCGGGGTGGCGAGGGTGTGGGGGGCGCCACACCTGCAGCTGAGAACAGCCCTGGGCTGGGCCGGGGGGTGCTGACCTCGTGCCTGGGCCCCGGGCTGCCCCGGAAGGGGGCCTGGTGGGCCGCGGCCTCCCGCCGCAGGGTGTGCAGGATCCCGTCTTGCTCAAACTGGGCGACGTCCTTCGTGGGGTCCCAGGGGCTGCGGCTGGAGGGTCCAGAGGGCACGTGTCGGCAGAGGCAGTGGCCTCGGGGAGAGGGGGCCGTTCTGGGCAGCCCTGGGGCTCCCACCGGTGGCCAGGGCCCCAGGACAGCATCCACTGCCACCGGCCGCGGCAGTGAGGGCTGGCGGGGAGGGGCTCCGACCCTCCCTCTCCCTCACCGGCTCCTCCAGGTGCCGGCTCAGGTCCAGCCCCACCGCGTGGCCCCCAGGGCTGCCGCCTGCCCGCGCTCACTTCTCGTATCGGTAGCGCCACTCCTGGGTGGCGGGGTCCAGGAGGAACAGCTGCGGCTTCCAGGGCGTGAGGCTTTGCTGGCGCTCGCGGGTTCGCTGCCGCTGCGCCTCTTCCAGCGCAAACTTTTCCTGCGTGGCCTTGTGCTGGTCACCCTTGTTGATGGCCCTGGTGACATGCTGCCAGAGCCTGCAGGCAGCAGACCCACCCTGAGCTGGGGCAGCCCCAACTCCGAGGCAGCTTGGAGTCAGGGCCCCTTGTCCCTGGAAGGGAGGCTCAGAGCAACCTCTGCTTGATTGCCTCCAGTGACAGGGAGCTCACTATCTTGCAGGGAGCCTATCTCCCAGGTGCTGTTTTTTCTCCGTGAGATGGTTTTCCCTGCACTGAGCTCCCACCTGCTGCCTTCAGGCACCTCCCAGAGGAGCTGTCGGTCACCTGCCCGCAATGACAGGGGTAGCAGGGGGAGCCTGCTCTTCCCCAGGCCTCACCCCCTCCACCGCGCTGCCAGGACATGTGATCTGCCAGGAGGGGCCCACTCTGAGGTCTGCCCTCCCCGCCAGGGACATCCTGGGGACACGCTCACAGCACTGCGGTCAGCAGGGCCCTCGGTGCCGGGCGGCCTCACCTCTCGGACTCCAGCTCCGTCTGCTCCTCGAACAGCACCGTGCGGCGCTTCAGCCTCTGCCCGCGGACCTCCCTGCTCGGGCTCCAGAAGAGCTCGGCGCTGCCGCTTCCCTCCTCCTTGATAAACACGTCACTGTCCTGCCCAGACGGCCGGGCAGGGTCAGAGGTGCTGGCCTGGGCGAGGACTGTCCAGCCACGCTCGCCCGGGGGACGCCCTTACCCAGTGTCCCGTGAGACTGGCCAGGACGTCGTCCCCCGACGAGATCTTCCCTGAGATCTGGTTGATGCTCGTGCTGCTCCCAAAAAAGGGCTGCAGGGCCCAGGACAGAGCCAGTGAGGGGCGGGGCCCTTCCGAGGCACATCCTCGGGGACACGGAGCAGCCACTCTCACGGGGTGCCTGGGAGCCCGGCCGGAGCCAGACTCGATGCCGGAGGAGGCCGGGTTTGCCCAGTGCCCCCACCGGATGCAGGCCCCGGGAGGAGGGGCCGGGCCCCCCAGCTCTGCTCCTCCTGGGGCCCCGTCTGTATACAGCATGCCAGGGGCTGCTCCCCCATGTGCCTTGCTTGGGGAACCTTCCCTGGGGAGCGAGAGGGTGGCAGGAGGATCCCAGGGTCCCGTCCCTTCCCTGGCCCAGCTCCAGGCCTCACCCCCGCCAGGCCGCGGCCAGCACTACCTTGAGCTTGAAGTCCAGCTCGGCCTGGAAGTTGTTCTTCGCACACTCGATGGTCACTTTCCCGCCCAGCTCCATGGTCATTGTGCCGTACAGGATTCCTGAAATGCAGCCGGTGTCAGGGGTCGGGCCCCCCCGGCCCTGCTGAGCCCTGGGCGGCCTGTGTCACATCCCGGGGGGGCGAGAAGGGAGAGTGGAGAAGACAGGAGCTCCGGGAGCAGAGCCACACGTGGAGGGGCGGAGCCTGGGCTGCGGCCTGGTCCCTCGGTGACCGTCGCCCCCAGGAAGGGGTTCTTGGTCCTCGCTGGGGCCTTTGCTCAGGTCCCGGGGTCACCCCCATCCCAGGCTCCCGAGAGCCCCCAGGACACGCAGGGCACGCTCTCTCGCCTCTGCAGTCCCTGCTCCAACGTCCCCTCCCAGCGGCGGGTGTCGTCCCCACGCACTGCCGCGTCCCAGGACGGCGCCCTGCACACCGTGGGCACCGGCACCCAGGACGGCACCTGGCATACGTTTAAAAATTAATCCGTCTTTTTGTCAATGAGCAAAGGAAAGAATGAATCTACCCCGGGCCATATGGGGGACGCAATCTAATTAAAGAAGCCAACACACCAGAAAACCAAAATATTTCCACTCCGAAACACTTGGAAATATGGGGTAAAATGTGTCTCTTTCAAAAATGAAAGAATGAAAGAAAAAAGACCAGCTGTTTGTAATAGCGGAGGCTTGAAACACCCCCAGATCCCCCCGCACGCGGGGGGCTGGTCGAACGCACCCGGCCCGCGCACACGACGGAGACGCCTGCGGCCCGGAAGGAACGAGGAGGGTCCGCGCGTGCCGAGGGGTCCAGACAGCGCGGCCCCGACCCCCAGTACAGTTAGATATTTTAGCTTAATTATTAAAAATTAGAATTATAAAAGAATTTTAAAGAGCAATTCCTAGAAACCACAAGTAACATGAAGTAAGAAACCTGAACTGAGTGGCGGCTGGTGGCAGGATCTCAGAGGAGACCGATTCCAGGTGACCTTAAAAGTCCCAGTGGGACAGACTTAGGACAGAGACGGTCACACAAATCCAACCGCACACTGTCATCGTCATCGTACTGTGGCGGTATTCTAGACGGCCACATGTGTGACGCGGGACATGAACAGGAGTCACCACGGTTGTGTCCCTGAAAACGGGGCTTTTCGGCCTGGCGGGAGGATGAGGTGTCAGGTGAGCGGACGGCCAGCATCCTGCCACCCTGCGTCCCGCTAAGCGCGAGTGTGAACTCGGGATCTATTTTAAACCGACCACAAAGAAGGTTTCTATGTTCAGCTCACCGGGAAGTCTCAGAAGCAATGACCAAGCCTCTCCTAAGAAACACTCTGGGGGAGGGTGGTGGCGATGGTCACCCTGCCACTCAACTGTCCACTTAAAAATGGGTAAGGTGGCAGATTTTGTTACGTGCACTTTATCACAATAAGAAAAATGGACAAAAAAGAGAAGCAGATCTGAGCCCCAGCCCTGGTCTCCAAACCTCATTGCCTACGGGAAGGAACTGGGCTCCCTAGAGAAATGGCCGCTCCGGGTCCGGAGCAGGAAGCATCCAAGGTGCTCTCGTGGCCACACCAGCAAAGTGGCCACGGTGTGTAGAAGGGCCCAGAAGCCAACAGTGGGCCCCGCCCCCCGGCCAAAGAAGAGACAATGTGAGTGTCAGTGAGGGTGACGAGTGACTGGAAGCCACTCAATACGTTCTCATCGAATGTTAATAAAACCACAGCCACGGCGACCGCAGCCACCAGCCTTTGGCGGGTAGCGGGAAAACACTCATCCTGAAAACACTTGGCGTTTATCCCAAAGCCCGCTGAGCCCACGGGGCGGCCATGCAGCAGGCGGGGAGCTTCCTGCTGGTAAGTGAGGGAGGAGCCACGGAACGAGCCACGGAACGTCACCACCCGCAACACCCAGCAAACGGACAGATCTAGGGACGAGAACCAACATCCACTAACATGGCAAAGAACACCCCACACTGCACACCGGCTGTGGGCAGACACGGGGCCCCTCAGAAGCGTGCTGTTGGGAAGACCGCGCCGAGGGTGCCCGCACGCCACAGAGCACAGCCACGGAAATCCCGCCCGGAGGAAACCGCAAGAAGATGACCCATTTCTCAGACAAATATGCAAGGGGAAAACCGGCAAGAGAGACGCCAAGGAACTGGAAAGACAGAGAAACCGCGCACAGAGCGTGAGCCTGGTGCAGAGCCCTCCTCAGACGAATGAGCTGTAACATGAGTGTGCACATGCCTACCTCAACATGCATGTGCACTGCACATCTCAACACGTGTGCACGTGCACGTCTCAACACATGTGTGCATGTCTCAACACGTGTGCATATGCACATCTCAACACGTGTGTGCACATGCACGTCTCAACACGTGCATGTGCCTGTCTCAACACACATGTGCACTGCACATCTCAACACGTGTGCATGTGCATGTCTCAACACGTGTGTGCACATCTCAACACACGTGTACACATGCCTACCTCAACATGTATGTGTACTGCACATCTCAACACGTGTGCATGTGCACGTCTCAACACATGTGTGCATGTCTCAACACGTGTGCATATGCACATCTCAACATGTGTGTGCACATGCACGTCTCAACACATGTGTATGTGCCTGCCTCAACACACATGTGCACTGCACATCTCAACACGTGTGCATGTGCACGTCTCAACACATGTGTGCATGTCTCAACACGTGTGCATATGCACATCTCAACATGTGTGTGCACATGCATGTCTCAACACATGTGTATGTGCCTGCCTCAACACACATGTGCACTGCACATCTCAACACGTGTGCGCACATGCACGTCTCAACATGTGTGTGCACGTGCATGTCTCAACACACGTGTGCACATGCCTATCTCAACATGCATGTGCACTGCACATCTCAACACGTGTGCATGTGCACGTCTCAACACGTGTGCATGCCTCAACACGTGTGCACATGCACATCTCAACACGCGTGTGCACATGCACGTCTCAACACACGTGCATGTGCCTGTCTCAACACACATGTGCACTGCACATCTCAACACGTGTGCCCATGCACATCTCAACACATGTGTGCATGTGCATGTCTCAACACGTGTGTGCACATCTCAACACATGTGTGCATGTGCATGTCTCAACACGTGTGTGCACATCTCAACACATGTGTGCACATGCCTACCTCAACATGCATGTGTACTGCACATCTCAACACGTGTGCGTGTGCACGTCTCAACACGTGTGCATGTCTCAACACGTGTGTGTATGCACGTCTCAACACGTGTGCACGTGCACGTCTCAACACGTGTGTGCACGTGCATGCCTCAACACACATGCACACACCAGCTGGCAGCTCCCAACACAGACTGAGTATCTGATGATAAGAAAAGAGCCTCAGTTTTGGGTTGTTTTTTTTTTCGGTGTGATGATAGCATCGTGGCTGTGGTTAAAAAGGGCAATCCTGGAGGAGACACTTTCAGGGTGGGAGTTACGCTCACCACGGCCGGTCCAACCGTAGGGGGTTGTCAGCGCTTATGAGCACTCGTGCCACTGAAGTTGGTATATGACCCCCCACTGCTAAATTTGACTGGCTTTAAAAAAAATAGAAAAAAAATTTTTTTTAAAGGGAAATCTTTATCTTTCAGTGATACACAATAAAATACAGAGATGACATGACATGATGTCTGGGATGAACGTCCAGGTGATCGGAGGGAGAATATGTGGGGTCCGCAGCAGTGTGACGGTGGCGTCCCACACCGTGGGCTCCTGCACTGCACTTCCACGCGTGTTTGAGGGCTGCCATAATACAAGGTGAAAAAAGTATATAATGTTCTTTTAAATGCACGGATGAGCAGGTGTGTGTACAACAACACCAGGGAAATCCCTGGACGAGAAAACAAGGAAGGAAAAGTCGAGGAGGAGGAGGAGGAGGAGCGGGGAGGGAGGAGGAGGAGCGGGGAGGGAGGAGGAGGAGCGGGGAGGGAGGAGGAGGAGCGGGGAGGGAGGAGGAGGAGCGAGGAGGGAGGAGGAAGACCAGGGAGGAGCGTTTGTTGCTCTCAGATCTTGGTTTCTGAGGTTCCCACGGGGAGCAGTGCTAGGTCCCCGGGCCGGAGTAACAAGGACAGTTGTTGGGAGACGTGTGCACAGAGCGGGGACTCAGGTGGCTGCACCCTCAGCGAGAGGAAGAGCTGCGGAAGCTACAGGAAGCCCCTGCACTGCAGACGGAGAGTCCCCGAATCTGTAAGGTGAGCCTGGGAGTCACACATTCTCGGTGAGGGCCCAGGAAAACCAGAATCCCCAGGTTTTACTAAATACAGCCGCTCACTGAATATCTGTGGCAGTGGGGACACAGTGGCAAACAAATTAGAATATTAGAATTATCAGGGAGAGAAGATAAAGCATTTGTATTTGTCATGTTCAAAGGTTTTTAGAAAGGGGTTGCAAACATGACCAAGGAACAAGAGCAAAGGAACAGGCGGGTTTGAAATGGAACCAAGCACAACTTCTAGGAAAACAAAACATCAGCACTGAAAGCTTGATGGGTGAGTTCAATCAACATCAGGTTAGAGTTACAGATGTATCTAAAGGAATTATCTAGAATGCAAAGAGATAAAAGAGATGACGGAAACATTGTGGAATACTGAGCATGGAAGGAGATGGTTTAGCTTATGTCTCACTGGAGTTCTAGGAAAAAGAGAGAAATGAAGAGTGAGGCAGTATTAAAAAATCTTGATGGTAGGAAAAAAAATCACGGCGAGGAGCTGGGGCTGCCATGAGCTGTGACGGTGCCACCGCACCCCGGCCCAGGCGGGGCACAGAGCGAGGCCTCGTCCCCAAGAACAAACAATAATGGCTGAACATTTCCAGATTAAAAATTTCCAGATCAAAGCCAAGAAACCTCAGATTCGAAGAGTTCAAACAAACAAAAACCCTCCATCGGCGAAAATACAAAAGCAGTGCAGAGCCGGCAAGCCACAGAGAGACAGGGAGGGATCTTCCGGTGCGTGCTAAGAAGCCAACCTGAAAAGGCTGCAGCCCGTGCGATTCCGGCCACGTGGCGTTACGGAAAAGGCAAAACCGCGGAGACAGTAAAAGCATCCACGGTCGCCAGGGTTCGGGGAGGGAGGGATGAATAGGGGGGTTCGTCTGGTCCTTCTAATCGTAAGCGATTTTGGGGTGTGAGACTCTTCCGCGTGACACGGCGATGGTGGGGGTCTGTGGGAACTCTCCGGGCTTTGTGCTCAATTTTCCTGTAAACCTAAAACTACTGCACAAAAATAAAGTCTATGAATTAAAAAATAAAAAAGAAATCCAAACCTGGACGCGCTATAGTGAGACCACCTTAAAGGCAGCTACAGAGAAAAAGGGGCTTTGTAACTGACAGGCCAGTCGATCGCCAACCAGCAAGGCCCCCAGAGGGCGACACGAGACGTGTTCACGTGGGAGAAAACAGCAACCTACCTGCAATTACACGTTCGCCTTAAAAATCACTGACAAGTGAGGGTGAAATAAAGATACCTTCACGCAAATAAAAACCGAAAGGTCTAGCGCCCGGGCACGCTCACTGAGGCCCGCTCCGCCCGGGCGGCGCTCACCTTTGCAGTGGGCGTAGGGCATGGTGAGGGTGTACTCCTCCGCTCGGCTCAGCAAGGTGAGCGTGGCTTTGCCGTCCAGCAGGGCTGACAGCGAGTTCCCTGGGGAGACAGGGGCAGGCGGGACAGTGAGCGCAGACTGTGAGCCGGGAGTCACAGGCTCTGAGCTCCTTCAGGCCGTGTGACTCTGGGACAGTCCTTGGCCCCTCTGAGCTTCAGATGCTGGAAAGGCCCTGGCCGGTCTGCACGTGGCGTCTGCCCTGCGAAGCTCAGCAACTTTTGATGTGCCAATGGTTCATTTCAGTTACTAAACCAGAGAGTCTCACGGTGAGCCCCTCTTGGATTTTATTTTATTTATCTTTTGTTGAGACAGAGTCTCACTCTGTTGCCCGGGCTAGAGTGCCGTGGTGTCAGCCTAGCTCACAGCAACCTCAAACTCCTGGGCTCAAGCGATCCTCCTGCCTCAGCCTCCCAAGTAGCTGGGACTGCAGGCATGCACCACCATGCCCGGCTAATTTTTTCTATATATATTTTAGTTAGCCAGATAATTTCTTTCAACTTTTAGTAGAGACGGGGTCTCGCTCTTGCTCAGGCTGGTCTCGAACTCCTGACCTCGAGCGATCCTCCCTCCTCGGCCTCCCAGAGTGCTAGGATTACAGGCGTGAGCCACCGCGCCCGGCCCCCTCTTGGATTTTATACACCCCTGTGGAGGGCGCGCCCCAGTCTGGGCTGGGAAGATGGGCCGAGCCCGTGGGCAGACGCCACCGGCTACCCCTCCGCAGACGTCTGCACACACAGGGTGTTCTCCACGCACCCCGCAGACAGCTGGGCACGCACGGTGCTCAGCACACGCCTGCCCACAGATGACAAGGACAAAAAGGATGCACCTGATGGGAAAAGAATGGAAATGGACGTTTTCTGAGCACCCGCGGCTGCCCGGCCCCAGAGCAGCCCTGTCCACCAGAAGTTTCTGCAAAGATGGGAGCGTTCGATCCTGCCTGTCCCACTCGGGGGCACCAGCCACGTGTGCCCGCTGAGCCCGTGTAACACAGCCCCCACAACTAAGGGGCTGCTGCGTCCCGTGTTTTATCTCATTTTAGTCCCTTTAAATAGCTACGTGTGGCCAGAGGCTCCCGACCGGTGCAGCTCGCGTCCCCACCTGCCCACAGCATCCCTGCCAGGGGCGCCACTCGCAGCTGGGGGCACTGGGTGTGGGACTGGCTCTGCCAGCGCCAGGGTCTGAGCACTTTTATCACCCATGTGGTCTCTGGCCACGCAGAGACATGCACACGGCCACCCCTTGAGGTCTGGGTGTCCCCGGCCCCTAGAGCCCAGGCCTCCCCGGGCTGCGCCTCTCACCGTAGAACCTGGACTTGGCCGTGATGCTGCCGGTGATGCAGAAGCCGTCCTTGCGGTTGCTGACGTGGAAGGCAGACACGGGCGGGTGGTGGGACACCTGTGTGCGGGGAGGCGGCTCTGGACACAGCCCCGAGGTGAGCACCCCAGGGAGGCGAGGGCCCGGCTGCCCGATGTCCCCTCCACTCCGCCTGGTGCCCAGTCCCGGGACCAGGCAGAGGACCGTCCCGGCTCCTGTTCCAGATGCTCAGGGCAGCCTTGAATCCCTGAATCAGCCCAGAGCTCGCCTTGGGAGTGGGACGCACCAGCCCCTGTCCCCAGGGAGACACCGCCTGCTGTCACAGCCGCCGGGCTGTGTCTGCACCTTCTGCGAGATGCCCCGGTCCGGAGCCCTTCCCACGGGCAGGCCCCCAAGAAATGTGCCCGCAGGGTCAGGCTTGCTCCTGCTCGCTGCTGGGCCCGCCCCCCGGAGCCCGGGCCGCGGGGGTCTTGCCTGCTCTGCTATGTAGAACGTGTGGCTGTCGGTCTGGGGGTGGAACCAGCAGCAGCGGAAGGTCTCCCCCAGGATGGGGTTGTAGGGCTTCTTGATTCCCTGCGGGCAACAGACAGGAAGGCGCTGGAGCAGCCGGCGGGGAGGGGCTCACGTGCCGGGAGTGGCATGGACTGAGGCGGAGTGTGGTGGCTGCCTGTCCCCTGGGCTCTAGGACGACGGCCTGGTTTGCCGCCAGTGTCTGGGAACAGCACCCCACTTCTGCTCGGGGGACACTATGCTTTGCTGGTGGTTTACATTGCGGGGGCAGCCTAGAGCATTCTGCCCAATTCTCGGCTCAGAGGGGGACAGGACACCCCGATGAAGTCACGGTCTCCCTGGACTTCGGGTATAGCCCACACACGACCCACTGAAAGCTGCCTGCAGAAAGCACCATGTGGTCAGCAGACCCAGCGCCACCCCCAACCTGCTTGGGACTTGGGTTGTCCCTTCCTCTCCCTGAGCCTCAGTTTCCCCAACTGCATGATGAAGAGGTGGAACCAGAATTGTGGTTTTCAAACTTGTGTACCATGGAACCCCAGGGCTCCGTGGTGGGGGAGGGGCATGGGTGGGGCTGCACACCCATCTCCCCCGACAACCAGGGCAGCCCGAGTCCTGGGTTTGGGGCTCTAAAAATGGGTTCCATGACTAAAAAGTGACGAAAACCACAGGTCCCTAAGGCACCTTGCTGTTCAGGGTGGAAAGCGCCGTTCCCGGCACCGTGGTGGGCTGAGGCTGCTCTCTTGGGGGTGGGGAACGCCCAGCTTGGGTCCCTCAGGGAACCAGGGCCACCCTGGGGGGCTGTCCAGGGGCCCCTCCAGGGGAAGTCAGGGCCCACTGCGCGATGACCAGGACCTTCAAGGCCGTGGGCAGCAGGGTGCCAGGGACTCAGGGCGGGGGCCACGGACGGAACAGCCAGACCCGGGGGCCAGAGCCCCGCCCTGCCCAGCGCGTCTTACCTTGGGCTTCTTGTAGAAGCCAGACAGGTACCAGCGCAGCACGAGCTTGATGCGGCTGTAGGCGTCCTCCTCCACCGCGGCCCTGCGGGGGGCGGGACAGCTCTGACCCAGGCAGCGTCCCTGACCCCGCTCCTACCATCCGACCTCTGTCCATTCCGCTGGAAAAAGGCCACCAGGCCCCATCCCGCCGGGCAGCCTCAAGGCGGGGGGTTCTCCCAAAGGGCCAGGGCTGCTCCCATGCTGGGGCCGGGAGCGGGGCTGCCAGGCTGCCCCCGCCTCCAGGAAGGCCCCGATGCTCCCGCTGCCTGGCCCCCTTTCCTGCCGCTGCAGCCCACCCAGCCAGCCTGCGGCCGCGGGGCTCAGGACACACAGCAGGTGCTGGGCACTGACCCCACACACGCCACCAATGGCCACAGCCTCAGAACCGCCTGCCACGCTCCCTCTGCTCCAGCGCCTCCCAGGCTGGTCCCGGGGACAGGGTCCCTGGGAGGCCAGAGCCACAGGGACAGTGGGCCGAGCTCAGCCCGGCCAGAGGAGACCTGCAGGGTCTCGGCGCCCCTCCGCGGCGCACCTGGAGAGCAGGTCGGCGTGGCAGTAGTAGTCGGAGAGCTTGCTGAGGAAGGAGCGCGGCTCCAGCACGAAGGTGGGCAGCGCCACGCGGGACAGGTCCATGCCCGGCCGCAGCTGCTTCAGCAGGACCCACATCAGACTCTTGTGCTCCTCCGACACCGTCTCCACCTGCGCCGCCTCGCCCAGCTGCGCGGAGGGGCCGCGGTCAGGCCCCGGCGAGGGTGGGCAGGACGAGCTGCTCCTGCCCGGCCCGCCCCCTCCCGCCGGCCACCCGGGCCCCCGCGGAGACCCGGCCATGAAGCCCACGTGTGGACGCGTGGGACTTGGGCCCGGCGTTCGGGGCTTCAGCCTGTCCTGTCCTCACAGCTGCCTGGTGAGGCAGGCGGCCGCCTGCTCTTCTGCTTTTTCTGAAAAACCATTATTACTATTTTAAAATTTCTTTTATCTCTCTCTCTTATTTTTAGCCACTTTACCAAGGCGTGATTGGTGCACAGAGAGTTCTAGATCGTGAACGAACACAGTGCACGAGTCTGGGGACAAGTGCGGCCAGGAAACCATCGGTCCCTGCCCTGCACTCGCCCGCCCGTCCGAGGCCTGCACGTCCTTCAGGAAGGCCCCTCGTTTGCTCAAAGTGAGGGGGTGCCCTGGACCCTCCTCCTTCTCTGAGACATCGAACCCTCCCCACAGCTCTTCCTGCTCTAGACTTGCGCCTGGTGGCAGCCCCAGGGCATGCACAGGGACAGAGGTCCTGCCCCCTCCGCAGAGGGGGCGAGTGACTTGCCCAGGGTCACACAGCTAGGGTGCAGCGTAGGTGGGACTTGAACTGAGGACGGTCTGCACTCTTAGCTTGATGGCCGCTGCCCCGGGAGGCAGGAGGATGGGGAGCCGGCAGCAGGCCCTGCATCAGGGGCCGGCTCCACCCTGCTGGGCTGCCTCAGGCAAGCCGCTCTGCCCCTCTGTGCACACAGAGCTGTGGACAAGTCCCATGGCACTGGTCCAGCGGGCTTTGGCCCTCATGAGCCTCCTGTCCTCCTGTCACGGTGCATCCCAGCCTGGGGGGGTTGCCGAGTGCACCCCGCACCCCCACGCCAGCCAGCGGCCAGGCGCACAGCAAGCGGCCTCTCTTGGAAGAGGGGAGCGTGTCCACCCAAGCGTCCCAGCCATGCCGCCAGGGGACAGGGCAGTGAGACCCACTCCAGACCCTCATGCCCCGCCCCTGGGGGGCCTTGGCACTTCTACCTCTGCCTCTAGCATGGGGGCCTGAAGCGGGGGGCTGCCTGGGGCTGGGGGCTCTCACCTCCCCGAGCTCCTCGTGGACCTGCTCCACGTAGGTGGTCCCCCTGTGCGTGGGGGCCCCGGGGGTCTCCGACTGGTCACTCCCACTCTCGGTCTTCCGGCTGTGGTCCTGGGTCTCGGGATCTGACTCCTCGGGGTTCTCTCTCTCCGACTTGTCTGAGAACGCGTCGTTCTCCGAGCGGCTCTCCAGGGACGGCCCGTTCAGTCTGGAAGGCAGATGGCGCCCGTGGGTCCGAGGGCCAGGCAGCCCACGGCGGGCCGGGAGCCACATCCCCCACTCGATCCCCCCAACAACCTGCCCCTGACCCTGTCGGCCCCTTTCAGACAGAGAAACTGAGGCTGCCGGAGCCACAGCGGGAGTGAGTCACTGCCCCAGCCCTGCAGCCTGAGCCCTCGGCCCTCCCGCCCGCGACCCCAGGAGCCAGGGCCAGCCCCGCCCCACTCACGGGAACAGGTCCTGGTCCGCGTGGACGGCGGCCGTGGCGGGCAGCCCGTAGAGCGAGGAGGGCGATGCGTCCGGCGAGGACCCCGGCTCCCCGTCCAGGCCCGGCTTGCAGGTGCCGCAGCGCAGCAGGCTGGAGCAGCGCAGCGCCAGCTCCAGGGCGTCCAGCCAGCAGCGGCCTGGGGGGGACACAGGGTCAGCCCCCGCCTGCCCCGGGCCCACCCCGCCCCTGTACAGGCCCCCAAGGAGCCCCCAGGAAGCCCCCGCTCGCTCTGTCCCCTCAGGCATCCCACCCGCTCCCCCACCAGGGAGACCCCCTCCCTTCCCCGACCCCCATCCAGCAGGGCTGTGGGGGCAGATAAGGGGACCCCGCGTGGACCAAGGACTTTTGCCGCAGGCCCTGACCAGACGGACGTGCCTGGAGGAGGCACGGCACACTCTCACGAGGGCCAGGAGGCTCCGTGACCCCTCGAGGTCACACGCCGGAGAGCGGGCCGGAGGCTGGGAGAGCAGAGGCAGCTCCCAGCTGTGTGGACAGCGTGGGGTGGGGGTGGGGCAGGCAGCAGAGCTGGACGTCTGCGACCTCTGCCCTCGGCCCCGCCCCTTCCTGGTGGGACCAGCACTGCCTGAGTGTCCTAGCAGGTGTGACCGCTAACAGCGGCTCCTCCGCACACAACAGTGCCCTCGGGTGGCCCACAAACGACGGGTCACGCTGCTAACAAGGGTTATTCAGAGGGAGGCTTCCAGGGTCAGATGGGTGGGGCGCAGGGTTAGGGAACCCCGAGGAAGGCTCCTTGCTTCTCCAGCCTTTACCCTGTGAGGCTCTTGGAGACAAGTGACGTTTTCCCTAACTTTGAAAGCCACCGAGTCCTGCTCTTGGGGCGCACCCCTGGCGCTGGGGGTGGGGGACATGCTGGGGGGCCTTGCTGTGACGTCTCTGAAGCAGCCCCTGTCTTGGGGGACACGTGGGATCCTGCTGGGCTCCCTGCAGGCTCGGCTGGGCTGCGCCCCAGGCTGGGCTGCTCAGCACGGGGGCGGGGCTCACGGGAGGCAGCCCATGGGGCGGTCACAGCTGCCGAGTTGGGCCTCGGGCCCTGAACGCGTGTGTCTGTGGTTGCCACAGACGACTAGACATCCTGACCATTACACATCCTTTGAAGCCTCTGCCTCCTCCTGCAGGAAGCCCACCCTGATACCCACAGGGCCTGTGACACCCACAGGGGCTGTGGACACCCTCCCTGATCGTCCCCTTGCCCGATCCGCCTTGTCTGACAGCTCACGTCTCCCATCAGACCGCAGAGGCCGTGGGCTGCCCTGTCCATCGCAGCCCCGCAGCCCCGTGGGACCCACCACAGAGTTGGGCCGGGGAAAGGAGTGTGGAGGTGGCACTGGGCCACCAGGGGGCGACGTGGCACTGGCAGGACCAGACGCCGGCCGGGGCTCCAAGCTGGACAGCTCTGGGAGGCACCAGCCCCGGGGGCTGGGAGTGGGCGCAGCAGCTATGGAGGGCGACACCCTCAGGAAGGCGACACCCTCAGGAAGGCGACACCCTCAGGAAGGCGACACCCTCAGGAAGGCAGCACCAGTGAGGACATCACTGTGGCTGCCTTGGTGACAGCTGCTGTCCAGCGCACACCAACGGCATGTGATGCATTTGGGAGTCAGCGCAATTCAGACTCATACCCAGGCTCTAGCACCTTCTTCCTGGTGGCGGCCCATGCCTCGGTTTCCTATCTGTCAGGTGCGGACAACAGTGGAACCTGGTGGCTCCATGGTGCCTGGCTCGTGGCTGGAGCTCAGTAATTGTTCCCCGGTTGCTTTTATAAGCTCACTGGATTCTCATAACACTGGGCGGCAAGTGTGATTAGTCACATTCTGCCCCCGGGGAAACTGAGGCTCAGAGAGGGGTCCCAGTGAGTGGCAGGCCTGCCTGGCCCCAAGCTGGGCTCTCCCTGTGACTTCAGGCTGTCTCCTTGGGTGGCAGGGGAAGGGCCTGACCTGGGGCCACCTGCCCCTGGGCTGCAACGCTGAGGGGCGGGCGGGGACTCACCGTCCGACTCGGAGGCGGCCCTGAAGATCAGGTAGCTGCTGGGCAGAGGCTGCGTGATGGAGCCCACGCTCTCGCCTTTGGGGCCCTGGGGGGGCAGAGGCTCAGTGTCACCTGGGGCAACACGCAGGGACAGCTGCACAGACAGGCCACGCAGAACCCCGCAGACCCACACTCAGACCCGGATTCAGGGTCCCCAGGCAGCACAGGGGCAGCGAGAGAGGCGAGCGGGCAATGAGCTCTCCGTTCCCCTTCTCGGCCGGAGGCTCCGCCATCAGCGTCCAGCTCGGGGCCTCCCGAATTCGGGTGGCCAGAACCAGCAAAAGCAAACCCAGGACGCCCAGGTCCACGAGGATCCCAGAGAAAGTGAGTCGCTCTTTGGCAGAAGAAAGTTCCGCACAGTATCTGGGACACGCTCCTACTAAGAAACTTCGATGTTTCTCTGAAACCCAGATGTAACTGGTGTCCTGGACTCTCCCTGGCCACCCCACCCCAACCAGCCCTGGACAGGGCGGCCCCGGGCTGCGAGGGGTGAGGTCTGGGCGTGGGGGGCCCCCGACACGCGGCCGTTCCTCAGTCAGCACCAGGAGCAGCACCGTCCACCCTCCCGGCCCGCGGCTGGGTGAGGGCCCTCGCGTGACCCGCCCCCACCCGTGGCCTGCTGTGTGCTCCCCGGGGGCACAGGGGGGTTCAGAGACGAGCCCCGGGCTCCGCAGCTGCCAGTGAGGGTCCCGCTCCCCTGCACCCCGCCCCGCCGGCCGGCAGCACCTTCACGGCCCACACGGACTGGTCCAGCGGGTGGAACAGCTTGAAGCAGAAGCCGTCCTTCTTGGAGGGCCGCTCGAGCAGCTCGCAGCAGTGCAGCAGCACGGTGCCCACCCACTGGCCCCCCGGGGGCGTCTTGTAGATGAGCAGCGCCCCCGGCTTCAGCACACACCACAGCTTGGTCCAGCTCTTGAGGGTCCCGCGGATCTGCAGGAGCGGCACCGCCATCGAGGCCGGCCCACCCAGGGGCCCTTCTCCACCCCCGCCGGCCCCCCACGCCCCGGCTGGTGTCCCCAGCCCGCCATGTGCAGGGCAGGGGCTGGCGCTGCCGAGTACCCCAGGGGCTCCGTGCAGAACTCGGGGCCCCACTGGGCTGCAGGGTTCTCTCTTGATTATTAAAATGAGCCCCTAAGTTAGGGTGAATCCAAAGAAATACACGGTAGAAATACACGGGCACAGATTTACTGGTGAGGTTCATGAGGGTGAAGTTCAAGGCCAAGGCCAACCAGGGTCCCGGGAGGGGCCAGTGATGAGTAGCGACTGTTGACATTGTCAGCTTAGTAAAATCTGAAACTACCTGTTATTTCTTTTCTCATTATAAATATTCATATACATTCACCGTTGCACGTCATCTCCTGGTCATAACTTGGCGTGGGGTGGGAGGGGCCGGCCCAGGCCAGGCTCTGCAGGTGCCCGGGCCCTGGCACCCCGTGCGCCCAGCAGCGACAGCGCTGCGCAGTCTCACCCCCGCCGCACGGAGGGGAAACTGAGGCTCAGGGCTGGACAAAGGCCTCCTGGCCCCACCTGGGTGGTTCCTGGCACCTCTACCAGTGGCACAGCCCCCGCCCTGCCTGGAAATGGGGTCTCTTGGGGGGAGGCAGAGAGAGACCAGGTGGGGCGAGTCCACACCTGCAAGGACGGGCCAGGTGGGAGGAAACGTGTTTCTGTTGTTTTAAGCTTCCCGGTTTACGGTCATTTGTTACGGCAATCCCAGAAATCGGATCCAGATTCCCAGTGACAAGCACGGGACACTGTCCCCGGGGCGGCTACCTTCAGGCTGTCGGCCATGATGACCACGCTGGGGTCCGTGAGGGCGCGGAGCAGCTGCCTGGTGGCCCGCTTCTTCTCCTGCCGGTAGTTCTCCTTCTGCGCCTGGGCCGGGCACCAAGCCAGGGGTCAGGAGGGGCCCACGCTGCCCCCCGCGCCTCCCGCCGTCCAGCCCACGGTCTGTCCCCCTCCCTTTGTCAGGCAGGGGTGGCATCCTGGCTCAGCTCCCCACTGCTCAGACAGGGACATGGCGGCGCCCCCTCCCTGGGCCCCGGCCCACCTTGAGAGCCTCCTTCTTGGTGACCCTGGCTGTTGGGGACACACACTCCTTGTCAGACCCATTGCACAGCCTGTACTCTGCCTGCAAAAGAGAGACGTGGGTGTGGGGGACAGGGCGTCGGGGTGCAGCCTGCAGCTGCAGAGGGCAAGGGGTGGGCTCGATGCCACAGCTGTGCAGGGCAGAGGTCAGAGAAGAGGGTCCCACCCCGTCCGGCACCCTCTGTCCCGTCCACCAGCACTTCTGGCTCTGCCGCTGGGGGTGGAGGAATAAGGAGGCTGAGGGGAGGCCCTGCCCCCGCACCTGCCCTGGGCACACAGCAGTGAGGAGATGGGGACCCACCCTCCCCTGGGCACATGCAGGGGCGAGGCGAGTGGCGAGTGGCGGGGCAGGAAGGAAAAGCAGGGCTGAGTTCCAACAGGTCTGGAGGGCGGGCCCTGGGGCGGTCAGAGTGCAGAGGGTGGAGCTTGCAGAGGGGGCTCTGGTGGTGGCTACGGGATGGTGACAAGCCCTCAGGCTGGGCTTCTGGGCACCACGCTGCTTCCACCCAAAGCAACAGCCTCCCGGCCCCCTTGTGCCCTCCCCACAGATCGGGGTGTCCACTTTTTGGCCATCGCCCTGTGTCCAGCTCCGGGCAGGGCCGAGGTGTGGGTACAGGCTGTGCGGGGGGTGGGGGGGGACGCCCACCCTGTTCTGGGGGCTGCACGTAGAGGCCAACGCCCAGGGCCTCTCCTGAGCCCGGGCCCGGCACACGCCGACTGCACAGCCGGGAGCAGCAGTCCCAGGCCTGGGGCTGGCAGGGGCCACAGTCCTTCCACAGATGGGGAAACCGAGGGGCACAGACCCAGGTCTACAGGCCACAGGCCGGCGGGCAGCAAGCTACGGCCTGAATCCTGCCTGCCGGCTGCTTCTGCGCAAACCGCAAGCTAAGAACAGATGCTCCATTTTTAAGTGGTTGGAAAAAATCAAAAGAATAATATTTTGTGAGATGTGAGCATCGTATGAAATCCACATTTCCGTGTCCACAAGTGAAGTTTCCTTGGCACACGGCCACACCATTCACACAGACACGCGTTGTTGGTGGCGCTTTTGCGCTTGAACGGCAGCGCCAAGTACCTGGGGCAGAGCCACGGCAGAGCCTGACACGTCATCCGGCCCTTTCCGGAGCAGGTGTGCCCGCCCCGCTCTGCCCGTGGGGCTCTCGCTACAGCCCCAAGGGGACTCCAGGGCCGGGAACCAGAGCCAGCGCCGTGTCCGCCCAGGTGCACCGGCCGCGTGCAGGTACGTTGCCCGACTCACTCACCAATCGTCCAACAGCCCGCGAGGTGGGGCCATCGTGACCGTGCTATGACCAGGGCAGCAGGCCACGGGGAGGCAGAATTCCTCCCACGGCTGCAGGGCGAGCGTGTGGCAGGGAGGGGACTCCAGCCGTTCCGTGGCCTGGTGGTCCCGACGGCGCTGTATGCTGGGCTTTGGCAGCAGGCGCAGGGGTTGGAAAGCAAAGACAACATGACTCTTCGAGGGAGAGACAGACCGTCCCCAAGCGCACAGAGGCGTGAGCGTGAGGGCACAGGGGGTGCTGCGCGCACGGTTTCGTGACTGTGCCCGGGACAAGCATGTTAAATACCAGCTTGTGTCACTGTTACTATCCATTCTGCAGAGGAGGAGACTATGGCACAGAGAGGTTCAGAAACCTGCCCAAAGTCACACAGCTCACAGGAGCAAGCTGGGATTGAACCCAGGCAGTGTCACTCCAGAACAGCACTCTCTCAGCCAGGTAGGAGCACACAGGATCGCAGAAGGGAGGGGCAAGACCCAGCGCCTGGGGGCTCTGCCCAGAAGCAGTCTCTGGGCTGAGGGCTGATGGGAAGGAGCCACATCTGAGTGGCAAGCTGTGTGCCAGACCTTGGCCAGGAGACAGGCCTCCGGGGGCCCAGGCCAACAGACAAGACGCCCCGAGTTCCCCGCCTCGGAGTCCCCTGAGCTGGGATCCTTGTGCACAGAGCACTCAGCTACCTGAGCACATGCTGTTCCCCCAGCTTAGAATGCCCTTCCCTGGGCCGCCCCTGCTCCTTCCTCAGGCCCCTTGGGCCGCCCTCCCAGGAGCAGGACGGCTGGACCACCCCGCAGCAGCAGGCCCTGGTGACACACGCACTGCCCTTGGCCCACCCAGGACTTCTGCAATGACAGCCGCCACCCGATTCTCCGGTCAACTTTTTATCGTGCACAGCTCCCACCAGGGGACGGTCCCATCCCAGCACCTGCTCAGCCCTGGCAGACAGGGGCTTGGCAAGCCCCTCGAATGAAGGAGCGAATGAAGCACGCACCTGCTGCCACCGCCCCGCTGCCCGGCGTCCCCCAGGAATGGCCGAATGGCGCTGTGCTCGCCTTGGCCGGCAGGGGAGGGGAGAAGGCAAGATGCGGGGTGAAGACACCTGCGTCCCCGCCCCAGCCGGGCAAGTCACTGCGGCCCCTGCCCAGCGCCGGGGAGTGCCTGCCCGCTGCTCCTCCCTGAGGGCCACGCTGGGCGCCCTGCCCAGGCACGCCAGGCCCTCTGGTCCCCCCGCACGCTGCCGCACATCAAAGTCTGCTGCAACAGCGACGCCCCCAAGAAATCAGAAAAGCTGCTCAGAACGGTGACTTTTAAGTCTGACCAGAACTTCGCAACCTACAAAAATGACTTAGGGCCGGGCGCGGTGGCTCACGCCTGTAATCCTAGCACTCTGGGAGGCCGAGGCGGGTGGATCGCTCAAGGTCAGGAGTTCGAGACCAGCCTGAGCAAGAGCGAGACCCCGTCTCTACTAAAAATAGAAAGAAACTATATGGACAACTAAAAATATATATAGAAAAATTAGCCGGGCATAGTGGCGCATGCCTGTAGTCCCAGCTACTCGGGAGGCTGAGGCAGGAGGATTGCTTGAGCCCAGGAGTTTGAGGTTGCTGTGAGCTAGGCAGACGCCACGGCACTCACTCTAGCCTGGGCAACAAAGTGAGACTCTGTCTCAAAAAAAAAAAAAAAAAAAAAAAAAAAATGACTTAGAACACACGAGTCAGGGCAACCTACAGAATGGGAGAAAGGAGTTGCAAACGGTACGTCTGATAAAGACCTGGCGTTCAGAACATACAAAGAACTCTTGCAACTCAATGACAGAAAGACCAATGACTCCATCCAACAATGGGCAATGACCTTGAATAGACCGACTGTCGACTGTGGATCAGGATGTGACGACGCCGGTGTTGCCCGTTGCTAGGGAAATGCTAACCGGAACCAGGAGACGCGCTTCACACCCGCTAGGACGGCGGCGACAATAGCAAGTTAAAAGCCCCGAGCAGACGTTGGCGCGCGCCGGGGAGCCTCGAGAACGGGAGCCCGCGTGTGCCGTGGGGGGTCACGCGAAAGGGTGCAGCCGCTGCGGAAAGGAGCTCGGCGGCTCCTCGAGAAGTTCAACATGGAATTCCACATCCCCGTGGAATTCCCATGTGACCCGGCTGTTCCGTCCCCAGGTAGGTACCCGAACAAGTGACAACTGACACGCAAGTCCGTGTGCATGCGTGCTCAGAGCGGCATTCCTCACCCGGCTAAAAACACGGAACGAGCCGCCGTCCGCCGGCTGACGGAGGGAGAGAGAAAGCGTGGGCCGCGCACGCAGCGGCTGCGAGGCAGACTGTACAGAGTAGGACATCCTGGCACACGCCCCGACACGCATGCAGCTTGAAGACGTTATGCTCAGCGGAACCTCCGGACACAGAAGGACAAAGACCGTGACTGCGCGTCCGTGGGGCCCCCACAGTGGCCAGACTCGGAGTCACAGGGGGAGGGGGCCGGGGCGGGGGAGGGGAATTACTGTGTAAAGGGGGCAGAGCTTCGGTTTGGGACGATGAGAAAGTTCCGGAGACGGACGTGCGAGGGCTGTGCCGCGCGGAGGATGTGCTTAATGCCGCTGAACGTGCAGCTCACGGTGGCTGAGATGCTGAACGTCGCACTCTGTGTGTTCTACCGCAGTAAGAGTTTTAAATGCAAACCAGTGAATAATCAGTGACCACAGAGTGGGGGTGAGGGGGGCGCGGACTGTCCCCAGCAGCCGGCAGCCGGGGCCGGGGGGACAGGCAGCTCCAGGACTCAGCGAGGGTCTGGCCGGACCTTCTCGAGGCTGGCGCAGGGACAGAGCGTCCAGCCCCCACCTGCCTGTGTGACAGGTGAGGAACCCGGGCCCAGGAAGCAAGGCTGTCGCTCAAGGTCACCCAGCGTGCCAGGTGGCCAGGGCGGGGCAGGGCCTTGTCATCAGGACCTGGGGCCACCACCCTCGGTCCACGTCGGGGGCTGTGGCTCCCTGGGCTGGGGCCCACAGGGGAGGGAGGGGGTGCTGGGCCCACCCGAGGGCCTGCCCGGGGAGGGCGTGCGGGCTCTGGCCGAACCCTGGAGGGTGACCCGGCAGAGGACACAGCTCCGCACAGGCAGGGGCGGCATGTGCCTCGGTGGTCTCCGTGGGTCTCCCTACAGCAGAAGGCTGTGGGGCCACCTCTGTTGTTATTTTCTGCCCCCGACACCACCTACCAGCTACGTCCTTACCCAGGTCCCCTGTGATACGCCAACAAGGTGGCTTTAATAACAAAACAACTACAAAGCCGTGTTTGTGACTCCGTTGAGCAGCACAGCTAGAGCAGGCGGGAAAGGCAGGCCGGGCCGGCGCCCCTGCTGTCTCTGTCCCCAGCCATTTCCTGCTGTCCCCAGGCCAGGTCCTCTGCCCACCGCCCACCGGTCCTCCCGTGGCCGGGCTCTTACCGGTGGCACCTTTGTGGCAGAGCCTGGAGTCGGGGGCCCCTCATCCTGCGGCAGGGACGGGCCATTGGGCTCCATGTCCTTCCCTGCAAGAGAGCGGCTGGGGTGAGGCCCGCGTGTGGGCAGGGCAGGGCTGCTAACGTGTGGCAGGCGAGGGCTGGGTGCAGCCTGGGAGGGGCAGGAAGCCGCAGGGGTGGCAGCGGCCGCAGGACATTGCCGGAGAGGTCTAATCAGTGCCAGCGAGCGTCACCACTGGGAGGGACTCAGGAGCTCTGGCCAGGCCTCCAAACCCACAGGGAGGAAGCCGGGGCGGGGGCTGGCGGGAAGCCCGCGTCCTGGGCCTGGTGTGGCGTGTAGTTTGGGGTCTGTAAGGCCAGGTCCCCCAGTTTTGAAAGAAGAACGTGACATCCAGGCTCAGAGGCACACGGCGGGTTCAGGGTGCCTAGACCACGTGGCCGTCTGGCCCGAAACCATCGCCCGGGGTGCTGGGACTCGCGGAGGGCGGAGGGCGGTCCTGGCCATGCATCCCACCTGGGCGGACTGGCTAAGGAGGGAGGAGAGACGGGGTGTGGACTCGCTCCTGGGGAAAGGCCTCCCCTGCTCTGCCCCCGTCTGTCTGGAAGCTGCGTCTGTGGGCGGGAATGGCCGCAGGGGAGGCCTGACCCCTGGCGGGACCGCTCTGCCTGCTTCTTGCGGGGCGTGTGTGTGTGCGTGTGTGTGTGTGTGTGTGTGTGTGTGTGTGTTTGTGTGTGTGTACACGTGTATGCACACGTGTGCTGCTGCGTCACCCAGGTCCTCGGCGCTGAGCGGCGGGGAGGCAGCAAGGCTGGGCGTGAGACCCCCAGGGGCTGGGAGCGCGGAGGACGGAGGACGATGCCCACAGACCAGCTGGAGAGCCGGGCTCTGCAGACCCACCTCCCGGAGAGCCCTGGGCAGGGGCTGGGGACCGGACAAGCCGGCACGGTGACGTGAGGAAGTGACTCTGCCCGAAGGCCCCGGAACAGTGCACGGACATCGCTGTCCCCGGCCGGGCCCCGGGAGCCTCTGCCTCCCACCTGCACCCCGTGCCCCGTGCCCTAGCCCAGGGCCCGCGGGTGGCCAGAGGGGCTTTCCTCACCCCCGGGGGGCCTCTCCCTGGGCGCTCCCAGAGCTGCGTGAGGGCCTCTGTGCGGTGCTGCCTCCTGGGCGGGGCAGAACCACTTCCTCAGGTCACTACTATTGGACTACTAATATCGTCTCCATTTTACAGATGAGTAAACTGAGGCTCGCATGACATAGCTGACCTGGGGTCACCCAGCCAGGACAGAAGGGCTGGGGCTCAGGCCATCTGTCCCTAGAGGCTGTGTTTGGGACGACTGCACCACACTCCCTCTCCAAGGACGACCAGTGTCCCCCTGAGGCTGGGCAGTGGGAGCCCCCCTGGACCACCGGGGCCGAAGGCTGTGCCCGGCCCCCAGTGGCGCCAGGCAGCCGTCCTACCCGGCCCTCAAGGGGCTGCGAACCCTCTGCCTGTCAGACCTGCGCAATCCCAGTGTCGGGGGAGAGCCAGCAAAGGTGTCACCCCCCAGACCCCGAGAGACAGAGAGGGGACAGGCCGCCTGAGGTCACACCCCCAGGCGCAGAACTGGGGGCGCGGGGGCCCCGCCCCGCGCGGTGGGCACTCACCCGGGCTGAGCGGGTCCAGCTCATTCTCCCCGCCGAGGAGCAGGTTCCGGAGCTTGCGGGGGTCCACCTTCTGCGGGGTGGAGGACGGCGGGCACAGAGAGAAGCGGCGCCGGAGAAAGGCCTCCTCCTTCATGGCGTGGGCACTTGGGGGCTTCTGGAGGGAGGAAGGAGGGGACGCAGGGTTACACCCCAGGGGAGGCCCGGACAGCCGGTATGCCGGGGCAGGAAGGGGCCACAGGCAGGTCAGAGCCACGTGGCAGGGGTGGCCCCATCTGACACCCGGGTCTCCTCTCAGGGGACTCCTGAGATGGCTGAGGCTGGCCCGAGGGGCCAGGGCAGGCCGCGCGGCTGACCTCAGGCACACGGCTGTGGCGACACTGGGCTCTCCCAGGCCCGGCAGGAGGGCTGTGCCGGAGCCCCGCCCACACCCGGCCGGGCAGCCCCCCCAGAAGAGGGGCTCGTCACAGGGCACAGCAGGTTCTTTCTCGAGAACCCCCAGCCCCAGGTTCTGCAGGCCCCGGGCCACAAGCTGGCCCACCTGACGTCCCTCCCAGGTGTGGGCGCCCCATGGCGGGGAGGGGCCGAGAGCCCGTCAGGCGGAGAACACAGGGAGGCGAGGCCAGGTGGCCTTAGCGTGCTGGGGAGCCAGGCCGGGCAGCTGTCCCAGCTGGGGCTCCCACAGGGCCCTCCCCTCCCCAGCTCCTGCGGTCAAGTCCGCCTCCTGCAGGGTCGGGTGCAGCGCTCACACCCAAGCGCACCTTGGCAGGGAGAGCAGGCTCAGGTGCGCTCAGGGCCAGGCCTGGAATTCACGCCCAGGCCAACATGTCACATTCCTGGTGGGAGCGAACTCCCTGCCTCAGCACAGCCCCTGAAACACCCCCAGGTCCCGCCAGAGCAGCCCGGGAGGGCCACAGCTGGTCTCGTCGTCTGCCACCCAGCACTCTGGCCCGCTCAGGCGGGTCTGCAGCTCCCGGTGGGTCAGAGCTGGGGTCTTGTCTCCCCCTCTCCTGCCCCCTCACAGCCAGCAGAGAGCAGCTCCGACGCCCCACCCGTCCCAGCCACTTTGGAGTTGAGCCCACCGAGGTCTCAGCCCGTTTCACAGACGAGAAAATCGTGGCTCCAGGAACGAAGGCCCTGCCCCCGGTCATGGCCTGGTCGGTGTCGGCAGAGTGGGGACTCCGGCTCCTAACCCCCCATCTGTCCACTCCCCGAGCACAAGCCCCTTAAAGATCCAGCCGGTTTTCCTCCTTTCCCAATTTTCCAGGGCTGCTGGGCAGCCCGTGGCTTCCTGCCAGGCCCAGGACAAAGGCCCCACTTTCTCCATGGCCTTGGGCCTTCCTGGGCGGGGACCTCAGGCATGCAGAGCTGTTCCTGCTGTGGCTTAGGGACCGGGTGGGGCCTCAGGAGTGGGCTGGGTGGCCCTGGGTGTCTGTGGTCCTGGTGGCTTCTCTCCAGGGCCCCAGAGCCCCCTCGGTCCCCGCTGCCTGGGGCCAGAGTGAGGGGCTCTAAGGCTGCAGCTGGGCTGGTCTGGCCCCTCCCTTCCTAATCACTGTCATGCCACCGGACACCTGGATCAGCTCATTGTCTTTGTCACCTACAGACAGGGAAGCTGGTTTCAGAGAGGGTGGGGTTTTGGGCCCGGGTCACACAGCTAACAGTTGGCAGAGCCTGTCCTTGAGCCAAGTGGGACCCATCCCACAACCCGCTGCTGGGCGTCTGCCCTCCCCCGGCACAGCCTGACTCAGCCACCTGCTGCGGGAAGTGAGCCTGGGTGGTCCCGCCTCCTCCACAGTCGCAGCGAACACCCCCCCACCCCCACCCCCACCCCCGCCCAGGTGTGGCTCAGGCCAGGGGCAGCCAGGTGGGTCAGCCGATCCTGCCCTCTGCTCCACAGGGGGCCCGGGCGTCCCAGCAGTGTGGGGGGCAGGACACAGGCACGTCTCCCTCACCTGGAGCCTCCCGAGGCAGGGACAGGGGCTCTGGCCTGCACGGCCCACCTGGCCAGGCTAGAGAGGGACGGGGTCTCGGCCACCGTTCTTCTCAGACCCCCCACGCCCTCTCCCCGCTGCGCTGGTGACCAGCGAGACCCGGCAGCATGTGAGCTCCCCCACGCACGCGTCCGCACGCCACACTCCCCCCCCCATCCATCCACGCACCCGCCCACCCCTCCTTCCTCTCTTCCCTCCCTGCACGCACCTGTCCAGCCGGTCGTCCCCTTCCTCCCCATTCATCCACACTCGGCGCCCCAGGGGTGGTCTCCGACCACCGCGCCGCTGGCAGGGGACAGACCCCACTGACCGAGTGCCACGCAGGCGTGCACCAGGCACTGCTGCTCTGTGCGCCCAGGGCCGGGCCCGGCGGACACCCCCGACTGCTCGGCTGGGGAGGCCCGTGGTCCCCAGTCCCCTTGGGGGGCTGTTTTGTTCATTCTGAAGGTAGATCTGGGTCACATGTCCCCAGGGCCCCTCACGGCATTTAGAACAAATCTCGTCTCATCTCCTTGGTCTGGTCGCCGGGCCCCCACCTCACCCACTCTGCTCCAGCCACACTGGCCCCTTTATGTTCCCCCAAATGCCAGGCCCGTCCCCACTGCAGGGCCCCGCGCTCGCCCACGGGTCTGCGTGGCCGGGTCCTTCTCAAATTCCACACGTGGCTTAAATGTCACTTCCCAGGGGCTTGGCCCTCCTGCCGGCTGGCACAGTGCAAATCCTCCACAGAGCACTTGGAGTTCTCGGAGAGCGCTCCTTCGCATTGCTTTATTCTTTTTCTTTTTCTTTCTTTCTTTTTTTTTTAATTGAGATAAGGTATCACTCTGTCACCCAGGTTGGAGTGCAGTGGCGTCGTCATAGCTCACTGGAGCCTCCAATTCCTGGGCTCAAGCGATCCTCCTGCCTCAGCCTCCCGAATAGCTGGGACTACAGGCATGCACCACCATGCCCAGCTAATTTTTAAATTTTTTGTAGAGACAAAGTCTCAATATGTTGCCCAGGCTGGTCTCAGACGCCTGGCCTCAAGGGATCCTCCCACCTTGGCCTCCCAAAGTGCTGGGATTACGGGCATGAGCCACTGCGCCTGGCCTGTATTTCTTTCTTCTCTGTGAACTCGCTTCTCTTCACCAGGTGCAAGCTGTAGGTGAGAAGGGTGGCCAATGCCTAACCTGTTCACGGCTCTGTCCCAGTACCCACAGGGGGACACGGGCTGCCACATGGCTCCAGGGCAGGGACTGGCTGTGCAGGGAGTGTGCCCCAGTGACGGCGCCCAGAGCAGGTGCCCTGGGGTGTCCTCTGCCTCCCTGCCCCCACTCCGAATCTCCAGGTCAGGGGCAGGTCCCCAGAGAGGTGACCAGGGTCAGTTTGGGGGCTGATTTCCACTGTCACTCTGGTGAGGTTCCCATGCCTTGGCCCTCTGGCACACCGGGTGTCACCTACGGTATCACGTCAGGGCTGTTGTTGCAGAGAAGGCGCCAGGCCCAGGGAGCACAGCGCCCCCACCGTGGGGGCCCCGGGAGGGGAGGGGAGGAGGGGAGGAAGATGGGTGGCGGGGGGGGGGCAGAGGCCTGGGACCCCTCACCCTGGGCAACTCGCAAGGGCGGCACTGCCCACGGGAAGAACCCAGCTCTGAGCAGGGCCGCCTCGGGGGCCAGGCCAGGGAGCCTGCGGGGCCAGGCGCACGTCCCGGGCGGATCCCTGCGAGGTTCGCTGGGACCTGGGGTGCAGGTGGCGGTGAGCCCGAGCATCGAGGGGCAGGCATGGCGTGGGCAGGCCGGTCGGGGCCCGGGGAGCGGGCGGAGGGCGAGCCCCCTGGGCTGGGGGGTCGCGGGGAGACGCCCACCTTTCCTCCACCCCAGCCCCTGGGCCGAGTCTTTCCTCCAACTGGACCCTGTGCAGGAGGCCGCTCCCCTTTCCTCGAAGACCCAGCCCCGTTGCCCACGAGACCCCTGCCCTGGTCCCCGTCGTCGGGAGCCAGTGACACGCCATCCCCTGGGGCCTGGCGCCCCCCACCGTGTTTCCCTCGGGCCCATGTGGGACCCACCCTGCTGGGCTGGGCTTCGCTGCAGGGCTCACGGCCGGCTGGGTCCTCGCCTGCTCGAGCTCCTTGGACCCCGCCGGGCTGGGCCGACGCTGCACTTCCAGAACGAATCAGCTCCCCGCTGGAAGGGCGCTCGGGAGAGGCCAGAGCTGCTGAGGGCCAGGGAACGTCCCGCAGGGCCCGGAGTAGAGGGACAGAGAGCCAGACCCGTGGCAGCTGGGCAGAGGCCCCTCCTGAGGCCTCACCAGGGCACGCCGGTGGCCGACGGGCAAGGCAGGGACGGACACCCCTCCCTGGCACCCTCCTGCAGGCCGGCCCCAGACTGCCGCACCCGTCTGTGCCCAGGGCTGAGAATGCTCAGGGCTGCTGGCCCACGCGGCTCTCAGACACTGACCATGGCCAAGAGTGTCCTGCAGCCACTGCTGTTCTGCTGAGGCCACCGCCAAGACACAGCCAGGCGGTCACACCTGGGGCAGCCCTGCCCACAGCAGGGTCCCCCGCTGCCCCGTGCCCAGGAGCCACTGTTTGGCCACCTCCCACTGACCACAGGCACCTCCTGGTCCCCTTGCTCGGGGCTCCCCAATTCCTCCTGCCCTGCTGAGGTGCACGGGCACCCGGAGTCGGGGAGAGGGTGGGAGTCAGTGGGCGCCCACCCCGCGCAGGCCTGAGCAGGCGCTTCTGCTTCCCGTCTGGGGCATGAAAGTCCCCCAAACAGGGGGCGACGGGTCCCCTGTGGTGCTGGCTCAGAGCCCAAGCAGTCGGGGGGCACAGGTCAAGCCCTGGCCAGCCCTGCACCCCTGAGGACGCTCCCCTCTGGGCACCTGGAGGCCAGCAGAGTCCTGGGCTCTCGCTGCGCCCACCGGCACCAAGCTCCTCCCCGTGGTCTGCAGAGGTCGGGGGACCACACAGCGCAAGGGAAGGGCCCAGCCCTGCCGTGATGCGCGACCTCAGCCAGCCAGGGTCTTCTCTCAGCCTCGGTGAGCGGGGCGAACTCTGAGCGGGGAGAAGTCATAGGCCCACAGGGGCCCTGGGGAAGGTGCCAGCAGAGGCGGGTGTGAGCCCATCCCAGCACCCACAGTGCCAGGGCGGCTTCCTCACCCACAGCCCAGCGAGACAGGGCTGGGCGCGGCTGTGCTGCAGGGCAGGCGGGCAAGCAGCCTGGGGTGGCCATGAGGCTTATCCGCCAGGTGCTCCATCAGCTGACGGGGCCGGAAAAGCAGGGGTGAGCGGGCAGCCGGCACCAACATCCCTGCGCTAACACGTCTGCCTAGACCAGAGGGAGTCTCGTTCACGGCTCTGGGGGGAAACACTCAGAAATCACAGACAAGCTCAGGGATGAGGCAACAGAACCCCACGTGCTCGGCTCTCCAAACACCTGACAGACAGGTCAGCCGGTCCCAAGGAAAGACAGCAGCCATCAGTTAAAGGACAGCAGCCATCAGTTAAAGGGCAGCAGCCATCAGGGTGACACCACACACTTGCATTCCAGAAACTTGCCAAGGTCCCAAGGCTAGTGACCATGAGGACCATGCCAAGAGGAAGCCACCCAGACTCCTGAGTCACCCCAGGGAGACCACCACATGGCCTGGCCCGGCAACTGCTGCCGTCCCTGAGAGCAGACACCAGTACGAGGGACCAGGAACATGCCAGGCTGCTGTCCCCAGGCTGGACGACCGCCTAGGGCTCAATTTGGGCAGCGGGAGCAGCCCCCACCAGAGCAGCGGCCCCGTCAGAGTGCCCGGCACGCACCACAGGCTGTGAGCTGCGTCCTGGGCTGAGGGCCAGGGGCTTTCCCCGTGTATCCGCCACGCCGACACACCCCGGGCCCCCCAGACCCTCTGCACGTGCTGCCAGGTCTGACGCGATTCCTGTGACGCCCGCACGGTGTGGGGTCTCGTCACATTCTGAAGATGCAGAAAGCCGGGCCCCAGAAGGGAAGTGACCGGTCCGAGGGTCGTGGCTCAAGTCATGCTCAGGGTCTGCTCAAGGCAGCACAGCTTCAAGCCCCAAGTCCCCTTTGCACTTTGGGGGTAGCTGAGGGGCCCAGAAAGGAAGGCAGGAGGGCGCCCGGGTCGGGGGCTGGGGGCCGGGCCTCCCCCAGACGCGACCACAGTGTGGCTGGGCTCAGGAGGGGACAGGAAGTGGCCTGCCTGGCTCAGGGCGCAGCCTCGAGCCCTACCTGGTGTCCTCTGGGCTGACTCAGCCACCAGGCCCAGCCTGGTCCCCTGTGCCTGTCCCCCGCCTCCTGACCGCCACTGGGCCCTGTAGGCTCAGTGCTGTCCCTCCCTGCTGTGGCCACCTCCCCTGCGGCAGACCACTCCCCGGCCAGTCCTAGGAAGCCCCAGCCGTGGGGGCCAGGCCTGGTGTGGCCCCCCCAGACCCTGCCCGCCCGGCCCAACCGAGAGGAGACTTTGATTTCAGGTACAAACTGCGGCCCGGGGCCGGTCTCTTGATGTGGACGGCGGGCGCAGGCGGGGGTGGCGGGTAGAGGAGGGTGGCACTTGGCGGCAGGCAGCCAGCTGGGGCCAGGGCCCGACCCACCCTCGGACCCGCCACACGAGCCTCACTGTCCACAACTGAAACAGGACGTGGACCTGGGCTCCCGGGGGGGACCGGACACCCACCCTGGGGGACACACTCGCCCGCCGAGCTGTGGGCCCGGCCTCGGTCCCGAAGGCCCTCGGCACCCTGGGGGGCTCTCCCGGGGTGCCGGCGTCACCCCCTTGCCGGCTCCCCCACTCAGGCCCCTGTGCCTGGCAGGTCACTGCCTGCCTGGGTGGGGGACAGATGGACAAGTGGCTGGGCTGAGGCCACCTGAGGACACAAGGCTGAAAAGCCAGGGAGAGACGAGGCTCACGCGGCTGTGGCCTGGACCAGGGCTCCTCCCTCCCAGCCTGCAGGGCAGCGGCAGACCCCAGTGCTGAGACGCACCCACCGGGGCAGGCAGGGAGGGGCAGGCAGGGAGGGGCAGGCAGGGAGGAGCGGCCCCGGTGAGCTGGGCAGACAGCAGCCCAGGCACCCAGCCCGCCTGCAGGTCGCCCTTCCCCTGGCCCTGGACGTGCCCCCACCCCAGGGAGGCCTTGATTTGGGGCGAAGTCACTGCCAGAGGTTCCTGAGGTCCAGCCTCCCCTCTGCCCCTCAGCGCCCCTCTCTGGGCTCCTGGACCCCGGGTCCAGCCCCACGGCCCGCTCGGGGCCTCCCTTCTCCCAGGCAGCCGGCCCCGCTGCCCCCTGGGAGGGCTGCAGCGGCCCAGCCACGCGCCCGAGGGAACACAGGCTCCCGGGGTGTGCCCTGTCACTGAGGCCGAAGGTGGAGGCTGGGTGAGACCCTAACGGCCTGGCCTGTGGTTGGTCCCTCTGCGCTTGGGTCGTGGCCAAGGACTCTGACGGAGCCGGTCCCTGCAGTGCTGGGCGGGCCTGCGGGGGTGGCTGCCCTGCTCTCAGAGCAGTCTCGTGAGAACACTCACCGCACCCTCTGTGCGCACCGCCCAGCTGTGCCACGTGGGGGTGAGCACCCACCGGGGGCCGCCAAGCTGCGCCTCTGCCGAGGATCTCCCTCTGCAGAGGAACCCCCGGCCAGGGCCCCCCAAACAGCAGCCACCAGCTCGGGCCGCATTAACAGAAGCGGAGCCCTCAGAGAAGGGAGGGGATGAGCGCAGTGGAGCCTCCCTGGCCAGACCGCTGGGGTCAGCTCTGTGCGTCCCATGCCCTCTGCCCACCCGGCGACTGTCTCCCTCCCCAGGCTCACACCAGTCCAGGACCGGCCATAGGCGCCTTATTTTGGAGACCAGAGAGGTCAAAAAAGGTCACCTGCTGCCCACACCTCCCCCCATCCCAGCCCCTGCCTGGGACCTGGGGGTGCCTGGGGCAGCCCCTCGAGTCCAGGGGCTGAGCCGGCCCCGGGGTGCAGCAAGGCCAGGTCGGCCCAGCACTGGGGGGCCACAGCGAGGCCAGGCGCCTATCCCCACCTGCCCACGGGTGACGCAGCTATGTTCTGTGCTCAGTCCACAGCGGTGAGAGCCATGGACCCGGACCCGGCCCTGCCAGTGGGCACTGGGCTGGGTGGCTGCCGGACACAGACGCCCGGAGTCACTCTTTCCCCGGCTCCACCTGCCAAGGGTCAGTGGTCACAAACCACGGAACAGAAGACACGGCCTGGCACGTGGGACCCTGGGCACAGCCCCTTGGGGCGGGGGAGCCGGCCCAGGCCTCGTGCAGAGGCCCCGAGAACAAGAATAAAAACAATCCTAATGACAGAAACAGAGCCGGCCGGCAAAGCCTCGCTCCAGGCCCCGTGGTGAGCGCTTGGCCTCTGTCGGCCACTGACCCCTCCCCACTGGCAGGCAGCACCCTCATCACCCTCATCACCGGCCCACTGAGGGGGGCACTGAGGCACAGAGAGGGTGGGGAACCTGCCTGAGGTAACACAGCTGCCGAGGGGAGGGGGGATTTGCACTGGGTGCCTGGCCCCACCTGGTTTTATGTGTCCACTTGGCCAGGCCACCGATGCCCAGATATTTGGTCAGACGTTGCCCCCGTGTTCCTGGGAGGGCGCTTTTGCGGGCGTCTAACGCTCCCCAGGGAGCCACCTGCTGAGAAACCGAACCCTCCCTCGGAAGGCGGCTGAGGGGTGAGCTCCAGACGGAGCCGGGGACCAGGGACCCAGAGGCACTCAGGTTCGCCGTCCGTGCCGGGGCCCTCGGTGGCCCAGGGGACCCGGGCTGGTGGATGCGGGTGGCGATCACGCTACAGGCTGTCCCAGCCCCGGCGCAGCTCAGGGTCTCTTCGCACCGCCCAGCCCACCGTCCCCCAGCGCTGACCTTCCATCCGGTCCTGCGATTTCTGTTGGGCGACATTCCAGCCTGAGGGCTGAGCAGAGCTGAGCATGCTCGAAGTCTGGGTTAAAACAACTGAACTCAAACCAAGAGCCAATCAATCATCTAACATACACGACAAACTTCCAAGACAAACCCACGTGACACGATTCTACGGTTTCTTCCTTTGCGCCCGCCCAGCTGCAGAGTCTGCGGGGTCGGGTGAAGAGTCCCTTCCTAACACCTCCCAGTCTCTCCTCTTCCAGGCCTGGGGAGCAGCCGCACGGTGGCCCAGGAGTTGTCCCTCTGCTCCCTGCTGAGACTGACGCGGCTCTAGGGCCCCTCCTGCTCCGTCAGCCTAATCCTCTCCCTGTGCCCAGGAGAGCGGTGTCCCGGCGTCCTCGGCTAAGCCTTGGGGTCCGCCAGGCCCGGCTGTGTCCCCGCCGAGGACTCGCAGGAGGCGGAACACGACCCGAGTGGGGACCAGGCGCTTCCTGCTCCCCTGGCAATGGCCCGACAGGTCCAGCACCCTTCCTGCAAATCTGCACTGGGGGCACGTGGACACCGCAGCGCTGGTGTGCAGACCGCACCTCGTCGGCCCGGGGGGCTCAGGCCGGCTCTGCCCAGCTCTCCCCGGGATCCCGCCCTGTCTCCCCGCACCCGGCTTCAGCTTCCCCAAAGACAAAACCAGGGCGCTGGACCTGACGAGCTGGCCTCCCGCTCCTAGCTCCAGAGACAGCAGAAGGAACCGGGAGCCAGGATGGCAGGCTGGCTCACGGGCGGGGTCCCCAGGGACTGGGGTTTGGGGACTGGGGGGTGGTCTTGGCCTCCGCAGGGCTGTGAGGCCTCCGTGAGGCCTGAGGGCTGCTCCCGTGTCTGGGCCTGGCTGGCCCGGCCCTGAAGGGCCCAGGTGGCCACTGGCACAGCCCTAGGAGGAGGGGCACCAGGATCCAGCCCCCAGTGTTGAACGCGTCGCACACCTGTGTCCCCCAAGGGCCTGGCGTGGGGCTGGGCACAGCTCCCGCCTTGGCTGGTCAACCTGGCTTGACCCCGAGCCACCTGGGCAGGGCCAGCTACAGTCTGAGGCCGGCCACGGGGACAAGACAAGGCCTGCTTTCAGGCTGTCCCCTCTGCCCCGGGCTGTGGGTCGGCCCCGTCAGCCTGGCCGTGGGCACACAGCCACATGCCGTCCCGGCCGGGGCGGGAGGGAGGCGGGTGCCGCGCAGACCTCTCTGGAAGGCAGTTTGTGGACTCGATCGGGACGTCACGTGCTCACGTTTCCTTTAAGCCAGGGGTGGACTTCCAGAAATTTACCCCCGGAATGCAACCTAACACGCTCCACACCTGTGGGAAGAGTGCAGGACACGCTCTGCGGTGGTGTTTCTGGGAGCCAGAGCGCCACGGACGCACACGCGTGTCGCGCGGTGGGACGCTGGGCCCAGCCAGACGGAGGGTGCAGAGATCTGCTCACGGGCACAGAGGGTGCTCGGAAGGCGCCGAGTGAGGCTGCCACCAGAGCGGGCCGCAAGGCCTCCGGGACGCACGGTGTCAGCGGCAGTGCGTGTGAGTGGGTGTGTGTGTGTGACCGTCTTGTGGGTCTGCACAGTGTCACCTACTGTGAGAAAACGCCCAGCTGCCACCAGGCTGAAGTAAGAAGTGAGAGGCGCCGGAGCCTGCAGGGGACCGAGGAGCCTGTGCCCCAGGGTGCTGGGGGGCGGGAGAGGCCCAGGTCCAGCCGCTGGACCCTCTCTGGGAGCCAACGCCCCCCCAGGCATGATGGCCCACACCCCTTCCCTTGCTCCCACCCTTGCCCCTCGCCTGGGGCCGCAGCCCGGGCTCCCTCCTAGTCTCCCCCCGACCCCAGCACCTTCTGTGGCAGAGGCCTGTCCACCCCCAGGCGGGGCAGACGCATCCCTGCACCCCCAGTGCCCCCGTGTGAAGCAAGCGTTTCCTGGGCAAGTCTGGCCACGGCGTGTACGTGTTGGGTACTTGATGGCCAGGCGGGTTGGCTGAGAGACATGAGTCACCAGGGCAGAAAGGGGGATGTGCGAGGAGCAGCCCCTGCCGTCTCTCTTGGGCATCTCTTGGGAAAGCGGGTGGACCCACCTGGCACTCCCCAAGGTCACAGGGGGCATCTGGGACAGGACCTTCTAGAACCTTCCCCACTCCTGCTATCCAACGCTGGCAGGTGGGACCCTGTGTGAGAATTGTCATGTGAATTTGGGGAGCCCCCACCCCCACCTGGGAAAGCCCCAGCCATGACGGCGGGTGACGGGACAAAGGAGAGGCGGGCGGGGGGTGGGGGAGGGGTGCAGAGTCGCTGTGGCGGCTCCGGGAGAGGGGTGCCGTCGGCACGCGGGGGGCTCGGCCCTCCGTCCTTCGGGCTTTCACAGGTGTCCGGCACTTTCTATCACACGAAGCCAAACAGGAGAGGCTGAAGCTTTCTCTGGAAGGAGCAAAGTCACAGTGGAGCAGGGACAACCAACCAGGAGGAGTTTTAAAGGGAGAATTTCCCAACAGCCTTAAAGCAAGACAGGAAATTAGCCTAACCTCAGAGTCACATTCCCCAAGTGACGCTGGGAGTTGTTAAGACAGCAAAGGTGACAGCCAGCAGGAGAAGCGGCCTCTAACAGGTGAAGAACCAAGTAACCAGCATGAGACAAAAGCGGGTAAAACACAGGGCGACTGGGATTCAGAATTCGGGGCGATAGCCAGTGCCCGCTGCCGTGGTCCCCGGGGGCTGGCGGGGTCCCCTCGGTGGGTTGCGGCCTCCCGAGAACACAGACGTCCAGCAGCTTGGAACCGCCCCAGCCCTGGTCTCCCACCCGGCCCATGGCAGAGCCACCTCCCGGACCCTCCAGCCCTGTCTCAGCAACAGGCCCTTTCCAGAGGCTTCTAGCCTTGGCTAACGGCTCCCCCAGCTGTCCGGGGTTCGTCAGACCCGAAGTGGCCCCAGCAGGGCTGCACCACCTCCCCGGGAGCCCCAGGGCCAGCCTGCGGCAGAGGACCCGAGCCAGGGCCCCAGGTGCCGTCCTGGATTCCCAGGACGTGGGGGACAGCCACCCTTCGGGGGAACACTCCTCCAAGCGCCCTACCCTGTCCAGAGGCCCAGAGAGGGGCGAGATCCCGCCGTGTGCTGGGCCAGGCGAGGCAGGCGGCGAGCGCGCTGCAGCTCAGCTGTACCCAGGCTGGCGCCGTGGAAGGGATGTCGCCGCCCCTGCAGGCCGTGGGGACAGTTCGCACGTCAAACAGCAGCGGCGGTGGTGGCGGCAGACGCTTCTACCAGGTGCCTGCGGCAGCCTCACCCAGCCGCGATCTCGTCTGATCTCATTGGTTCCCACGGGGTCCTAGGAGTTGGGACAGGACAGCACACAGGCGCCCCCCGAGGCACGGCAGCCCCCGGCCCTGTTCCTTCTTCCTCTTTGATCATCAAACGACCCTCCTCTCACGGACCTGCCATGGGCAGGCACCAGGCAGCCTGGGCACAGGGGCCAGCTGTGGTCACCTCTGCACCAGGTGCTGACACACGGCAGTGGGACGACGGCCCTGCATTCGTCCTCTCCCACCCTGACTGCTCACTGCCCCCGCCCCGGACACATACGTACACGCACACACACACACGTACACAGACACGCACAGACACACCCATACACAGACACACACGCACAGACACACCCATACACAGACACGTGCACAGACACGCACGCACAGATACACATGTACAGACACACATGTACACAGACACATGCACAGACACGCACGCACACACACATACACAGACACATGCATACACACATGCATGCACAGACATTTGCACATACACACGTACACACACACGGGTACACACACACACAAAGCAAGTCAGGGTGCCCTGGGCGTCTGAACCCACTCAGCTGCTGTTTCCCCTGCCTGCGTGGCCCCTGCCCGGGCAGGGGAGGCCGGGGGCCGAGGACCGCGGGCCCGAGGCTGCCTCCAGAGGGAAAGGCAGGGAGCAGCTGCCCTCAGGAGCCACAGTCCCAAGGGGGGGGCAGGCAACAGTGCTTTTTGCCTCTTTCTTTTTAAGATAGCTCTTTTTAAAGAATGTTTTCTGGTTCCCAGGTAAACACGTCTGATGCAATCACAGCTCTTCCCTCGCAGGCTGTCTTCTGGGGCCTGGGGTCAGGCTGAGAGCCTCGCGGCCCAGGCGGGAGCCAGCAGCCGCTCGAGGGGGAGCCATGCCCAGGCCCCAGATGGGCACGTCCAACTCGCCCAGGCCAGGCCGGCCACGTCAGCGGATGCAGGAGCCACGGGCCAGCAGGGGCCTGCCATGACTCAGGGTCAGGATGCTGAGGACCAAGGTCTCCTGTCCCACAGACGCCGAGCCAGTGGCCTGTGCCTGGCAGGGTGGGTGTCATGAGTGCTCCCTGGACAACCATTCCTCCAGGGGGAAGCAGGACACGCCTCCTCCCATGGGGGGGTCTCCCCAACAGCCACACCCAGAGTTCCTTCCCTGCCAACCACAGACTGGGGGCCCCGACATTCTCATCTGTGAAAGAAGGCAGCCGTCTGCCCCCGGGCCCCTGCCCAGGGCTGCAGGGGAGACGGAGCAAGGCCCTGATCGGGAAGCACTTGTACCTGGGATGTCACCCCCGCACCCGGGATGTCACCCCCCCCCGGCCCGGGATGTCACCCCCCCCGGCCCGGGATGTCACCCCCCCCGGCCCGGGATGTCACCCCCCCCCGGCCCGGGATGTCACCCCCGCACCCGGGATGCCACCCCCCGCACCCGGGATGTCACCCCCGCACCCGGGATGTCACACCCCCCCCGCACCCGGGATGTCACACCCCCCCCCGCACCCGGGATGTCACCCCCGCACCCGGGATGTCACACCCCCCCCGCACCCGGGATGTCACCCCCGCACCCGGGATGTCACCCCCACACCCGGGATGTCACCCCCCGCACCCAGGATGTCACCCCCGCACCCGGGATGTCACCCCCACACCCGGGATGTCACCCCCTAAATCCCAGAATATCACCCCTTGTCGTCCCACCAGTTCCAGTCAACTGGGCAAGCGGAGCCCGGCCTGTGAACTTGAACTTCTTTGTGGATGTCATCAAGTTAAGACGCAGGCATGCTGGAGTGGGGGGCCCTAACTCGATGACTGGTGTCCTTACAAGGGACAAAGACACAGACACAGAGAAAGTGACAAGAAGACGGAGGCGTGGGTTGGGGTGATGCTGCCACCAACAAGGCAGGCCGCAGCCCCCGGGGCTGGAGCGACCAGGAAGGACCCTCCCTGGGGCCTGGGGAGGGCGGCCTGCCCAGGCCTGGACTGCAGACTTCCGGCCCGGGGCTGTGGGAGCGCACGTGCCTGCTCTTCCATGCACCAGTCTGTGGTCGTCTGCTGTGGCGGCCCCGGGACTCGGGCTGGACTCAGAGCTGGGGGCAGGGGAGGGGCCAACAGAGGTGGGTGGGGACACGCGGGAGGCCCCGCTGGCCCTGGGCACAGACCAGGCTGCAGGAAAGCCTTGCTGCACGAAGCAGGAGAACGACGGGGTCACCTGGCCTGCCTGTCTTCCCTGCTCCCGGCTGGGGGCACGTCCACACCGGTGCCCTGCCCTCTCCCCCCACAAAAAGCCAGGGGGCTGGAGGTGAAGCCTCACGCCCCTTTATTTCCTACATGGCACAAAAGGCTGGTCCCAGTGGGACCAGCACGTGGCGTAAATCCCAGGGAGAACAGCCGGTGACTCGGCAGACGCCCTGGGGAGGGTCTCCAGGCAACGCGGGACACTGTGCAGGGCGCCCGGGAGGCCCCAGCGCGGGGACCCCCTTCTCCTGCTTCCGTGCGGCAGCCCCCCGGCCCCAACAGCCACCCGCTCCTCTGTCCTCTCCCAACAGGGGTGTCCTCAGGTCCCCTAGAATCAGCCACCAAAGCCCCTCCCCTGCCTCTAGAGCCAGGCGGGGGGTGTGCACATCACCCCTGCTCCTGGGGACGCTGGTGGCATGGGTGGCCTTAGCCACCGCTGGCCCTTTTCGATTCTTTTTCCAGCCTCCCAATTATATTAAGGGACAAGAGTCCGGTGCCTCCTTCCCACGTATCTCCCTGTTTAAGGGAGGCGGGTGGCTTTGGGCCCACAGCCCATGGCAGACGGCGAGAGTTCACCTGGGCGGAGCATCCGGAGCCAAAATTCAGCCAGAGCTCCCGGTTCCTTGTGCTGCTCATTGCAGGTAATGCCGGTTTACAACTGCGGCCATGACTGACAGTCTTTCAGGTACTTTACTCTTAAGTAAAAATAAGTGAGTTGATTTAAAGAACCAAGTTTTAAAATAACAGGACAGAGCCAGGCTTGCAAAGGCTCTCCGCGAACTCCGAAAGTGGCCCTGAAAGAAAATGCCTGGGCCTTGACCCGGGGGCCCCATGTTCCCTCCAGGCCTTGGTTTTCAGGGGTCCCTCTCCCCAGGGTCCCCCCCCCCCCCAGAGCAGCAGTGTGGGCCTGTGGGCTTCTTTTCCAAACTCCTTTTGTTGTAAAATAGAACAGAGGTACAGAAGGCCACACAAACACTCAGCTTCCTGGGCTGTTCTAGAGGATACGGGTCCAAAAGTGGAGCCACAGCCCAGCCCGCCCGCAGACCCAGCCTCTCCGGTTTGGTGGTCCTGCGGTCCCAGCACCAGAGCTGTATCCCTAGGGCACTGCACGAACTCCTGCCCGTTTGAAACCTCCGTCTTTTAAATCCCTTAATCTGCGTTCTCCCCCGACCCGTGCAGCTTATCTGCAGCAGCCGCTGTGGACCGAGGGCTTTGTGGGCTCAGGTCTGGCCTGGGCTCTGCTCGCTGGCGACGCCCCCAAGCCCGGGCTCCAAGACTGAAAGTGGCACCTCAGCTGACCAGTGCTGATGCCCACAAGGCCCGAAGGAAGGGCTGGGCGTGCGTGGGCGTGCGTGGGCGTGCGTGGGCGTGCACACATGTCGGCTGCTGTCAAGACCACGTTCCACGCTGGACTTTGAACAGTCATGAACACGGCAAGGAAAATCGCCTCTAAACAGCCGCGTTAAACACCACAAAAGACCCAAAAAAGAGGTCTTGCTCACAAGCACGGACGGAGCCCAGGCCTCCCGCGGCACCGCCCCGCTCCGCTCCTGCTTCGCACACACGTCTAACGAGCTCATCCATCTGGTTTCCTAGACAACAGTGGACTGGAAGGAGAAACGAGGGTTTTTAAAAAAGGAAATGATAATTGATAGTCCCCAGCAAGAAGCTGAAGAGGAGGAGTCGGGCATTAGCAGAGGGACAAGCAGCCCACGGTCGACACCCCCTGGGCAGGTCTCCCCACCGCTCTGGGCCTCAGTGTCCCCATCTGTAAAGTGGGGATAAAAACAGAACTTAAAGCACAGGGTTGTTTTAAGGATTAAAGGAGATAAGTCACTTAAAAAGCCTCAATAAAATAAATGTTAACCATTATCAAAGTTAATTGTAATGACCCACGTCACCAGGAAAAGGGCTAAACTGTCTCTCATTTGTGCCTTGAGGCTGCGTGAAACGCACTTTGGGAAGATTTCGATGGGACCCGGCAGATGCTGCTGACGACCTGCCCATTAGCCAGACGAGCTGCCCCAGTCTGGGAAAGCCCCGTGGACTGCACAGGTGGCTCCCAGGTGGCAGAGTGACGAGGCCAGCACCCGCGCTCGGGCCGAGGCCCCAGGAAGGCTGAACGGGGCTGCCCGGAGAACAGGCGGCCACCAGAGACAAACGGCACGTTCTCCGCACACTAGAGAGAAAACAATTTAAAAATGACGAACAGGGCGGGAGGACAGTTACTGCCTGTGGCCCTTCGCCAAACCGAGACGGGGCTGCCGGCGGGAGAGGCGCGGGGGGCACAGCCCCAAGTCGGGAAAACACCCGAGTGGCCCACGTGGCCGGGCGACCACCATGGCGGCTCGGAAAAGCCTTTCTTCCCCTTTCTGCTGCGCTTGTCGTCAGCAGAGCCCTGGGGGACAGAGGCTCCGCGTAAGCACGGCCGGGTGGGGCGGCCCAGCCAGGGGTCCTGTCACCCGCTCCGCACACAGCAAGTCCGCACCTGGGAACCAGGCGGGCAGCAGAGCCAACATCCCCTTCTCCACCCGCCCTGGGAGGGAAGGCCACGTCTGGTGCCCGCAGGGCCGCCGTGGGGGTGTCTGCGGGCTGCGCTGGAGGGCACAGGTGATGGTGGCCAGCAGGCCCAGCCCCCAGATCTGTCGGAGGGAGTGCGGCCCTGTGGGCGGGACTGCCGGGTGGCCCCCCGCAGGTGAGACAGTGACTGCACGCGGCCTGGGGGCGAGTGTGCTCTGACGATGCGCCCACCAAGTGTGGGTCTCTAAGCTCCCCAGGGTCCCCGCGGGGCCAGGGCTACCCAGGCAGCCGTGAAACAGTCAAGACTGAAAGGGGTGAAATCCGAGAACATCTCCACACGCACAGGCGTGAAGGGCTCTGATCACGTCAAAATCCCACACCCTGCGGACGCTCCGTCCTCGCGGGAAATAAAAACAGAATCCACCGACAAGTCTTCCCGCTAGGCTGGGGCCCGCGGGTGGTCTGGCCGCTCCCCTGCCCACCGTGAGGGCTGACCTGTGTCCCCCCAAACCCATCCGTTGAAGCCCCAACCCCCAGCACCGCAGAACGTGACTGTGTTTGGAGACGGGTCTTTCCAGAGGAGATTAAGCGAAAATGAGGCCACGAGGGTGGCCTGATCCATAGCACTGGTGTCCACATGAGAAGAGGAGGTCAGGACACAGTCACGCACGGAGGGACGGCCACGTGGGGACACAGGGAGAAGACGCCGTCCGCAAGCCAAGGAGAGAGGCCTGGGGGGAACCAGCCCCGAGACACCTTGGTCTCAGACTGAGAGGGACAAATGTCGGTGGCTGAAGCCGCCCGTCTGGATGCCTGACCGTGGCAGCCCAGCGGACTGCGCCTCCACGCAGCAAGGCCTCCCCGCGTGGACAGGTCACCCCGAGCACCTGTGGGAGACGGGGACTTCTCTCTGCCTCACCTGGAAGTGCCACAAGGCTCCTCTCCCAGGAAGGACACCGGCTCAGCCTGGCAGACGCGGTCACTTCCCAGCAGGTGCCCCGGCTCACCAGCGGCACTCTGCGCCCACGCCCAGGGGGACCGGATGACCAGGGCAGTAACCACCATGCCGGCAGTCCTGCTTCCACCCAGCCCGACGGTGTGGAAATGCCGTCAGCCCGGGATGCGGCCGCGGCGAGCCTGAGCCCGAGCTCATCTCCGGCGAGGCAACACGCCACGCACCGCGTGTCTGCGCCCTGGGGCTGCTGTGCTGTCCCCGGCTCCAGCCCCACCCTTCCTGGTTCCCACGCCTCAGCTTCAAGCCTATAAATATGTTTGTCTGTTTGTCTGTTTTTGAGACAGGGTCTTGCTGTGTTGTCCGGGCTGGACTGCAGTGGTGTGATCACAGCTCAACGCAGCCTCCAACTCCTGGGCTCAAACAGTCCTCCCACTCCAGCTTCCTGAGTCTCTGGGAGCACAGGTGGGTGCCACCACACTGCCTAAATTTTGAATTTCTTTCTTTCTTTTTTTTTTTGTAGAGACAGGGATCTCACTGTCTTACCCAGGCTGTTCTCAAATTCCTGGCCTCAAGTGATCCTCCCGCCTTGGCCTCGCAAAGTGCTGAGAGAGCCGTCCGCACCCAGCCTCTTGCTTTTAATTAATAAAACATGTTGGCTGCTGAGAGACCCCCCCCGGGGGCCCTGCCAAATATCTTTCCATCGTGCACCCCTAGGGGGCAACTATTCCTCCTGCAGCCCTGTTCTGAGGCCAGGCGGGGGGGGGCGGGCAGGGAAGAGCCCCCCTCTGAGGGAGAGAGAACAGAGAGCTGCCACCTTTCCGGAAACAGCCAGGCAGACACAGTGGGGCCCCCGAGGCCGGGAGCCGGCAACTGACCGCAGGAGGGGCTTGGTCGCCCCCAGCTGGGCTGACGCGCAACCCCTTGGGCCCTGGGACCCCACTCAAGGCCAGTGCCCCAGAGGACGGCCCTCACCCGTGCCAAGGAGACCTGAACACAGAACTTGCTCAGGGATCGAATGGAAACAACCGGAATGTCCTTCCACGGGATGGAAATAAACTGTGATTGACGTCTGTAAAGCCAGGAAAACGAACAAGGAATATGGAACCACATAGGTAAAAAGAGGTGGCAGAAGGCTGCGGATTACTGTTAGAAACTGCTCTAGACTGAAAGATCGGAAAGAAAGAGGACGGAGCGACCTCGGGGGTCACATGAGGTCTGCGAAGGCGCGGAGGAGCCGCGGGTGTTTACGATTCGTCCATATATAGTCAGGCCCAGCGGCCGCGGACGTTCACTTGGAAACCCGGACGGGGCTCCCCGGACAGGAGCAGGAGCAGAGGCTCAGGGCCGGCCCACCGGGGCCTCGAAATAAACCTGAAGCAAGTACAGCCAAGCGCTGAGACCGTGACGAAGCTAGGGTTGCTTCTGTTATTTTTCTGTGGTTCCTGTCTTTAAACCTTTCACAACACTTAATTATCCATCACAGTTTTCACCAATGCTAGGAGGTGGTGGCTCCCTGCTCTGACAGCGCAGGCTTCCCCCACACAGGCGAGGGCTGGCCGAGGCTGCCACCCGCCTGGGCCTGGCCACACCCCAGCACCTCCACGACCCATTTGACAGATGGGGAAACTGAGGCCTGGGGCTTAATGGACTTGCCCAGGGATTCCCACCCCGTTGCCGACTGCCGAGCCCACGGTCTAACTACCACTTCACTCGGCGTCCACGAGGTCAGATGGGTTACTCCACGGGGACCCCCCGCCCCGGGCAGGAAGCCCCCAACGCATGCAGGAGGGAAAGCGAGGGGCACCTTTGCAGGACCTAAACCACTTGCTCCAGGGATCACACGGAAACGGGCATCACAGCCCAGGGCACCCTGAGCTAAGGATCCTCTCGCAAACACCCAAACACAGCAGCTCACTGGCCCCAAGGGAAGCAGCAAGTGACACTTCCCGCGCCAGTGGGAGGGAACAGTGGGCTCTGCCACCCGGATCTAAGGGAGCTGGGGCCAGGAGCAGAGAGACCCTGGGCCATAAAAGGCAGCGGTGGGGACACACAAGGACAAGGCCCGACTCAGGCCAGGCCACCGAGAAGGGACAGGGCTCCAGGGGAAGGTGCCGCCCCCACGAGACCCCACGGAGGCTGAGCTGTCGGGCAGTCACTGCATGCCACCAGGTGCCAGGCCCCGCCAGGGATACCGAGTCAGCGCCCCGGATGCAGACAGGAGAAGGGTGTCCAGGCCAGGGAAGGGCATCTGCTAAGACGGAGCGAGGTGATGGACCGCCCCAGCCTGTGGGCTCCCTGTCCGGGGGTCCCCCAGGTGAGCCCTGTGCTGGGTGTGGGGGCCGCTCGGACACTTCCTGCCCCTCCAGATCACTGAGGGTGGGCACCCTGCAGCCCCAGGGAGCGGAGACGAGGGCGGCCCCGCCCCTGGCTGGCTGAGGACTGAGTAGCTCGGACTGAAGAAGAACCAGCCACGCCCGCCAGGCTCGCAGCACCCAGGAAGTTCTCCTGGGAGGACGGGCGCTGGCTGTTGGTGGGCACCCACCACCGGGGAGGGTCTGCATAGGAGAGCCCGCAGGTGGCACTCAGGTGGCAGGGAAGGCAGGGCAGGGGTCACCGTGGCCTTGGCCACAGCAGCCACGTGCTCTCAGCAGCACACCCAGGCCAAGCACCCCAGACTACCCCTCGGGTGCCAGTCACCAACAGGAAACACCTCTGTCCCCACTTCTGGGGACCCTCGATGAGCACCTGGCTGTCAGGCCAGCAAGGATGACCCAGAGTGGCCACTCAGACAGGACCAGCAACCAGGCCCTGTCCCCAGGGGCCTCACCCTCTGGTTTCTGCCCTGGGGCTGCCTCCTTCCCTTCCTAGGTCTTCCTCACACCCTAACTCTCCCAGCCTCCTGCTGCCAAGTGCCCTGCCACTGCCCGGCAGCCCAGCCTGCTCTCTGAGGACCTGCCCTTTGGGGACAGGTGTGCCATGCAGAGGCAGAATCTAGGTCTCGGAGCAAGGGGGAGTCTGTGCTCTCCTGTGGGAGCCAGGCCCAAAGTGGAAGCGGCGTGGGCGCCGAGTGGGTGAGGGTTCCCTTCAAAGCTGGCCGCTCTCGTCCTCTGCCCCAAGGAGAGGAGAGGATGCCACGTGCCCCTACAAAGCACCACGGGCCTGCTGCCCACAAGGCACCTGCTTTTCAGGTCTGAAAAGCCCTGTCCCAGCCCAGGGACGGCAGGGAAGCCGTGTGGGAAAGTGGGGCACCCTCTCCGGCGGCAGGACCTGTCTCCGGACACAGCGCCGCAGAAGCCGGACGCAGCGAGCTTTGGTGACATGCAGGAGGCCTCTCTGGGGTTGCACGTGGGTGCGTGAAGAGAGGGAGGGAGGAAGGAGGAGAGAGATTTCCAATCACAGTCTCAGCTTTCAAACTTTTAAAAATTACCAGAAAGTTTTTCTGCATAAAACCTGGCGTGAGTCATCAAGATATAAAACCGCTCGAGGAGCAGGGGCAGAGGACAGGGTCCCTGGCGGGTCCCGGCCTCGGGAATGACCGGGGAGCTCCGATGCCCGAGCTTCCCTCCCAGCTCCTGCCCCGCCATCGCCCGTGCGCAGGAGCCTGGGACCTGCTGGCCGGGGGTGCATGTCAGGGACGGGGGTACCTTAAAAATGGGGAAACTGAGGCCCAGTGAGGGACAGCACAATGACTCTGCCGTCCTTGGGGCTCTGTTCTCTCCCTCTCTAATGGGAGCCTGGTGGACACCGTGAGCCCTCAGGCTGACCACACAGCAGGTTCTAAAGGTCGTGGCTGGGGGCTCGGGGTGAGCTCTCAGTTCTCCGGGGGTCTACAGCCTACACCTGCGGCTCATCTTTGAGCTTTAATGCTACATCCCAGGCCCACAGCACCCGGCCTTGGACTAACGAGGTCTGATCCTGACCCACAAGGCGCTGGCTGGCAGGGAGTGTGGGGCGAGAGGGTGGGAACCAGAGATGGAGGTGCCCCGGCTCCCCCAGGCCCGGGGCCAGGCATCTCATTGGCTGGCATCTGCTCAGGGATGCCCTGTGCTGTGATCCCTGCTCTACAGGTGAGGGCGGTAGGCTCAAGGGGCCCAGGTGCGAGGAGAAGCCCAGGCACACACTAACTGCGTCCCACGGACTGGCTGCCCCTTCACAAGTCGGGGCTCTGCTCATGGAGGAGACGGCTCAGGGCAGCCTGGGACCACAGCTGAGCTCTGGACAGAGGAGGGGGCCGGGGCGGTGCAGGGAGGGTCTCCCAGAGGCAGGGTCCACGTGGATCCCGCACCTGGGGAGGGCCAGGGCCAGGGCCACGGCAGGCTGGGGTGGCCCAGGACTGTCTGGGCCAGGGGAGAAGGTGGCTGGAGCTGGAAACCCCCGACTGACAGCTGCGGGGTGGGCCAAGGAGCTACGCCAGGCACCCAGGCGAGGTCTGATGCTGACCCAACGCTCGCCTGCGAAACCATCTCAGGTCGCGTCGTGCTGGCTGCGAGCCCAACTTTGGAGACAGGGAAACAGAGGTTTAGGGGGCAAAGAAACTCCTGGCCCCGGGGAAGAATCGCCGCAGCTCCTCCCTTGGCCAGGCCTTCAGGTCCCCCGTCCCTGTCCAGCCCCTCCCTGCCCACAGCCTCTGGGTCTGCACCCGGCCTTGAGGGCCTCCAGCAATCGGGGCGGGCGGGGCCAGGGGCTCCCCTCCAGAACAGGGCCCCACCTGCCCACTCTGGCCGGAATCCCGCAGGATGTGGTGACTTTCTGACGCAGCAGGGGCTTAGGGAGTGAGGCTCACGCTGTAACAGGGAATGTGGCCTTCCCATCCCCCGCTGGGCGCCGCAGCCGCCCAGAAAGCAGGACGCGGGACCTCTTAGGCGACCCCACCCCCACGCCGCATTCCCCCAGTAGACGGATGGTAAAGTCCCGTCGCCCTGCGGTGAACGGCGCCCACAACAGCACACCCCGTAACTGACTCTCCGTCGCATCCCCCCAGCAGTTGGGCACAGAAATCCCGCCGGCAGCCCGGAAGTGGGGCGCGGAGCCCCGCCCTTCCCCGACCCTGGCCCTTTAAACGATCCCGCCCCGCCCCACATGCCGTATTCACCCCAATAGACGGGCATATCGATCCCACCACCGCGCCACGGCTGCTCCGCGCCCGTCCCCAGCGTGGAAGAGGCTGAGAATGGGCTCCTCGCCCAGCCAGCGAGGGAAGGGACAAAGGCACGGCCACCGAGCGCTCTCAGTGCAGCCCCTGCGCGCCTGAAGGCCCCGCTCCCTCCTGGCTGGGGCGGGTGGGGGTGCACTGTCAGAGGCCCGCTCCTCCTGGGACAGGCTCCGAAGGCCCCCTGCGGCCTACACTGGGAGTCCAGACTCCCCGGGCCTTGGGCCAGGGGAAGGTGACCCCAGACTGGTCCTGAGGGCAGCCCGGCCAGCGGCCTGCGGGGTGGGGTACCCCCACACCCCCTCCCTATGTTCTCATGTAAGCTTTCTAGAAATTTGTATTGCCCCAGGGAACTGTGCAATTGTTGAGCCTCCACTTCCCCCTCCAGGGGTCGCTTCATCTCAGCCAGGGTCCCAGGGTCCCAGGGGCTACCTAGGCCGGTGCAATCCACCTGCGTTCACCACGTGGAACATCGGGCATCCCCGGAAGCGAGGCCAGTCTGCGAGCTGCATTCCTAATTCAGAAACGACCGGACCTCCGGGACGGGCCACACGCTAGCTACGCCCTGCCCATCCCAGGGTGCCGGGGAAACTCTCTGGTCAGGTCTGGCAAGCCGGGTGAGGACAGTGTCACGACTTTCCATTTGTGCTCACACGAGTGCAGAGCACCTACTGTGTGCCAGGCCCGGGGAACAGAGCCCTGAGCAGACATTCAGGCAATAGTGAAGGGTGACAGATGACATTCGCCACCAGCATCCACTGTGAGCCTGGCTCTGGCCCAACTGCTTCCTCCCATATGAAGTCATTCAATTAAACAAACACAAGTTTGAGTTCATTTCAGATAAATAAAGAGAAGTCAAAACTCAGCAACCCAGGATACTTTAGAATGGGTACTTTAGGTCAGAAACAGAGGGTCTCAGGGAAGTGACGGCTGAGTTGAGGCCCGAATTAGATGGAGCCCACCACGTGCTGATCTGGGGAAGGGCTGCCAGCAGAGGGTACAGCAAGAGCAAAGGCCCCGGGGTAGGAAAAGCTGGGCCTGGGGCCAGATCCTTGCCAGCAAGGAGGCAGGGAGAGGTGGGCAGGGCCAGGGCGTCTCGGCCCCATGGGGCCTGGAAAAGGGCCCGGACTTACTGAGACCCAGGGCGATTCTCCAAGGCCTCTCAGCAGGCAAATTACGCGATGTGGTTTATCTTTTTAAAGATCATGCTGGCTGCTGGCAGCAGCAGGACTGGGGGGGCAAGAAAGGGAGCGCTGGGCGGCTGACGTGGACCTCCAGGCAGGAGCCAGCGGGCCGGGAGAGCGTGGAGGCCGCACGGGGGAAGAGCTGGCTGAGGTGGGCTGGGAGGCGAGCAAGCATCTGCTCTCAGCCTGGGTGGCTCTGATATTTACAAGAGAGGCCCTCAGGGTATTCTAGAGCCCTCTAAGCCGGCCACAAAGCTCACCTCCTGAGTGGCAGGGGCCATCGCTCAGAACCTGGATGACTATGGTAAGGCTCTGATGGCCCCAGGCCACCCCTGGGGCCAGGCTGGATGGTTCCCAAGCCCCCTCTCTGCACCCTTAGGTCTGTAGTCCTTGTCATAGCGATTCCTTCTTGGCGGGTTCCTGAAGAAGCTCCAGCTGCCCCACGTCTTGGTCCTGCAACATCCCTCACCTTGGCTGGCTAATTCCCCAGGCTTTGCGGGGCAGAAACTCCAAGCTGGGGCTGCTTCCCTCCTCCCTCATCTCAAGCCCTGGTCCTGGGACACAGCTGGGGCCCATCGCCCTCAGCTGAGACGCCAGCCCAGGGCAACTTCACACCCCGTGCATAGGCCCGCTGGGGACAACTGCCATGCTGAGAGAACAACTCGACCCAAAGTCCAAGTCCCCTCCCCATCCCACAGCATTGCTCTCCGCCCACACATCTCCCCAGTTACCCAGCGAGGCCAGGGCCCGAAAACCCTCAGGGCCGCCGACAGCCCAGGGACTGCATCCTCAGGCGCCCACTGCTTCCTTGAGCCGCGGGTTCGGTAAGTCATGAGGCAAACGATCCTCTCTGCTCCTTCACGGCACTCATGAGCAGCACGAGGACATCCCGGGCAGCATGCCTGTCACCATCAGGGGCCATGGCACTGTCCTTCTGCACCACCCAACATCTGGCCCCCAGCACACGGCAGCGCTCACCTGGGCTCCCCGGCCAACCCTGGGGCACTTCCACCCACCCAAGCGCAGACCCCACGGTGGGATCTGCACCCGACAGCTCCCCTCGCATCAGGTGACCAGGATCCTTCTGTGCTGTGCACCCCTAGCACCTCGGCCCTTCTACAGCCCCTGCCCCGCGGGCCAGAGCTCCACGGTCGCCAGGCCTCTCTGGGAGGACTGGGAGCTGGGTCTGCACTGTTTCTCAGCGGTGGCCACACACACAGAATCACCTGTCCCTTGGACAAGCGGGGAGAGGGGCAGGACACACTTCCATCGCCCTGGGCGCGTTCTCCACCTGTACCTTGTGTGTGTGCACACGTGCCTCCAGGCTTCACCGCCGAATCAGGAGAGAGCACGAGTCCCCAAAACAGCTGTCGCAGACACACAACCATCTTCACACCACTGGCTTGTCACAGAGTTTTTCTTCCCTCCCCCAGGTGTAGCATGTCAGATTACTACGGGGGCTCCAAGCCCGGATTGCAGACGAGAAACTGATCCCAGACGTTCCCAGCGTAGTCAGTACACTCCCGGGCGGGGTGGGGGCGGGGCTGTTGCGTCCGGGCCTTCTGCAGAGAGAGCGTGCTCGGAACTCGGCTGATTCATGGCCCAGTTTGAGCCTAGGAAGGAGCCTGCGCTGGACGCCCAGACGCCGGCAAGCAGCCTCTCTGAGACCAGGCCTGGGCCTGCAGGCCGCAGGGGCCTGCCCATCTGCTCTGCCTTGTCACCTTTCCTGACACAGCCCTGCAAGACAGACCGGACAGACACACACAGAGCCTGCCTCCTGGGCACCCCGCCGGCCTCACACACGTGCAGCAGACAATAGACTGCAGAGCAGAGCTGGAGCAGCCAGGCACCTGCCGCCACCCCGCCGCCCACCTGCCTCACACCTGCAAAGCCCTCGGCTCTTCTCGCCCTGTCAAGCTCAAGGAACAGCAAGGCCCTGCATAAACAAGGAAGTGGGGTGAACACAGGGCAAAGACAGACGGGCGGGGGCCCGTGATCCTTGGAGGGACAGGGTCTCTCCTCAGTCTGGGACCTGGATCTGCCCCAGTGCAGCCAGACTCCAGAGGGCAAACGCTCCGCCCCAAAGGCTGCGCCCACTTCTCCAGGCCCCAATGTGCCACCGGCCCCTGGCTGGGGCTGAACGAGCAGGGACAGTCACAGAAGTCTGCCTGTAGAAGACACCTTGAGGGGGCTCAGGCAGGACAGACATAACTTACATCTTAGGGAGACAAGAGAGTAGCAAGTTAGTGACACCCTGAGATGGCCAAAGAGAAGAAATCCACCCAGCTGCTCCAGCAAGGCCAGCTGAGCCCCAGGATGGTGAGGGGCAGAGGAGCCGCCTCCTCCCTGGAGGGACCTGTCCGCACCGTAGGAGCCACCAAAACCCCAACTCCAGCAGCAACTGACAGCAGACAGCCCAGCTGGCTGGGGTGGGGGGCGGGGCGGGGAGGCAGGGCAGCGCCTGGGAAGCCCAGGCAGGCCTGTGCCTGGGAGGGGCTGCCCACCTCCAGCCTCCCACCTGCACGTCCCACCCTCCCCCACCGCAGGGAATCCTCGAGTGCACAAGACCCTCTTGGAGACTCAAGTCCTCCCAACAATTTTTGAGGCTCCATATCTTTAGGGGCAGATCCCCACTCTGGGGACCCAGGCAAGCCCCCTCCAAACCAAGCCGGGAGCCGGTATGCCAGACCCCACATCCTAGACCCCGATCCAGACGCGCGTCCCCCGCACCGGCCCCTTCCAGAACCTGGGTCTGCCGAGCTGGGGACGCAGACCCCGCCACTAGCCAGGGTCTGTGGCGGTCGGACCCAGCCACCCTCCCTCCAGTTCCGGCTTCTTTAAGCCCCACCAAGTAGGGAGCCGGGCTGGGCGCGCCGCTCCTCACCCACGGGCCCCACCCGCGCCCCAGCGCGCCGGGCGCCGACCAGCTCGGCCCGGGACGTCCGCAGGCGCCCCCAGCTCCCCGGCCCGCCGCCCGGGCGGACGCCCGCTGGCACCGGCAGGGGCCGCGGGCTGCTCCCCGGCCCTGGTGCGGGGCTGCGGCGCGGGCTCCCCCGACCCCGCCGCCGGCCCCGGCCGCCCGCCGCACGTTCCGGCCCCGCGGCCCTCCCGCCGGCCCCGGCCCCTCGCCGCCGCGCCCGGCCGCGCCTACCGTGCGCCCACGGTGCAGCCAGCTCCGGCTCGGACCCGGCGCGCGGGGTCTCCGCGGGCGGCGCGGCCCGGCCGCAGGAAATGCCAGAGGACGGATCCGACCGCGCGAGGCGGAGCGAGGGAGCGGGAGGAGGCCGAGCGGGCGAGGGGGCGGAGGGAGCAGGGCGCGGCGGCCGCAAAACCCGGGCGGATCGGCCGCGCCGGAGCGGGCGCCGCGGAGACCCCGGTCCTTGCCGCGCGGGGCCGCCCTCCCCTCCCGCTGGCGCGCTCCGGGGCTCCCGCGCACCCTGACGGCCACGGGTCGGGACGCTCCGCTGAAAGTGGCCTCGAGGCTGGGCGGGGTGCACAGTGGCGTGGGCTCAGCCTCCGGGGTTCTGCATGTAGGGGTGCACGCCCCACCCCACGCTAGCCAGAAGGAGGTGCCTCCTCTACCTTCCTGAGCCCAGGAACCTGTAACACTCTCTCCCCCAGTCACGGAAGCCACCAGAACACAGGGGAACTCCAGAACCCCCAGCCCATTGTCCCTGACCTGCGTGTGCTAAGAAGGACCCTCCGCCACACTGCATGTTTCTAACTGCACCTCTCTATGGGGGCACTTAGGACGCATCTTCCGGTGCATTTCGTCCTGTGTTCCCCCTCATCCCTTCTGCCCCCCAGGACCTTTTTAGAGCCCCCCCTCGTCCTCTTGCACCTAAAGACAATTTTTCTAATTCTTCTGAACAGCCCCCAGATAGGAGCGCAGAAGCCCTTCCCTGGCCCATGGCCCTGAGGTGGGTGTGAGCTCCTGGTTGAGCCCAGCAGTACCCCCCAAGCCTGAGGTGCTCTGGGACCCTTCCGGGTCCTCCTTCTAGTGTCTGTCCCCAAGCGGCCAGGCGAGTTGGGAGCTGGGCCCACTTTGTCAGGCATGTCCCCGGATGCAGGCAGAACTTGGGAGGGTGAGGAGCCTTTTCCAAACAGAACTTTAAAAGGGCCAGGGCTGACCCTGGGCAGAGAGCCCCAGCCTCCTTCCCACGGTCTGGCTCTGCTGCCAACAGGCGCATTGCCACGTCTTCACGCCCTGCTGGGTTGCAGGTGCATTCGGGGGCCCCCAAGCCTGGGGACCAGGGCCAGAATGCAAGACCAGAAGGCAAGGCTGTGGGGGTGAGCCTGCCGTCCCACTGCCCAGCCCCTGGAGCTGGAGCAACAACATGTGGGCGCTCTGCCCCCAGCCGGCCAAACCCCTCTTCCCCTCTGAGCCTCAGCCACGCCCAGGCCCAGCCCATAGACCCCATGCTGGGTCTCCAGCTGGGGGCAGAAGCACCAGCTGCCCAATGGGCGGGCGGGCAGGGCGGGCACGGGTTAAGGAGGTGGGTGGGCTGCCTGGACCTGCTCTAAGCTTACCCTGGGGCTAGCCGCGTCCAACCCCACAGTCACCTTTCGAGGCCTTGGGATGCAGAGCTGCTCAGACAAGATGCTCAGCGCCATGGTGGGACCCTGCTCCGTGGGGTCCGCGGCAGGCGGCCTCCACCTCCCCGGGAGAGGGTCTGCACAGCGTGGGATCAGCCAAGACCAGCCAGTTTGCTCCTCGAAGCCTCTGCCCAAGCTGGGGTGCCACCGCCAGGAGCCTGGTAAATTGCTGGTTGCTGGGGCCAATCCGCAGGGAATTGGGGGAAAAAACAAAGCTCCTATCCCCCAGGGCACAGGGCTCAGGGGCCAAGGCAGGGCAAGTTGCCAGGCACTTGATGCTGGCTATGTGGGGCCTGGATGTCATGAAATGACACTACTGAGGGCAGAGGTCAAAGGGACACCTGGCTGAGTGTGGGAAGGGCCCAGAGATGACAGCAGGGCGGGGGCTCAGGGGGTGGAGTCTGGACGAAGCTTGAGCCCTTCTCTGGTAGAGTCCGGCAACAGCCAGACGGCCACACGAGAAATAAGGGTGTGCCGCCCGCTGGGTGCAGCGACAGGTGTCCGGAGTCCATCCCGCTGCACAGCAAGTCTTGACGCTTTAGGGAGCCCCTGCCAGCTGCTTGCCCGGTTTTGGAGAGGCAGCGAGGTGAAGGGGACAGCCCTGACTAGAGGTGAGTCTGAATCCTGCTGCCGCCGGGAAGTGGCTCTATCCCTGGGCAGCGACTTGTTCCTTCCGGGCCTTGACTTCCTCGGCTGTCAAAGGGACACCGCGCGTGTGGGGGTGGCTGTCGCAGGAAGCGGAGCGTGAAGAGCCGCAGAGCCTGGCGGAGCCGGGTGCTGATGGCACCAGCTTTGGGAGCACACCGCGCAGGCCTTGGGTAGGTTCGTGCCACTCCCTGTGCCTCGGTTTCCTCACCCGTAATAGGCCACGATGCCGACAGCGGTTTCCACCTCGTGAGCTGCCGAGTCCCCAGTGAGCGGTGGCCTTAGGGAACGCTGGGGGCCGAGAGCCCAGCTGTGAGGAGGACCGGCTGGCACCGCCCGGCTGCCCAGTCCGGATGGATGATCCACACAGGTGTGTCTGCGATGCAGAACGCGGAGGGCCTTGCCCTGCAGCAGGCCGAGCGCAGTCCCCGGCCGGGACTGTTTCAGTCCAGCTCCCTGGGACAGCGGTTCTCAGAGGGGCGAGTTTGCCTCCCGTACCCAGGTGACACTGGGCAATGTCGGGACACAGTTTGGGGTGTCATAATTTCGGGGGTGCTAATGGCATCTAGTGGGCAGAGGCCAAGGATGCTGCTACGCACCCTGTGGCACAGACAGCCCCCAGGACAAAGAGCGAGTGGCCGCAAAGGCTGGTGGCGCTGAGGTTCCAGAAATCGCCACGCTGGCAACTGCTGGGCACGCTGGTCTGTGGGGTTGCGGGAGGACCCCACGGCCTCCTGTTGTGGAGCCCCTGCCCTGTCCCAGGTTCTATGCATCTCGTCTCCTGACCACGTGGGGTTAATGACACAGCTGTTGGCACCTTCTCACATCAGACACCTGTCCCCTTTCCCAGGGCTTTAGACGCTGGACTCATTTAAGCTGCCTGACAGTCCTATGAGGCTGGTTTTGTCATAGTCAGCTCCATTTTACAGGTGGGGAAACCGAGGCAAAGCAGGTGAGTAAGGCTTGGCTCCCCAGGGCTTGGGCTGCAGAGCTGTGCTCGAAACCGCTGTGCTCTGCTGCCTAGTTAATAATGAAGATCCCCAAGCTCAGCGGAGACCCCCGGAAGCCCCCGCCTCTCCCACTGCGCCTGGCTGCCTCCCTGGGAAAGCTGGGGTGGCCAGGGCACGTTGGAGCGTACCGGGGCCCCTTTCACAGAAGGCCCCTCAGGGATGCCTTCCTCGGGGCTCCAGCCGCTCGGGGTGGGCGTGGCTGGGTGTGGTCATGAGGGAGAGAGACGTGGAGCCAGGTGTGGGGCAAGGTGCCTTCACACCTATCACCTCATTTAGGCCTCGCCAAGCCAGCTGCAGCAACAGTGGTGATTTCTCCCCATTTTGCAGATGAGGAAACTGAGGCCTGAGTAGTAAAGGGCACAGCTGGACTTGGTTGGGTCCCCGACTCCTCGTGGGGCACCTGCCCTGTTGCTCCTGGCAGCAGTGGGTGAGTCTGGGCTTGGGGTCCCAGGTTCCTCACCTGGGCAACGGGATAACTCCCCCCACCCAGGTGGCGGGGCTGGGCGAAATTCAAAGCCTGGCTACGCGCCAGGGCATGGTAGCTCATCGGAAGGCACAACAGCGTGTATCGGCTGGCAGCGTGCCTGGCGCCCTGTCCTCAACTTTACATGTCTGACCAGTTGCATCCTCCTGTGACCTGCAGGCCCAGGGTCACCAGTGTCCTCTTCATACAGACGCTGATGGCTCGGGCGGTGAAGCACCCAGCTCCTGGCCGGGCAGCTGCGGAGCGAGTGGCCAGGGCAGGACTGGAAGCCGCGCTAGTGCTCCGGCTGCAGGAGGCGGGCTGTCCTTCGCCACACCCCGGCCGGAGGCAGGGCCAGGGTGTGACAAGAAAGGGGCCTCCTTCAGCCTCAACGCACCACCCAGTCTCTCCCGTTCCTGGATCCTGCAGTGGTGCAGGGGGAGGAACAGGGAGGCGCCATGTCCCCAGATGTGTTCCTCCTCCTCGTCTCCCAGAGGAGTCGGTGCGGCGGCTGCGGCGTCTTCCTGGGCTGAGTCACGAGCCAGGTGAGGGGGGCGGGGCGAGCAGCCGCTCCTGTTCTCTCCTGGGGAACCTGCCCGCCCAGTCCGCCTGCCGCAGCGCTGGGCGCTCTGTGCTCGCCTGCTGGCCGGGTGGCTGCTCCGGCTCTGTCTCTGTCTCTCTGTCGCACAAGCGTGTGCACACACACACACACACACACGTGCGCATGCACAGCTGTGTTCCAGAAAGACGCATCTAACACACACCTCACTGTAATAAAACCGTGGAATTTCCCCGCCCCTCCTGGTGGCAGTATTTGGGCTCCTGCCTGAAAGGACGAGAAGATGCTATTTCTAGGGCAGAAAGCTCTGCAGGACTTTTTTTTGCAGGACTCCGTGGGAGGCGGAGGTGGCTCTGGGAGGGGGGTGTGAGTGCGCCGCTGAACGTCACCAGAGTGCGAAGCCAGTGCTGGGCCTCTGCCTGCAGCCCCACTGCATGCGGCCCGCGGGTCCTGTCTCACCCTCCCCAGCACCTGGCTGTGGGGGTGAGGGCTCCCGGGGACACTGAGGTGAGGTTGGGACATGCCTGAGAAGCCTCACAAGGTGAAGAAAGAAATGCCCGGAGCTCCTGACTGCCGGCCAGGGCCTGAGCTGAGCAGGGGCAGCTGCCGGCCATGGTCTGGTTTGGGGTTGTTTTTTTTTTTTTGAGACAGGGTCTCACTCTGTTGTCCAGGCTGGAGTGCAGTGGCGCCATCATAGCTCACTGTAACCTTGAACCTTGGCCTCCAGTGGTCCTCCCGCCTCGGCCGCCAGAGTGCGGGGACGGCAGGTGTGGCCGCCTCCCCCGCCTGTTGGCCTTTAACGGCCTCCTCTCCAGGCAGGAGCCATGTTCAGTGCGGAAGCTGGTCTCAGACGCTGAAGTGGCTCCTCACCTGTCACCGTCAGCTTGTGGGGCTGTCTGCCACAGTCATGGGGTCCTCCTGTCCCCACGGTGGGGCTGGAGGCGTGGGCAGGGCAGTCTGGGTGGCAGGGCCTCCGGGCTCAGGCTCCAGGGAAAGCCTATGTCTCCGCCCCCCCACCCCGAGGAGGGAGCAGACACGCTGCCCGTGTGAGGGGACGCATGACACAGGGCTGGGAGAGAGCCCTGCAAGGCCTTGGGGACCTGGGAGGACGGCTCCTCCCTGCAGGTGCCCGAAAGCACCCACCAGGGGACACAGGCGTGTCTCAGACGGAGGCGCGTCCTGACTGTGTCCTCGCTGGGAGCCCGGTCTGTTCCGGCGTGGCCCCAGGGGCTGCTCACGCTGAGTCCTCAGGCCGGAGCCGGGTCCTAAGCCCCACGCTGGGGCGGGACACAGGGGACAAGGAGAGGGCTGCGGAAGCAAGACTGAGAGCTGTCCCCTCCGTCCTAGTGCGTACGCCCATCACAGCCGCCATCAGGGAGACGGAGCAGCACTGTCCACCCTGACGTAAGCCGGACGTACAGGGTCACCTGTCCAGTCCCGGCTACGAGATACAGGAGCCTGGGAGCCCCCTGGTGAGCTGCTGCCTGGCCACGAGGGCAGCTCCAGCCCTGACTCTGGAGGCACACGGTGACCTCAGGGGACATGAAGACAGGGAAGGACACAGCATGTCTCCACCACTGACCGTATGTAACAGGGTGTGTGAGCTTCCCGGGCTGCCGTGACAAAACAGCGGGCGTGTGTCCTCTCGCTGCCTGGTGGCTCTGAGGGGCCCTTCCTGGCCTCTCTCCCGGGGCTGGTGGCCGCAGTCCCGTCTCTCCAGCCTCTGCCTGCGGCCTCGGCCACGCGTTCCTCCCTCTGTGCGCCCCCAAATCCCCAGCTCCCTTCTCTCACGAAGACGGCACTCATGGGATTTGGAGCCCATCGGCATAATCCGGGATGATCTCATCTGCAAATCCTTGACTTAATCACATCCGCAAAGACCCTATTTCCAAAGACGGTCACGTTCACAGGTACTGGGGATTTGGACGTGGGCGTATCTTTTGCGGGACACAATTCAACCCATCGCAGCAGGTGACCTTGGCGGGATGGCGCTTGTTTTCCCCGCGAATACCTGTGGGTCAGTTTGGGCGAGCTCCTCCTTCTTTGCAAGGTGAACTTCTTTCCTGTTCTAAATGCTTTTGTCCTGGGTCTTCCTCTGAGTCCACAGCCCAGGAGCGCCCGGCAGCCACGAGGCCGAGCCTGGCTCTGCGCGTCTGCTGGGCGCTGTCCTGCCCTTACGGAGCGCCGAGGGTGCAGCCAGGGCCCTCCCCAGGGCAGCAGACGCTGAGCTGTTGCTGGGGCTGCCCTTGCGGCGCTGCTGGCCAGCCAGGACAACTGGACACCGGGGCCAGGGTTGGCAAGAAGGCTGGTGTCCTCCAGGGAGCCTCAGGCTGCCTTTGGGAGGACCGCGGGGAATCTGGCACATTCTTTCTTCCCCATTCTGAGGAGGGCCTGGGGCTGCTGCCAGGGAGCACAGCCAGGGGCCGAAAGAAAAAGTCCCAAGGCAGGATCCGCCTGCAGAGTGGCCACCAGGTGAGGGGCCCGGAGGGAAGCTGGGAACCCGTGGCAGGGGGCTCTGAGATCCGCATGGCTGCATCTGCCCTGGTCCCAGACGCTGCAGACCCCTCCCACTCACAGGGCCGCTGCCCACCGGTCGCTGTCTTGTGGGGCTGGGCAGATGGAGAGGCCCTCAAAGATGGCCCAACCCAGCAACCTTCCACAAAGGTGACCAAGACCTCTAGGGGGGAAGGTCACCCAGTACGCGACTAGTCAGTAGTGGGGACTCCGGGATTCTCTGCTGCCCCTGCAGGGACACCAGGACACCCTGCAGCTGAAAATGTCTCCGCTTGCTTTGGGGGACCTGGGGCAGTGTGACGCTGGAGCCTCCCAAGGGGGCAGACGCAGCCTCCAGGGGACCCCAAGTCCCTTTCACAGGTCCAACAAGGCAAAGCTGTTCCACTGTAACATCACGGTGTTTCTCCTTCTCACCTGCTGCATGCGTGTGATACTGTAACGGACTCATCACGGAAGCAGACGGGAGACTCCAGGGCCTTCTGTCATGTCAGGCATTAAAGAGACTCACAAAAAATGTAACACAATGCACTCTTGTCACTAAATATTTTTGTTTCGGAAAATATAGCTGGTTTTCACAAACAATGTGTTATTTGCATTAACAACCTAATGGATTTATCATTGTTAGTTTTTAAATGAATAATTAAATATTTTTTAAAACTTAGAGTAAATATTGACAGATATAACCTACAGAAAAAAATGTTCTTTGTGGTCCTTGGTCAATTTTAATTTTTTTTGGCTCCGTTGCCCATGCTGGAGTGCAGTGGTGTCATCATAGCTCACTGTAGCCTCAAACTCCTGGACTCAAGTGATCCTCCCACCTCAGCCTCCCGAGTAGTTGAGACTACAGGTGCGCACCACCTCACCTAGCTGATTCTCCTATTTTTTGTAGAGATGGGATTTTGCCATGTTGCTCAGGCTGGTCTCAAACTCCTAACCTCAAACAATCCTCCTGCCTTAGCCTCCCAAAGTGCTAAGATTACAGGCGTGAACCACTGCACCTGGCCTTGTCCTCAGTAATTTTTGTAAAATATAAAGGACCACAAAAGGTTTGAAGAACACGGATGTAGAAGATGCTAGAAGGCAGAGTAAAAGGATTCCCATATGGTGTTCTGGAAAGGGCTATGGATTTGGAATCAGAACAGGGTGTGAATCTAGGCTTTGCCATCCTCACCTGTTCCTCTACCACCATCACCACCGTCACAATCACCACCATCATCATCGCCATCATCATCACCATCATCATCACCATCACCACAATCACCACCATCATCATCGTCACAATCACCACCATCATCATCGCCATCATCACCATCATCATCATCATCATCACCACCATCACCATCATCACCATCATCACCATCATCATCACCATCACCACCATCACCACCATCATAATCACCACCATCATCATCGCCATCACCATCATCATCATCACCATCATCACCATCACCATCATCATCAGCATCATCACCATCACCATCACCACCACCATCACCATCATCACCATCACCATCATCATCAGCATCACCATCATCATCACCATCACCACCGTCACCACAATGCCACCACCATCTCCACTGTCACCTTTCCCACTGTTGTTACTATTCTCGTGATTGCCGTCTACCCTTGGTGGAGCGTATACTATGTGCCAGTCACTGTATTAAGGGCTTTATAATCATTATCTCTAATCGTCACAGAACTCTTCCAGGTAGGTGGCAATGCCCATATTCTACAGGTGAGGACACTGGGGCTTGTAGAAGTTGAATACTTGGCAGAGCAGCCTCTGAACACCAGTCTGTTTGGCTCCACGCCCTTTTCTCTCTGACGCTGGGACCTTGCTCAAGCTTGCTTTGTCCCCATTTGTGACTTGCTAGGTGGGAATAGTACTAACGATGACAGTTACTGTTACTGAATGTCCACTAAGTCCCCGCACTGGGCTACGAGCACGTGCACATCATAATCCTCTCAATCTTGCGAACCAGGCATTGCAGTGGCCCCATCTCGGGGGGGATAGGCCTGTGTGGAAGCATCGACCCCGTGCCCAGCACAGCGTGGCACTGGGCAAACGCTCACCCCATCACACGGCTGCCCAGAGTGTGGCTGAGAGGTTGCCCGGACTGTGAGACGTGCATGGGAGGCGGGGGTGCAGGTTACTGACGGTGTGGCCCCCCACCTCTCAGCCCTGTCCTGTTCCTGGGGCTGGGATCCACCCATGCTTCCTCTCCCCAGCCGCACATTTATGGAGCACCTGTTAGGTGGCGTCCCAGGCACGGGGGTCACGGCTATGAACAGACAAGTAAGGCTCCTACCTGCACGGTGCTCACAAACTTTTGTGGGAAAGACAAAAACCAAGTGCAGGAACACGACCCCTAGCGGTGGTAGGAGGGAAGCCAACGGGGTGGGGGACAGGGGGAGGAGGCTCCGGGTGTTGAGTGGGGTTGGGAGGGGGGAGAGGGTGTCTGGGGAGGGTTTTCCCAGAAGAGGACTTTAGAGCTATGGCACCTAGGAGCTCAGCTTGCCTGGTTGGAGGAGGCAGGCGGCACCGGCATGGGGTGGCCGAGGGCTCTGTGTGTTCACGTAACAGCCAGAGGCCAGCGTGGCAGGGTGGGGAGGGGGAGGGAGAAGGGGCAGGAGAGAGGCCAGGGAGGCCTCCGGGCCCACCATGCATGGCTTCCCGGGCCTGCATGGAGTTTGATTTTATTTTGATTATGATACAAACCACTTAGGGGGTTCTGAGGAGGGAAGAGTGTGGTGTGTATTTTTGCTGTAGAGAGACAAGAATGGAGGCAGTGAGTCTTGTAAAAGGATTTGGTGTTGTCCAGGCTTGTTTTAGGATGCTGGAATGGGAGGTCAGGAGAAGTGGGCATGTTCAGGCATATTTTGAAGTAACCAGAGCTGACACCCACCCAAGCTGTCACCCTCCAAGAGCTGGCACCATAAGGAAGGGGAGGGAAGGCTTCCAATCAAAGGCAGTGAAGGCAGCAGGCCTGGCACAGGAGTTAGGGTTCTAGCTGGCTGCGCCCCTGGCCAGATGGGCCTCAGTTTCCCCCTTGTTCTTGGGTGATAATACACATCCAACTCTCAAGAAAGCCCTGAGACTCTGGTCGGGTAATAGATGGTACACACACGTCCTGGTTTGAAACACACTGTCTACTGCACTGTGGTCGGACACAAACTCCTCAGGATCAGAATCTGCACCTTTCTCCCCAGTGGGTCTCCCCTGTGCCTTGTTCTAGACAGTTTCTCCAAAAATGAATGTGAAACTACAGACCGTGAACCCTTACGAGCACAGATGCAAAAATCCTCAACAAGCTATTGGCAAATAAAACCCAGCAGTACATAAAAAGAATAATATGTCATGACCAAATGGGATTTCTCACAGGAATGCACGGCTGGTTCAACATCTGAGAATCAGTCAGTGTAGTTTACCTTAGCAACAGACCGAAGAAGAAAAGTTACACAATCATCGCTATAGTTGTAGGAAAAGCATTTGACAAAATTCAAGATGCACGTGTGATAACAGCTCTTAGAAAACTTGTACTGGATAAGAACTTAACAAAAGGTATCTACAGAAACCCTAGAGCTAACATCATCCTTAGTCATGAAAGAGTGCTTTTGCATTTAGACAGGGAGCAAAGCAAAGACGCCCACTCGAACCATGTCTGTTCAACAGCACACGGAAGTCCTAGATGGCTCTAGGACAAGAAAAGGAGGAAAAATGTGTACAGATTGGGAAGGAAGACATAAAGTGGTCTTTGTTTGCAAATGACATAATTATCTAAGTAAAGCATCCCAAAGAACAAATTAAAAAGCTACTAGAACTAGCGAGTTGGAAAAGGTCAATATACAAAGATCAGTTGTATTTCTATGCACTAGCAGTGAGCTATAGAGCTACATCAGGTTCATGAGTCGGCAAACTCAATATTGTCAGGATATTAATTTGCTCCAGACTGATTAGTAAATTCAATGCAACTCCAATCAAAATCCCAGCAGGAATTTTCGGGCAAAAATTGATAGGTTCATTCTAAAATTTATATGGAAAGACAAAGTAACTAGAACAGACGAAACACTTTTGAAATAGAAAACAGCTGGAGGACTTATACCACTTAGTTTCAAGACTTACTATAAAGTTACTGTAATCAAGGCAGAGCAGTATTGATGCTGGCAAAAGAACAGACACATAGATTAATGGAACAGAAGAGAGAGCCCAGAAATACACGGTCAATTGAATTTTTACAAAGATGCAAAGATACAAAAGCCAATTCAACAGAAAAAGGATAGTCTTTTCAACAATGGTGTTGTAACAATTTGTCACCCCTCTGCCAAAAAACAAATAAACCTTGACCATTACCTTGCACAATAAAAAAAATGATCTCAAAATGGACCATAGACCGAAATGTAAAATCTAAAGCCATAAAACTTATAGAAAAATACACAGGTGAAAATCTCTGAGACCCTGGGCTAGACAATGGTCTCTTAGATATGACACCAAAAGTCAAATAAGGCCACAATCTATACCAGAATGAAATGATAAATTGCATTTTGTGAAAATTAAAAATTTCTCTGTGAAAGACACTGTTAAGAGAATGAAAAAACAGCCACACACTGGGAGAAAGATCTTTGCAAAACATTTATCTGACAGCCAGAATATAGGAAGAACTCTCAAAACTCAATAAGAAAACAACCTGATTAAAAAATGGGCTAAGCATTTGAACAATCACTTCGCCAAAGATGATACTCATGTGGCAAATAAGCTCATGAAGTGACAGCGTCACTAGTTATCGGAGAGCTGCAGGTGCAAACCACAAGGAGATGACATCACACACCCATTAGAAGGGCTGGTGTAACCACCAGCACCACCGGCGACGTCACCCAGTGTTGGTGAGGACACGGAGCGTCAGGACCTCACAGGTTGCTGGGGGGAGGCAGAAAGGCACAGCCACTTGGGAAGACAATTTGGCAGTTTCTGGTGAAGGAGACATGTGTTCTATGCCTTGACCACGGGACTTAGCCATTCTGCTCCTACGTGTTCACCCAAGTTAAATGAAAACACACCCATACAAAACCTGCACGTAGATATTTATAGTGGCTCCATTCATAATTGCCCGAGACCCTGACAAGCCCAACATCCTTCAGTGCGAACAGATGAACAAAGGGTGCTGCATCCATTCAACAAAAACCACGCAGCAGTGAGAGGAACAAAGCATGGATCTGTGCATCTGCCTGGGGGATCCCACCCGCACCCGCCGAGTGACGAGTGACGGGGCCAGACACAAAAGTCCACATACCGTAGGACTCATATGACAGTTTGGAAAAGGCCAAACTGTAGGGATAGAAAACAGATCAGTTTTTCCAGGGACTGGGGGCCGGGAGGGGAGGTGGGTGGACCACAGAGAGACGCCAGGACGTGTTGGGACCGGTCTGCACCTTGCCCAGGGCGGCGGCTGCACAAACGCAGGCGTCTGTCAAAACTCACACAGCCGTACACTAAACAGGGTGGGTGTTATAGAATAGAATTGGCTGTGGGCCATCACACCAAAAGACGCGATCCCAAGCGTCTTGATCCTGAATGTCGGAAATACCAAATCCTAAAAATATGATTTTGGAAAAAGTAATTGAAAAATCTTTAAAAGACATTTGCTTGTATTTTTAAAAGGGGACTTGGCCGGGCGCGGTGGCTCACGCCTGTAATCCTAGCACTCTGGGAGGCCGAGGCGGGTGGATCGCTCGAGGTCAGGAGTTCGAGACCAGCCTGAGCAAGAGTGAGACCCCGTCTCTACTAAAAATAGAAAGAAATTATATGGACAACTAAAATATATATATACAGCCGGGCGCGGTGGCTCACGCCTGTAATCCTAGCACTCTGGGAGGCCGAGGCGGGTGGATCGCTCGAGGTCAGGAGTTCGAGACCAGCCTGAGCAAGAGTGAGACCCCGTCTCTACTAAAAATAGAAAGAAATTATATGGACAACTAAAATATATATATATACAAAAAATTAGCCGGGCATGGTGGCACATGCCTGTAGTCCCAGCTACTCGGGAGGCTGAGGCAGTAGGATCGCTTAAGCCCAGGAGTTTGAGGTTGCTGTGAGCTAGACTGATGCCACGGCACTCACTCTAGCCCGGGCAACAGAGTGAGACTCTGTCTCAAAAAAAAAAAAAAAAAAAAAAAAAAAAAAGGGGGACTTATTCGAGAAACATAAAAACATGACAGAACACTTCACAGGCCACTTCACACCATAAAATAGGCGATAACAACACACATGTTTCTGCAGACATGAGCACTCAGGTATACTGACGACAGTCCCACAGGTTACCAGACAACAGCTATCAACAGACGAACTATATCCGTAAAGAAATAGGTGAAAAGGGGGAACGTATGAACACGCATCACCCTGTCTCTGCAAAAAATAGAAAAATTAGCCGGGCATGGTAGCACATGCTTGTTGTCCCAGCTACTCGGGAGGCTGAGGCAGGAGGATCGCTTGAGCCCAGGAGTTGGAGGTTGCTGTGAGTTATGACGACGCCACTGCACTCTAGCTGGGGTGACAGAGTGAGACTCTGTCTCAAAAAAAAATAAAATAAAATAAAAAGTCTTCTGGCAACACCTACCATCCCCCGGTGCTGGAGATGATGTGAAGAAGAAACGCTCAGCACAACAATCGGTGCTGTGCACGAGGGGCAGAGGTCATGCAGGATCGAACACTTTGGCGGAAAAGATTTCTCGTATTTTTCGCCTGTGCTCTAGCATCTTCCAAACCCTTGCGGGACCCGTGTTTGGACAGCGGCTGTGGTCCGTGTTTCCTGTGTGCGCTGCCGCTAGGACAGTCTGGTGACCGCTCAGCGGTCGCAGGTAGGAGACTTTCGGCTTTCACAGCACCGATAAGGAGCTTCTAAATGTTCACCTTTCCCATCTAGGAGCCTCGCACACGTGACTTGTCCCTGCCTGTTTGCAGGGGAGCAGTTTCACGGATCTCCACTGTGTATAGGGAACACGGCAGGAAGGCACGATCTCCGGCGTCCGATACCAAATCTACATGAATCGGGTTTCCCCGGAGAGACGGAACCAACCGGCCACGCACACAGACACGTGAGAGGGATTGATGGGGGAGTCGGCTCACACTGCCGGCCGCCTGCAAGCTGGAGATCCGGGGACGCCAGCGGTGTGGCTTGGTCCAGGCCCGAGGCCTCAGCCCCGGGGAAGCAGGTGGTCTAACTCCCAGCGCACAGAAGCCTCAGGACCCAGGGGCCGCGGCGCAGGTGGGGCAGGTGAGCCTGGACCTCGAGGTCCAAGGCAGCGGAGAAGTCTGTCCGGCTCTCACTGAGGCATGGGATCCGTCCCGCCCGCCCATCTCTGGCGCTGCCCACAGTGAGAGCGGACCTCCCGCCGCACCCACTCGGACTCCTGCCCTCCCCGCCTCTGGCGACAGCCCACACTAGCACACGCGCACGCTGACGCGTTGCCAGGTTTCTAGGTGTTCACACTGAATTTCCAAATGCGACCAACACCAGGCGACGGTTCCACCCAACACCACGCAGCAGCTCTCAGGATCGCAACATTTGGGATTTTAATCTTTTGGGATTGTGATTTTTAGGATTTTAAATGTTAGGGCTTTTAGACTACGGATTTTGATCTTTCGGGATGTCAGCACCAGCGATTATGGCGTTGGGGATTATGACGGACAGAACGTAACTGCACCTCAAAGGGAGCACGTCGGTGGAGCCGGAAAACGGACTCAGGCGGTGACAGCAAGCGGGACGGAAGCAAACGCGGTTCGTGCGTGAGATGGCGTGTGAGTGGGGGGCGGGCTCGGGCCTGGACACAGGCCTTGCAAATGCTCTGCAGGAGGCCAAGCGTGAGCCGGGTGAGACCTGGCCCTTTCCAGAGACACTTCCGATCCTGGTGGCTTGAGGTCTGGTCGCCAGGGCCGGGCTGGGCCCCCAAGAATCCTGGGTCGAGGGGGCGGGACCCCAGAGGTCATCAGCCGGGCTGGCGGGACAGTCCCATGGGGCCAGCTCCGAATCAGGGAGCCATCGATGCCGGCAGGCTGTGGGGGGCAGAGGGAAGGGACCACAGGACAGGCAGGAGGGGACAGGCATGGCCACTTCAGGGTCTTTGGAAGTGAACCTGGACCCTTGAGGGAGTGTCCAGCGAGGAAGTGACCATAGCCTTGTCCTGAGCAGGGTGAGGGTGGGCAGTGAGCATGGGGGTCCTCCCAGGCTGCAGTGGCTCCTGGCTCGGGTCTGGCCTGTTCTCAGGCACAGGTGGGCGCAGGCAGAGCTGCCCGGGCTTGTTCCCTGAGCTGGTGGGTGCTGTGGTGCCCTGTGGCAGGCCAGCGGTGCACTGGGCATCTCACACCCTGTGCTCCGGCCAGAGAGGACGTGGTAGAGGGTGGGCCTGGGACGGAGGCTCAGCTGTGGAGGGGGCAGGGGGCAGTCACTCTCTGTCCTTGTGCCTTTGTGCTGCTGTACCAGAGGCCTGAGGCTGTGTAATTTGCAAAGAAAACGAGTTTATTGGCTTGTGATTCTGGTGGCTGGAAGGTCCGAGGTTGGGCGGCTGTGTCTGGTGGGGGCCTCAGGCTGCCTCCAGGCCTGGTGCAAAGTGGAAGAGGAGGTGCCATGGGCAGAGAGGAAGCAAGAGAGAGAAACCAGGGGAGCCTGACTCCTTTTAACAACCCACCTTCGTGGGACGAACCCATTCCCGCGAGGACTCACCCCCACATGCGGCCATCGATCCACCCGTGAAGGATCCACCCCCGTGACCCAGCGCCTCCCACCAGGGAGTTCGTATTTTTTTCCAGAAGGGTTCTGGGTGAGTCCTGGGCTTATTAATCTGAAGAACCAGTACTCCAGAGGGCAGCCTCGCCAGAGAGGGAAGGTTCCGGAAGGGCCGTGTGGAGTGGCTCTGAACAGGCCTCACCAGTGCGGGAGCTGTTTGGGAACCGGTGACTTCCACGAAAGGCGCCCCGCAGGCGGCCTTCCTGACAGAGACACCATCGCCAGCCTGGCCCTCGGCACAGACCCTCCTCCTTCACAGCCTGGCAAGGGCCCCAGCCCTGCCCATGGGTGCCCACTCACCGCGGACGGGGTGGCCTCCCGGCACACACAGCACAGCTCACGGCTCGGCCCTGCCTGGCCCTGCCTCCCGCGTGGGCAGAAAGGGGGAAGGTCCCACAGCCCCGGTGACAGCGGCCCCGTCCCCGCGCCGTCCCTGCTGCTCAGACAGAGCTGCTCTGGGGAAGCGAAGCGGGAAGACTCACATCGCAGAACGGGAGCCAGGCGGGACCCTCCTCAAGCAGCCCGAGCCTTCCGGTTCCAGTTCCAGGTGACCGGCCCGAGGTCCCCCTGCGGGGTGCGGGGCTGGCCTGACAGAGGAAGCCCCTCGAGGAGACCCCCCTGGCAGGACACCTGCCCTGGGCCCTCCTTGGGTGGGGAGAGCAAACCTGTCCCCAGGCGGGTGTGAAGGGCTCAGGGCGGCCAAGGCGGCCTGGGCTCACCACGAGGGGTCAGAGGCAGCTCCCCCTGCCTGTCATCTCCGCATGTGGCCCCAGGGGCTGTCCCCAGGCCTGGAACGGATTCTCACCCACAGCCCCAGAAGGAACCAGCCCTGCCGACACCCGGGAGCTCCCGGTGTTGAAGTCCCCCGGCTGTGGTGCCTGGTTACGGCAGCTCCAGGGAACTCACACACACGGGTGTTGGCTGACTGCACACTGAGGCGCCCAAGGCCACGCGAGGGTCTCAGGTGACAGGTGCAGAGAGCAGCCGTCAGAAGGGCACTGACAGGGGTCACTGGGGTGACTCCAGCTGTTGACCACGTGGCTCAAGATTGGCCGAAGCAAGGGCCGTGCAGGAGGAAGGGGGGACATGGGCTCTGCCACGGGGACCTCCCTCTTCCTCTCTGCGGGCTGAGCCCCCACCTCAGCCCCGGGGGAAGGCGCAGCGGCTGGGGTGAGCGTGACCTAAATCAGCTGTGCAGGCCCCATCCGTGCCGGGCGCCTGCCCGACCTGGCTGCTCCCTCAGGCACCTGACCCGGGTGAGCCGCTGCAGGGGGCCAGCGATGGGGGCCGGTCCCCAGGCCCCGGAGAGGGGGCTCCGGGCTCTGCACAGCCGTGGCCTCACAGTCCCAGGGTGTGGGGGGCCTGTGGGAGCTCGGGCCAGGACACAGCTGGCCTGCCCGGGCCTGGCCCTGTCCGCGTGCTTTCCTGTGCCTCGGAGGGGCCCGGGAGCGAGGTCTGCTGTCCAGGTGGGCCAGGGGGCAGCAGCCTCCAGTCTGGCCAGTGCCATATGTGCCAGCTGGGGAGCCAAGCCGAGACAGTGCCACCTCCCGGGGCTGCCATTCAGGTGGGCGGACAGCAGACAGGCAGATGTAACAGCAGAGGTTCAAGGTCACGCCAGCCTGAGACGGCCACTCGGCAGCCCCTCCCCGCTTGCTCCCAGCCTCCCAGAGCGGCAGCGGCGGTTTTCCTCACCACCTCGCGTGACACCGGGAAGCTGCAGCCCGAGCCGGCCCTCGGACCCCCAGGCAGGACCTCGCAGGCAGGATGTGGTGCCAAGAAGGTGCCGGAGCCCGGGGAGGGGAGGGACCTGGAGAGACGGACGCTCGTGTGACAAAGATGGAATTACGGCCCGCGGAGGACGGCCACCCCAGAGTGCTGGCTCCGGACCCAGCCTGGCTGCCAAGATGTGAAATTTTCCAGCTGGGAGGTGTCCCCAGGCCCAGGGTCACCCTGGCACGCGGTACAGGCACTCATCTGGCTGGCAGAGCCTGAGGCGTCCTTGTCCCTGCCACAGCCTCACCCTGGGCAGCGTCTGACCCACGGCCACGCTGGTGGGGGGCTCTGCGGTGGTGGGGGTCTCGGGGGAGGCCTCACTATGTCTCGGGGGAGGGAGCCCCAGTGCTAGGGGAGGGGGATGGGATTTGGAGCCCCCTGTCGGCTTGTCCAGGGTCAGGGACACGTGCGGGGCCTGTGGGGGCCCCACCGGCTGCTGGCCCTCCCCGTCCCTGGCTGCGGGGACGAGGTGCTCTGGTGTCTGCGCGGCCAAGGCCACTCTTCACCCTCCTGGGCCCGGTGAGAAGCCGGTGGGGCAGAGGGAGTGTCAAGGGACTGTCCCCTGGGGGACAGTGTGGTGGGGCACAGCAGACAACTTTCCTAGGAGGACTCAGGCCCAGGCCAGGGGGCCTCTGGGGATGTGAGCACAATGGCTGCCCTCCCTGTGTGGCCGGAAGCTCCTGTGGGGAGGTCTGGGTGCCATCCCTGCTGGCCCCTGGGGTGTCCCGCCATCCGCAGCCGGGTCCCTCAACTCCCACCTGCTGGAGTTCGGGGCTCAGCCAGGGGCTGATGGCTGCACGGCACAGAGGGCCCACCCTCTGGGGACACCTGCCCCTGGGGGCCCAGCGCACGGCAGACGGGCGGCACCGCGGGGAGCCCTGCGGCTCTGCCTTTACGGGCATCTGCTGTGGACTGACGGGCGAGGCCGGGTCGTGGGCCACTGTCCCCGAGCCCGGGGGCTTGTCTCCACCTGGCCTCCCGTACCTTGGACCTATGAGCACTTCAAGAACTGCTGCAATATCTGAGCCTTAAAATAAGTCTGTCGGCGCCCAATGATGGGTGGAAATTGCGACACGGAAACTGACGACGGCCCTGACACATCCAGTAACAGCCGCCGACACGCGCCAAGCTGCGCACGTGCCAGCCCCTGCCACGCAGCTCTTTGGGTTCTCACCAAGACAGAGAAGCGGGCATGGTCGCTAATGTCATCGCACGTTTCACAGACAGGGAAACGCTGCAGGCACCTGTCCAGGGACACAGAGCTGGGAAGTACCGGGCTAGCTGGGAACCAGGTCCCCCGAGCACAGTCCACCGTGCCGGCCTTGCCGCTCGGTGAGCCAGCCCGGTCCCACTCGGCCCTGCCCCGCCCCGTGATGGATCCGCTGTCTGAGGGCTGTGTCCAGGGCTGGTGACAGGCGTTACGTGGCTGGCCCTGCCCGGTGCGGGGCCGCAGGGCTCAGAACAGCCCCCCCAGTGCAGACTCCTTGATGGCCTCGGGCTCCAGGTGGCCCTGAGCTGTCCCCACACCTCCCTCCAGCCTGTGGTCTCCAGGAGCCAGCATGGGCCACTCGGGAACAGACCTCTCCCTCTGGGCTCACTGAGGGTCTGAGCTCAGGGCCGGTTTAACCGGCCAGCAGACTCTCAAAAGCCCTGGTGCTGTGACCCCCAGAAACCTGCTGCCCTGACTGGCCCCGTAGCCTGGGGCCTCTCACAGCTCCATGGAGGGGCAGAAGCTGGGAGGCCGGGCTCCCCTGGGCAGCTCCAGTTCCCCGCAGAGTCCAGGTGAGGCTCACCCCCTCCAGGAAGCCCCCCTGACTCTCCAGGCAGGCCGGTGCCTCCTGGAGGGCAGGGCCGAGCTTGTTGCCTTCACTCAGGGCTGCTTCCCGGCCGCTGCCTGGCTCGAGGTGGGCAGGCAGGGAGCAGAGCTCCGAGGATCAGGCTGCTCTCCCGGGAGCTGTGCCTGCTGGCTCCTGTGGGCACCCCGAGCACGGCGGTCTCCGTCAGGCACTGGGACCCCCAGCCCCATCCGGGACTTGTCAGCAAGAGTGGACGCAGCACGGCGCATGAAAGCAGACTGGCTTCAGAGCGGCGGGCCAGAAACCCAGGACGGGCATTTCGTTTTGCAGATTTCACCTGCAAGGGCGCGTTACCTGAGACCTGGCCGCCCGCCCGCAGCACAAGGGCTGACCTTGCCCAGCACCCCGTGAGCATGAGGTCCTGTTTCATTGTCACTACTCTCTGCCCTGCTCACATTCCCAGTTGACACTGGGAGAAGCAGAAGCCGAGCTGGAAGGAGGAAATTGGGATTCCCAGCGGCACCTGCTCCATCCCCAGCACCTGCTCCATCCCCAGCACCTGCTATGTGATCATGTGACTGCAACTTCCCCCCCTACCCCCACCTGCGGGACTAGCAGGGGCCTGGTCCTGCCTCTCTGCCCCTGAGAAACACTCCAGCTATTCGGGGAGTGGGGAGCGGGGGCGGGGAGTGGGGAGCGGGGAGCGGGAGTGGGGAGCGGCCTTCCTTTCTGAGCAGCCTCAGCCCACAGAGACCCTGGGCCTCGCTGAGGGTGGGCACCCGGCCGTGGACTGGGTCCTGAGGCTGGTCTTCCCTGGAGGCGTGTCCAGAGAGCCCTGCTCTCTCCCAGGCCCTGGGGAGCCGGGTCCTGCTGGCCCCATGTCCCGCTCCCAGGAGCCCCCACCCCGCACCGTCTGCACCCAAAGGCTGGCCAAGTTCTCAGCCAGCTCCGAAACTGGGGGGCTCCTCCACTGCCCCCCCAATGCGCAGCTTCCTCCCCCGTTCTGCCAGCAGCACCAGGTCAGAAATTTAGAAACACACGCTTTCAAGTCTGTTTCTTAAAGTAAATAATTTTGACGAGACAAGCCAAAGTCAAAGGCACAGAAGAGGAGAGGATACTTCGGAAGTGACCTCACAAGGGGCAAACATCTGTGTACAGTCCTAAGTCTCCGACATCCCATAACCTGCCTGTGGGGCAGCCCTGGCCCTGGAGGGGGGCTGGGCAGTCCCCTCACCACGTGGCAGTGGCAGCGGGTAGTTCGGTAGCTCGAGCTGCGCCTGGAGGAGGGAGCGGGGCCTGGGGATGGGGGTGCAATGCACCATCTGGCCCCTGGGCTCCCTGGGGCGGGCGGGGGAGCAGACCGTTGGGGCAGACCCAGTGCCCGGCTGGCCAGGTGCCAGTCCCCAGGGAAATCTCTGCGTCCTGGGCAGGGGCTGCTCCCCAGCCCTCTCTGCAGTTCCCCAGTGCTGCCTCCCAGGTCCCTGAGCTCCCCAGGTGGCCCCAGGCTCCAGGCGTGAGATGGCACTCACCGTACAGCAGGGCATGGGAGCGGCTGGGGTCCCTGCTCCGGGCTGGTCCTTGTGGTGTGTGCCGCTGGCTCTGCTGTTGAGCACCACTCAGCCGAGGGCTCGACCCGGCTGCCCCCGCCCCTCCAGAGTGACAGGCTGGTCCAGACGTCTCTGGAGTATCCGAGATGTCCCGGCCACTGGCAGGTGTTTCCGGGACTGCGGGGACCGGGCCAGGCACTGGGGGGTCACTGCAGGAGACGGCGGCTCTCAGGGGAGTGCCGAGGAGACATCCCAGCTGCTCCCACACCTGCCCTGTGGTGCGTGTGTGCGTAAAGTCGCTTGCCTGGAGCCGCCAGCTGTCCCCTCCTGCAGGTCCCGCCACTGTAGCTGCGTCCCAGCGCTGGGCAGACCTGGTTGCAGCCGCAGCTGCGGTCTTTGCCGTGTTACCTAACTCCTCGGAGCAGCAGCCGGCTCTGTGGCAGGGTGTTCAGGGACTGCAGCGGGGAGCAAATGGTTTGCCACAAAACACGAAGAAGGTCATTCCGTGACCTTCCATGGCGCCTCACCTCAAAGAGAGGTGGGCAAAGCCTGAGGCACAGAGACAGAGGGTGGCAGCCTGGGGTAACACAGCAGGTGAAGGGCACCGGGATTCAGGCCCATTTTCCTGTGTGTTTCTCTGCATTGTACCCGGCTCCCTCCCCGCGCAGCCCAGCCCAGCCCTAGGGAAGCCCTGTAGCTTTGGGGAAGAGGGACCCGGAAGCTGGGGGAGAGAGCTCAGGTACCCAACACTCGGAGATCCTGGAGATTGCTTGTGGGCGGTGGGGCGGGGGGCCCTCGGGTGGACAGACCTCCCGAGTGCCTCTCTCTCGTACCTGGAGCGTGTGGGCAGCGCCGTCCCTGGCCTCCACCGTGGGCAGCTCAGCCTCCCACATGCCAGCCCAGGACGGGACCAGCCTCTCCTTAACACACTTAGCTCTGCCACTGGCCCAGATTCCAGGGCGGCAAACCTCAGAGCGCTGCGGGGAGTAGCCACGGCTGCAGGGTGTGGGGCTGCGGAGGGTTCCGGAGGCAGCCCAGGCGCCCTGCCCACCCCTGCTGCACAGCCAGGAAACATGAGGCTGGGACCACTTCTTTGCACAGAACTTTCATATCCAGGAGGCCACGCTTTTCCACTTGCTGGACAGGCCACTTGGCCTCTCTGTGCCTCAGTTTACCTGACCTCATGGGGATCGGGGGAGGCGATGTCTGTAAGGAGATGCAGCCCGCTTCATGGCACGTGCTCGGTGCTCTGCACGCACGGTGACATGCTCTTCCTCTCCTTCGACCCTCGCGAGAATGCTTCTGGCTGCACCGGGTTCCCCGTCGTCCAGACGCGGTCACTGCAGCCCACAGACGGGTCCCGGGTGACTGCTGGAGGGTTGCTTAGAGCAACGGTCCCAACCTTTTTGGCACCAGGGGCTGTTTTAATGGAAGACAATCTTTCCATGGACTGGGCGGGAGGATGGTTTGGGGATGATTCAAGCACATTACATTTATTGCGCCCTTTATTTCTATTATTGCTACATTGTATTATATAGTGAAATAAATACGTAACTCGCCATAGGTTGGGGACCTCTGGCTTAGAGGATGGCGAGCCTAGGGGGGGCAGGGAGGGACAGCAGAAGGAGGCCGCTCCGTGGGGGCTGGGTGACAAGCCCATCACGGTGTCATCTGTCCTACCGCTTTCATTTCGTTTGGTGCTGCAGGATTTTTCGCACCCGCCAACCAGGGCAGGTGATGGTGATGATGATGATGGTGATGGTGGTGGTGATGGTGGTGATGGTGATGTTGATGATGGTGATGGTGATGATGATGGTGGTGATGGTGATGGTGATGGTGATGATGGTGATGGTGATGGTGGTGATGGTGATGATAATGATGGTGATGATGGTGGTGGTGATGATGGTGATAGTGATGGTGATGATGATGATGGTGATGGTGGTGGTTATGATGGTGATGGTGGTGGTGATGATGATGATGGTGATGGTGGTGGTGATGGTGATGGTGATGGTGGTGATGGTGGTGGTGGTGATGGTGATGGTGGTGATGGTGATGGTGATGGTGATGATGATGATGGTGATGGTGGTGGTGATGATGATGATGGTGATGGTGGTGGTGATGATGGTGATGGTGATGGTGGTGGTGATGGTGATGGTGATGGTGGTGATGGTGATGGTGATGGTGGTGATGGTGATGGTGATGGTGGTGATGGTGATGGTGATGGTGGTGATGGTGATGGTGGTGGTGATGATGATGATGGTGATGGTGGTGGTGATGGTGATGGTGATGGTGGTGATGGTGGTGGTGATGATGGTGATGGTGATGGTGGTGGTGATGGTGGTGGTGATGGTGGTGATGGTGGTGGTGATGGTGGTGATGGTGATGATAATGATGGTGATGATGGTGGTGGTGATGATGGTGATAGTGATGGTGATGATGGTGATGGTGATGGTGGTGGTGATGATGGTGATGGTGGTGGTGATGGTGGTGGTGATGGTGATGGTGATAATGGTGATGGTGGTGGTGATGATGATGATGGTGATGGTGGTGGTGATGGTGGTGGTGATGGTGATGGTGATGATGATGATGGTGATGGTGGTGGTGATGGTGGTGGTGATGGTGATGGTGATGATGGTGATGGTGATGGTGGTGGTGATGGTGATGGTGATGATGGTGATGGTGATGGTGGTGATGGTGATGGTGATGGTGATGATGGTGATGATGATGGTGATGGTGGTGATGGTGATGGTGATGATGGTGATGGTGGTGATGGTGATGATGGTGATGGTCATGGTGGTGATGGTGATGGTGATGATGGTGATGATGATGGTGGTGATGGTGATGGTCATGGTGGGGTGATGGTGATGGTGATGATGATGATGATGGTGATGATGGTGATGGTGATGATGGTGATGGTGATGGTGGTGATGGTGATGGTGGTGATGGTGATGATTATAACAATAATAACAGAAACCTGTGCTGTGTCAGGCACTGGTGTGAGGTGGCATCGCCAACCCTGGGCTCCACTGGAGGCCAGTTGGTCCCCTGCTCCCTCTTAGTGTGACGGCTGGGGTGATGTTTAACCTCTCACACCTGCTCTCACACTTCATGGTTCTGGCTCCCGGCCCCACCCACATGTAGGATCTGACGTTTCCCTCTCTATTTTGGTGGATCGGTTTATCCGATCTTACCCCCACAGTGCATCCCACTAATGGCTGAATTTCAGATACTGTGAGGGGCAGTGCAGGTGATATTTTGGGGTGCGGAGTAGCCTCATCCCCAAATCTGCCCTGGAAAGGCAGCCCTGTGAAAAGTTTGGCCCCTCCCTGGGCAGCCCCATGAGGAGACGTTCATGAGGAGGAGGCCCTGCCGGGCTGGCCTTGCCGGCTCGGCTCCGCAGGCCACGGCTCTGTCTGCTCCAGGCTCCCCACAGGGCACTGCCAGGTGCCCTTGCTCTGCGTGGCTGCAGCCGCCTGCCCTCCTCCTGCAGGGCAGCCTCTTCCAGGCCATCAGCCCGGCCACAGACCACCCGCGGCCCTCACTGGGAGCCCAGCGTCTGTCTGGGGTCAGGACTGGGGAGTCCATCGCCCCCAGGCTGAGCCCACGCAGCTCCTCAGGCTCCGTGAGGCTGAGACACATCATCAGAGCAGGCCCGAAGGCGACGCCCGGCTCCCAGGCCCTGTGGGCTGTGGCTCTGCTGCTGTCCGGGCTGCGGGCCCTTGAGTCGGTCCCACCTGCCTGGGCCTCACCTTCCCCATCTGCCCGAAGATGGGGTCCAGACGGGGTGGGGAGGGGCAGGGGTTGGGGATAAATTCTTGTCCCAGCAAGGAGTTCAGGGCCAGGTGTTAAACTCGAAGGACTATTCATCACTCCCACAAAGACATAGGCTCTCTCATTTTTCTAGAAACATGAGCTTTCTGGGTCTGTTTGACCCATTCTAACACAAAATGGGGGCAAAAAGCCCATTCAGTCTTCGATCTAGAAATCGACAGCGCAGAGAAGGGCAGGCGGGGTGGGACTCGGGTGACAGCAGAGAAGGGGCCTCGGCTGGGCGCAACGCCTGCCCGGGGCCCCAGCCTCTCTCCAGCCCCTCCTTTGTCGCCAGGTGGCAGTGCCAGCCTCTGACATTTAGGAGAGGCCAGAAATCTGGATTTTTATGTGAAATCTTCTAATTGTTCAGTGCTGGCAGCTAATTCAAAAATATTTTAATCACTGTGGCTGCCAGCCAAGAAGCAGTGTGCAGGCCCTGTGGGCTCTGTCTGCGTGCCAGCAGTGGCTGACCCTGAGGGCGACCCTCCCTGCCCTCCGTGGTGCGGCCTCGGTGAGCTCCGGCCAAATGCAGTCGCTGAGGCCCGTGAGGACACCGGTGGTCCTGGGGTGTGAAGGCGTCTGGCCGGGAGAGTTTGGAGGAGGGGGGCCTCTTCTCCGGGCCCCCACCTGAGCTGTGGCTGCTGGGGTGACGACATTCAGACAGACGGGGCTCCAGGGAGCTCTGGCTGGCGGAGCTCGGCTGCCAGGGCTGGGGGTTCCAGGGCGCAGCGCAAGGGCAGGCAGGAGACAGCCCACGGCCTCCCCGGACCTCAGAGCCGTTTTCCTCCGGGTCCAGCGTCATTTACTCTGCAGACCCCGCTCCCGCCCGAGTGTGCTCATGTGCAGACACCCTCAGCAGGAGAAGCCGACTCCGCCAGGTGGCTGCTTGGAGGAGGAGGCGCTGACTGACAAGAACACAGCAGGGGCCGGGCGCGGTGGCTCATGCCTGTAATCCTAGCACTCTGGGAGGCCGAGGAGGGAGGATCACTCGAGCTCAGGAGTTTGAGACCAGCCTCAGCAAAAGCAAGACCCTGTCTCTACTATAAGTAGAAAGAAATTAGCCAAACAACTAAAAATAGAAAAAATTAGCCGGGCATGGTAGTGCATGCCTGTAGTCCCAGCTACTCGGGAAGCTGAGGCAGGAGGATCGCTCGAGCACGAGAGTCTGAGGTTGCTGTGAGCTAGACTGACGCCACAGCACTCTAGCCCAGGCAACAGAGTGACACTTTGTCTCAAAAAAAAAAAAAAAAAAAGAAGCCGGCAGGGGCCAGGGACAGCCTGCGCTAGGTGCCCTGGCCTCATCTATCCCCTGCCTCATCTATCCCCGGGTCCTGCCGCCTCAGCCACGCACCATCGGCCCGGCTCACCCTGTCGTTTTCCTGACCACAGCCAGTTCCCCCACAGGCGTGGCTCACGCCCACTTTTTGTGACACATGCTCTGTGCCGAGGCATCACAGTCTCCACCCTGTGCGACAGGTGTGGGCTGGGCCAACCTTGGGGACACACGTGCTTTGAAATTCAGAATTGTCATCATCCTTTTCATTTTAGAAAGGGCGGGATGAGCTCTGGGTCTGGCAAGGGCAGAGTCGCTGACGTCACAATAACCCTCCCGCTTTAAACAGCTAGAAACTGGAGAGAAGGAAAAGCAGCTCTTTGAGGACACGGGAGAGTAAATAAACTCGGGTGGAACCTGGAGGAGACACGATCTGTGTGTTCCCTTTGGCTACTGTAACAAGCTACCGCAAACTCAGCGGCTTAACGCTGCGGATGCATGAGCCTGGGGCTCCCGTGGTCGGAATCCGAAACAGTCTGGCCGGGCTCAGTGGGGCTGTCGGCGGGGCCACACGCCCTCCCTGCCCCGGCTCTAGGTGAGAAGCTGTTCTTTGCTTCTTCAAGCTTCTAGAGGAGCCTGCTGTCCTTGGCACAGGGTCCCTTCCTCACCCCCCTGCACCCTCCTTCCTCCACCCTCCCGTCTCCTCCCTCCCCCGACTGCCTCCCTCTACTCAGGACCCCTGGAGTCGCCCTGGGCCCACCCGCACCCCCCGGGGCAACGTGCTGGTCTCCAGACCCTTGATGTAAGCACACCTGCAAAGATCGCTTTGCCACGTAAGGTGACACAGGTCACATGCAGGAGGACATGGGTACGCTTTGGGCGGTTGTTTTCACCCACCACAGCACATGTGTGCACAGTGGAGGCGCCTCCTGGCTGGAGTGGCCCTTTTTGCCATCACAGGATGTCTTTGTCTCCAGGAACAACTTTTTACTTACAGTCTATTTGGTCTGATGCTCGTATAGCCACGCCAGCTCTTTCGGTTATTGTTTACGCGTCGCGGTACATCATTTCACACCTTTTTGCATTTAGCCCCTCGGTGCCTCTGCGTCTCGAGTGTGTCTCCCGCAGGCAGAATATAGTCGCGCCATTTCCACAAAATCCATTCTGGGACTCTTCGCTTCCGTGGGGAGTGTCTGCATACCCCAGGGTGCGGACATCTTTGTGGGGACACTATTCAGCCTACAAGCTACTTCACTTGCGAACCTGGAAACAGAAGCGCGAATTAAACCTTCCTGAAGTAAGAAAGACGGTGGAGACAGGCAGACGGCAGTGAAATAGGAAACAGGGGCCATATGGAAAAATCAGAGAAATAAAAGTTGGTTCTCTGAAAAGGTCACTGAAACTGACGAAGCCCTAACAAGAAGGAGCAAGAGAAAACACGAAGGACCCGTTGCAGGGACCCACCAGGCGGGTCTGACAGACAGTGACAGGGCCACAAGGAATCGCACACACGACTTCACGCTGACAAATTCAAATGCAGATGAAACGGACAAATTCCTTGAGAAGCAAAACTTTCTGAAACTGACACAAGAAGAAAAAGAGATTCTGAACAGCCCATCTGTGCTAAAGGAATCAAAACTGTGTTTCAACCCTTTCACAGAAATGCAGGTGGCCGCTGGCGGGGTGGAACTTACTGGTCTGACCCGAAGCCTTCCAGGACCGGGGCAAGAGCGAGGAACCCGATGCCCAGACCTGGATGACAACGGTGCAGGAAAAGAAACGAGAGCCCAGCGTCACTCAGAAACACAAACGCAAACACCCCTCTCGAAACGCTAGCAAATGAAATCTGTCCGCGCACAGAACAGGACACGGCACCACAGCCAAGTGGGGACTAAGGACGTGAGCCAGTTCCACCCCCCACCTACGGGCTGAAGGAAACACCTGATTGTCTTCGTGCATGAAGAAAGTGAGCGGTGGAGATGAGTCGGTGCCTGCTGTGATTAAGAGCACCGGGAGCAGATGGCAATTGTCTCAACGTGTGGCAGCGTAAGTGTCCTGCAGTGGGGGCTCCTCGGCTCCGCGAGGCTGCTGCTCACCTCCCCGGGAGGGCCCCACCTTCCCTTCCAGGCTCTTTTGAGACCAGCCACACCATGCTAGAGACAGTAACCCCTTCTTCCTCACCACCACTGCCGCCTCCAGGAAGCCTCCCCTGCTTTCTGAGTGGGAATATGTGACCATCCCCTGTGCTCCTTGGACATCAGGGTGACCAGATGACTTGCCATTCTATTGGGACCCCTGCCAGGAAAGGGGCACTGATGATACGAGGACAACAGTCGTGAACTGGGAGTGTCAAGAGCAGGTCGAAGCCTCTTGTGCACCTCCGGGCACCCTCAGCACGCTGGCTTTGAATTGGGTTTTTGTCTATCCCTTCTCTAGAGGTCAGGCTCCCTGGGGACAAGGCCATACCATGGTGGGTCCACATCTCGAGCACCTGGCCCAGTGCCCAGCGTGGAGTTGGCTCAGTGATATTTCTGGACTCAGCAGGGGGTGTGGCCAAGGGACGGGGGGAGCCTGAGTGGCTGGACGCTGCTCTGAGCAGACCCGGGCCCTCGTTTGACCATCCACTCGGGCTTCAGGTCAGAGGTCAAGATGCCGGTGGCCGGGAAGCCTGATTTAACCCCATTTAGTTGCACTCTGTCTTAGCCATATCATTTATTCACTTCACCACATCATTCATTCACCCCCCCATCCATCTATCCACCGGTCCGTCCACTTGACAAACACTTGCCGAGCCCCTTCGTCGGCCCACTCCCGGGGAGACAGCGGTGAACAGGCTGCTGGCTCTGCACCCTCATGGAGATCACCTTAAGGTGACAGACACGACAGCTAAACAGGCAAACAAACAAGTGACAGGGAAAGGAAGGCTCGACGTGTCAGCCTGTGCTGGGCAGGGGTCCGCTGGGGTGCTCAGACAGGGCGGGTGCCTACAAGAGGAGTGGAGAGCGTGGCTCTCCCCTGCCAGGAAGCCCCTAGTGTCACAGAGCAGGACAGACGGTCACAAGGACAGGCCCCCAGGGGCTGAGCGGGATGGTGCCAAAGGCAGGAATGCCAGAAGGCAGCGTGGTAGGTGTGCCAAGGTCAGGGCGGGTGGACACCCTGGAGCCCTGTTGGAGCCGGAGGGGTGATGCATGTGACCCTGAAGGTTAGGACGGGCTCATCCTCTGCTGCAGCCTGGCTCCCTGCAGTCCTGGCAAGGAGACCTTGTCCCGACTCCTCTTGCAGACCTGGGCTCTGAGCAGCCAGGTGACTTGCTGGAGGTCACCCAGCCAGAGAGGAGCCAGCAGGACAGGTCCCAGCTCCCCCTGGGCTGCAGTCCAGGTTCTGCCTGCGTCTGCCTGGACTCAGACCAGCCCGGGGACAGTCTTGTCCTTTCATATGGCTGTGAGCTTCTCCAGGACCAGGGACACGGGCTGCTCTCTCTGGACCCAGGCTGGTGTCCCTACAGTCCAGCAGTGAGTGACGGGGGCAGAGGCCCCCCCCCCCCCCCCCCCGCTCCCTGTCTGTCTAGACTGGGCTATTTATCACACGCCCCAGACAGGCTGCGCACCTGTCCCTGCCGGGGCACAGATGGAAGGCCCCGTGGGGGGCCCCGCAGCTATTTCTTGGCGTTGGGAGGATGAGCTGCTCCCAGAGCATCCCAGCTCTGACACCGCCCCACCCCTGTTCCACCTTCAGGTCTTCCAGGAAGGAGGCCACACCGCACCTTGGGGCTAGTGTGACGTCTCACACAATGGGAGGTCCCTCCCCACCCCAGCCCCAAAGCCAAGCCTCTCCCCACTCTCTGAGCTGCCTGGTGGCCTTAGACTAACACCGCTGCCCACTGTCCACTGCCTGTCCGAGTGTCCTCTGTCCTGAGGGGCGATGGGGGGAGAACAGGCAGGGGACAGGGGACTTGGCGTGGCCAGAACCACGTTCATCCTGGGAGGGACAGAAAACCAGCGAAGGTGGTGTCGTGGGTTAGGGGGCTCCAGGGAGTTTTTCTTCTTTCCACCTTGTAACGTTCCTGCAAATCCCCGTGATGAGCAACACGTTGCTTTTCTAGGGAATGAGGAACAGCTGTATTCAATTCACAGGCAGCTGTGAAATGTACCAGGTTTCACAAAGCAAGTATGTAATGCCTTTATTTTGGAAAAAAAAAAAGGGAAATTTCTGCAAGTCTTTATGAATAAATGCACGACTGGAGTGTTCTTCACCAAAAATGTCTCCATCTGGGTAGAAAAAATCTTGGCGATTTATCTCTTTAATATCTTCAGTAACGGCCGGGCGCGGTGGCTCACGCCTGTAATCCTAGCACTCTGGGAGGCCGAGGCGGGTGGATCGCTCAAGGTCAGGAGTTCGAGACCAACCTGAGCAAGAGCGAGACCCCCGTCTCTACTAAAAATAGAAAGACATTATATGGACAACTAAAAATCTATATAGAAAAAATTAGCCAGGCATGGTAGCGCATGCCTGTAGTCCCAGCTACTCGGGAGGCTGAGGCAGGAGGATTGGTTAAGCCGAGGAGTTTGAGGTTGCTGTGAGCTAGGCTGACGCCACGGCACTCACTCTAGCCTGGGCAACAAAGTGAGACTCTGTCTCAACAAAAAAAAAAAAAAAAAAAAAAAATCTTCAGTAGGGCTTGCATGTTTTAATGACCAGGAAGTATTTTTTTTTAATCATCGGAAAACACGTGGAGTGATTTGTACTCTGGGAGACGATTTGAGCGTGGGGAGCCGGCCCCCCCCCGCCCCTTCTCTGTCTTCCCGCAGCGAACCCCGAACCCCGAACCCCGAGCCGGGCTGGGGTCTGGAGGCTTCCGGCGGAGCCAGAGCAGCCGGCGACCCCCCAGCCGAGCACCCAGGGCCCCGCCCACGGCGGCGCCGCGGGGCCCGTCACGTGCGGAAGCAGCGCCATCTGGTGGCCACTGCTGGTGACATCAGGCCGCCCGTCCCGGTCCGGGGAGATTGGGGGGGAGGCCATGGGGTGGTCACCACCGGGCGGGCGGGCAGGATGACAGGCGTTTCGGGGGAGGCGCGGGTGGGGGAGGGAGGAATGGCTCAACCGCGACTCCTCAGTGGCAGGGTCAAAGCGTGGCCTCCGCGGACAGAGGCATCCGGGGACTCCCAGGAGCCCGGACGCCCGGGTTCTGATCGCTCCAGCCCCCACCTGTTCTGTCATTTGCCGCTCGGGTGTGTCAGATGGGGGCAGGGGTAGGAGCAGGGACGGGGGCTGGCTGTGGGTGGGGTGCACGTCCCCACCCTGTTCTGGGGGCGTCCTCCTTCCCCCACCCTGCAGGGGTGGGCTGGCCGCCACCTACACGGAGCCCAGGGGCAGCGACAGCGCCCCCGCGGCCGGCGCGGCCGGCTCCCCCAGCGCCCTCCGCAGCACGGCCCGCAGCGGCTCCCGCTTCCCGGGCTGCCGGCCCATGGCGAAGTAGATGAGCGGCTTGGAGCCGCTGTTGACGCAGGCCAGCAGCGCGGCCAGCGGGGGGAACGGGGGCAGCAGGAAGTCCAGGAGGGGCCGCAGGCTCCAGTAGAGGACGAAGGGCAGGCCGCACACGGAGCACAGGAGCGCCGCGCCCAGCGCCACGCCGTAGAACCTGGGGCGCTGGCGCTGGGAGCAGCAGGCCACCCAGAGGAACAGGACCAGGCCGGCCGCGCAGGCCACGCAGGCCAGCGCCAGGAGCCAGGCGACGCTGGCCGCGTGGTACCGCAGGCAGGCCAGCGGGCGCGCGCGGCCCCGCAGCAGGCCGCAGGCGTGGGCGGGCACCAGCACGGCCGGCGGCGTCAGGGCCCAGCCCAGGGCGCAGAGGACGGCCGAGGCGTGTCGGGACCGGCAGTGCCGGTAGCAGGCGGGGAAGATGTCGGAGACGCAGCGCTCGGCGCTGAAGGCCGCCAGCAGCCACAGCCCCGCCGCGAAGCCCAGGAAGGTGATCACGAAGTAGAGCGTGTCCTGGGAGCCCAGGGCGGCCTGGGCCACGGAGAAGCCCACCTGGCAGCAGAGGAACAGGAAGTCCGCGGCGGCCAGGTGCAGCAGGTAGACGGAGAAGGGCCCCTTGCTGATGTGCAGGCCGAGGTTCCAGAGCACGAGCCCGTTGCCCACCAGCCCCCCGAGGCCGAGGACGAGCGTCAGGTAGAAGACCACGCTGTTGAAGGTCTTCCAGAGGTTGAATGCCCAGAACATCCCCGCTGGCTCGGCAGGCGCTCGAGAAGGACCCTGCCAGGGGGCGCAGGTGTTGGCCACGGGCATCGTGCTTGCGCCACGTGGGGACACAGGGAGCCCCTGGGTGTCGTCCTGGCACAGCTCCAGGGCCACTGCCTGGCTGCGTGACCTCGGCCAGCGCCCAGCCCGGTGAGCCTCAGGTGTGATGGGCCAACACGTCGGGCTGCGGGGGCCCTGCTGCCCTGGCGGGGTGGACTGGCGTGCACAGAAGACCCCCACGCCCCTCCGTGGTGAGGTGCCACATTGCAGAGGGCTACCCTGTGCTGGACAGGCCTCTGCAGGCAACGGTGACACTCGTGGGGACCCTTGTGCAGCGGCCTCCCCCTCCTCCTCCGGCAGAGCATGTTCCCCACCAGGAGCCCCGTGTGTGGCCCCCGCCCCAACCGAGGGCCTGGGCCATGCTCCTGCTGGGTCCCCCGCCCCAGGGGTCTCTGGAGGTGTCCAGTGCTGTCCCAAGGACGCTCTGTCCTGCACTGGGCAGAAGTTTCAGGTGGCCTCAGGAGGAGGCAAGATGACATGTGGGGACAGGAAAAGGCAGAGGGAGACCCCAGCACCCCTCGCCCCAGGGGGCATCGTGGTCAGATGCCGCCCCAAAGCCTCAAATCCAGGAAGGGGACTTTGGTGGTGGGGTGCCGGGCCCTGGGGTCCTCCCAGGAGCTGCCGACACAGGGAGAAGTGCGCACAGGGTCGCTGTCAGCCTGGAGGAGCGAGAGGCACGAGCCCCACGAGTCCCCAGGGGTGTCCTCAGAGGGGGACAGGGACAGGCCACAGGAAGCTGGGCTGCGGCAGCACAGGGTCTCAGAGCAGCACCCCCACCCCGGCCACCCCTCTTCTCAGCCCAGGACATGCAGCTGAGGGGCGTCGGGGCCCAGGCAGTGCCGGGTGCCAGGCGGGACACGAGGGGAGAGAGGGAGAGACAGAGGTGGGGGGAGGAGATGGAGAGAGACAGGGACAGGCGGAGACAGAGACACACACAGAAAGATACAGAGAGACAGGCAGAGACAGAGACAGACGAGAGAGACGGGAGGGCGGGGAGAGGCCCCGCCCCCGCACGCACAACACTCTTCCCTGACCCTGGTCTCGCCCTACTTCAAGGCTTTGCTCCTTCTCACGGGCCCAGAACCTTCTGCAGCTCCCTCGACCCACTCTGAGCTGCCTGCCCCACGCCCGACTGCTTGCCTGGCGTCCTTCGTGCTGTCCTTGTCCCAGTCGTGGGGTGGGAGCCACCCCTGCCGGGTGCACGGTGACGGTGGCTGGTCCTCTGAGCCCGGTCAGCAGGCTCAGGGCATGGGGCCTCACCACAGGGGACCCGAGACCGCAGCCGGGCTGTGGTGTCCGGGAGGTGGCCTGGGGGCGAGACCCTGCTGCTCCCTGGGCCCAGTGTCCCCCGGCTCACGCGGGGAGCTAACCAGGCTGTCCCAGCTCACTCTGGCGGGGGCTGCACTCCTGGAGGGAGCTGTAGAGAGGGGTGGGCCTGCGGGGACGAGGTCCTGCCTGTCGTCAGAGGGGACACCTGCCCGGGGTGCTCGAGTGACACTTTCCCTCTAGGCCTCTGCTTCCCAGCCTGTCCCTCCCACCTTCCTTTCCCCACCACATCCCTCCCAGAGGAAATCCCGGCCTCTGTGGGTCCCTCCGGGACCCAAGCTGGGAGCAGGGGCTCTGCAGGGGGAAGGGGAGGGCGCCGCTCCCACCTGGGGCCGGGGCGGAGCCTTCTCACCTGCTCACGGCTGCCCTGCTGTCCCCCCTGCCTTCTCACCTGCTCACGGCTGCCCTGCTGTCCCCCCCCTGCCTTCTCACCTGCTCACGGCTGCCCTGCTGTCCCCGGCCCCTCTCTGCTCAGAGCAGCGCTCACTGTCCTGGGGCCTCTCCCTGGCCCTAAATCCTCTCGAGTCCTGTGGGGCACAGCTGGCTGAACCAGGACGTCCTGGGCCAGTTCCCTAGAAGTGGGAGGGTGTGGTCCCCGTTCACAGGAATCCTAGAAATGAGCCAAAACAGGGGAGTTGGCAGTGTGGGCCAACCCTCCTCTTCCTCCTGGCAGGAAACTGCAGGCGCAAACACTCCTCCCCACCCCCCGCCCCGCATGTGGCTCAGGCTTGGCTGTGGCTCCTGGCCTGACCCATTCTGGCTGTGTGGTCTTGAGAAAATGGCCTAGCCTCTCTGTGCCTCAGTTTCCCCTCACTGCACCGACCATTTATGGACAGCTCGGTGCTGCAGGGGCCCAGGCTTGGGCCTGGCTCCCACGGTGGGTGGGCTGGCCGCGCTCCTGGGGTGGGCTGCGGGGCCGCCCTCTCCCTCCTGAGGAGCCTGTCACCGTCCCTCTGCTGCCTCCGACCCTGGGCTCCGAGCCCTCAACAGAGTCTTTGGGGTTAAGGTACTTTTCCAAAGTTTGTATCCTGAGATGCTCCTGATGAGAAATCTTCTTCTCCGGCCGGCCGTGTTCTCCAGTTCCTGGGTGCGCAGAGCGCGTCAGCTCAACACGCCCGGAATCACGTCGGAAATCACGTGGGAAAGACGCCGCGTGGCCTCGTATTTCAGAGATCAATTGGGCCTCAGATAGCACTTCCGTGACACACACCGTGGCCCTGGGCGAGTTTCTTCAGTCCTGCTGTGAAGTCCCAGGGGTCTGCCCGTTCTCCGCTCCCGGCTTCACGGCACTTCGTTTCAAGATGCGGTTTGGAGCCCGGCACCCTGCACGTCCTTGTCCCCACCCTGCGCCACCCCAGACGCTGGTGCGGGGACCCTCGCTGAGCTGCTGCTTGGTCACCTCCTGGACCCTGTGTGGCCCCCTTCCCCTCCAGACCTCTCCTCCTGTTTCTCCGTAACTCAGCCGGCGTCCCCTGCCCCCAGCAGCCCCCAGAGGCCCTGGCTGAGGGCACCCACCGGGATCCACTTGTTCGCATCCCTCTGGCGGGCGGCCGCCGGCAGGGGTCAAAGAACAGATGCGGCTTCAATGACACAACACCGCATGGAGTCTGGGCTTTTGCTCCTCACACCCTCAAGCCGGGCAGGGCCACCGAGAGGGGCGGCAGCCATCCTGCACCCCAGGTCCGGTCGAGACACCAACCGCACGCGCAGAGGGCGTCCCCTGTTTAGGGGCCACTGGGGGTGACGCGGCCTCGTTGCCAGGGTTACTGCCTGTCGGGTGCTTTAAACAACTCCGGCGTCGAGGGCAGCGGGACACACGCTGGTGAGAGGCTCACTGAGGGACCTTTCTCACCTTGGTCAGCCGCAGCCAGGCCCAGGCCAGCGGCCACTGTGGCTCCTCTCTCACTCCTCAGCCCTCCCCTGCACTCACCATCTTCTAGGCCTTTCTTTCACGTCTCACTGGGCAGATCATCTGCCCCCTGGGAGGGGCTTTTGTCTGTCTCTTCCCGTGCCCGCCTCTCTCCAGACGAGCGACTCCTCCAGGCACAGCCACCAGGGCCTGCGGGGTTCCTGTCCCCAGCTGCATCGTGGCCCCAGAAGACACGTCCGCGTCCTAATCTCTGGAACCTGTGAACCTGAACTTGTTGGGGAAAAGGGTCTTTGCGATGTATGGATTTTGACATGGTCACCCTGGGCTACGTGGGTGGGCTGAACCGATGACAGGTGTCGGCGAGGAGGGGGACAGGAGGGGACAGGAGAGCAGGAGGCTGTGCGAGCACCGAGGCAGGGACAGGGGCTACACGGCCACCCAGAGCCACCAGGAGCTGGAAATGACCAGGACGTGTCCTCCCCTAGAGCCTCGGGCGGGAGCGTGGCCCTGCCGACACCCTGATCTCAGACTCTGCTTGTGTGAAGCCCCGGTTTGTGGCTACCTGTCACGGCTGCCACGGGAGACTTCCTGGCGTAAGGCACGTCGCGCCGGCCCTATTCTGGGACAAGTTTCTGCTGCGAGCTACTCCAGGAAGCGTCTCATCTGCTCCACACAACGGCCTCCTGGGATGGCGACCTCGTCATCACTGCCGGCAGGCGGGGAGACTGAGGCACAGGGCCGGGCACCCGGGTCCCAGGCCACCCTCTTCCTGCCTCTCTGTCTCCTCCCGCCTAGGCTGGGGTCTCTCGTGGCAGGGAGTGAGGGGCTTCCTCGGGCCACCAGGGTTGGAGGATCCTGAGTTGGGAGAAACCAGACGCCGGGGCGGTGAGCGCTGGGCTCTGCCGACTCCGTCCCCCGCAGCCTCAGCGCCCAGCGCAGACGGAAGACGGCGTGTGCTGGCTCCTGCTGCTAGTGGGATCCGATCGTTTTGTGAACGGAAAATAACCCAAACTCTGTAAATAATTTAAAGAGGTTTGTTCTGATCCGAGTACGTGTGACCATGGCCCCGAGCTGCACCCAAGAAGCCTGGAGCAAGTGGTCTCTCGGGGCTGGGTCACAGTCCGGCTTCAGGCATTTCAGGGGGACAGGAATTACACAAAATGTCATCAGTCAATCCATGGAGGCTACATCGGTTTGGCCCGAAAAGGCAGGCGTCTCTGAGCCGGGCATTGCAGGTTCCAGGTGGGTTTGAAGAGTCTCTGATTTGTAATTGGTTAAAGAAACAGAGCTTTAAGGTAAGGAAGCCTGTGAATCAGAGACAAGCCACCGACACACACCGGACCTAGGCTTGGGATCTAAAATAAAATTTCAAGGCCCACCCCTCCTCACGGGCTAACTAAATGGACCCCCTCGTGGCCAAAGGAATATCCTAAAACTAAGTTGCCTGCCGGGAGGAGGGAGGTCAGACCTGCCTCATCATTCCCCTCCCTTCTGGGAGACACCCTGTGTAACCCATTAGCAGGCCTGAGGGTATGTAAGACACACCTGCAGAGCCTCAATTTACACAACAAATCTAAGTCTGGTGTCTGATCTCTGATAAACAGCTCCTTAGGTTAAAACATTCCAAGCCTTTAGACAAAGCTTCGTGTCTTTAACAGATTACAAGTCAAAGAATCTTTAAACCCACCTATAACCTGTAAGCTGCCCCCTTGGAGATGGCCCACCTTTTCGGGCCAAACCAATGTATGATTCCCACGTATTGATTTATGACTTTACCTGTAACCCCTGTCTCCCTGAAATGTACAAAACCAAACTGTAACCCAGCCACAGCGAGTCCACTTGCTCAAGGCCTCTCGGGCGTGGCTCCGGGTCATGGTCCTCAAGTTTGGCTCAGAGTAAATCTCTTTAAAATCACTTTACGGAGTTTGGCTTTTTTTCCCGTCAACAGACTCAAGTGACCTGTTAAGTAAATTGAGGTGTGATTTGGGCTTTGTCCACACCTGAGGTGTGGTAGAAGCTTTGCCTCGAGTGGCCTTAAGCCTGGTAATGGTCACAAAGGCCATCTTACGGAGGGAGGGGCATGATGAGGCAGGTCTGACCCCCTTCTGGTGGCCAGCAACTCAGCTTTAGGGTACTTCTGGGGCCCCCTGGCCAAGAGGGGGTCCGTTCAGTCAGCTGGGGGCTTTAGGTTTTAGTTCAGTTCGAGGAACCAAGCCCACACGCCTTACCGACCACGCGCGGGGCTGGGAGGGAGCAGAGGGCTGCAAAGCCCCAGCCAGCGTGCGGAGCAGCAGGACCGGCCTCGCGCTGGCCCCGGGCCAGGCGCCACGGGCGGTGGGTGGGTGGGTGCGCTGCAGGGGGCGGGGGGCGGGCTGTGGGAGAGTTACACAATTTCCCAAGAACAGCACAAAACTAAGGTTCATGTTTCAGGTCTGATATTTGGTTGTATTTTTCCAACTTCTGAGATAAGGAAATAGCTGAGGAGTGAGCGTCTCGGCGTCCCACGATGAAGCCACACTGGGGTGCAGGAGCGGGGGCAATAGGGGCACGGGGGGCTTCTTCCAGGCCCCCTCTCTGCTGCTCACAAGCACAGGCTGAGCCCAGGCCGCACCCCCCGGGGCCTGCGGAGGGAGCAGGTGACAGGCCCCCTGGACTGTTTGGCTGCCCCGGGGTCCCGCAGGGTGAGGTCTGGGGCCGAGGCTGGCTGGGGGCCCACGGGTGGGGCCTCGTGGCTCCGCAGGCAGAGGAGGAGGTCAGGGCACGGGAGGGGCAGCTGGAGGTCAAGGTCGAGGCTGTGCTCACCTGGCTGGAAGGGCGTTCCGGCCCCCTGCGGGAGGACGGTCCTCCTGCTCCCAGTGTGCCAAGGCGTGGGCCACAGGTCTGGGGGCTCAGCTGCAGATCTGGGGTGAGGGCACACCCCACCAGCTGCCCCAGCATCCGAGCCACACACCTGTCGCACCCAGGACTGGGCAGGCATGTGGCCAGGCTGTTTCCATGGAGACCTCAGGAGGCTGCTCTGTGACTCCTGGGGAAGGTGCCTCTGCCCCACCGGCCTGATAAGGACCAATTTAGAGCTGCCCCCAACCCCTGGATGCCAAGGGCAGGCTCTCCGGGAGGGGGTGAGGGCTTTTGGTCCCTGACCTGTCGGTACCCTGATACGGCCTGGGGGCAGCCAGTGTGGAGCTGAGGGCACCTGAGCCCCGTCCGGCCAGGCGGAGGGTGTGGGCTGGAGAGTCACTTTCTGGCTCTGCCACTTCCTTGGTGGATTTGAGCAGTTACTTGACCCCTCTGAGCATCAGTGTTCCCGTCTGTGAAGTGAGAGTTTCCCACATCGTTAAAGGAGCCGCTACGCCAATGTCCACGGCCGGTAACCGCCTGAGGTTCATTTGTGCTTTTCCCCCGGGTTCCTCCTGGTCTGGGTGAGGGGCACGACCAAGGGCGAACGCAGAATCTGTGCCCACAACACCTTCTTTCTGTTCTTGTTTCCCGAACCGAGTGTCCGGGAGGTGGAGAGAGGCCCCCCGGCCTTCTCAGCACTGGGAGGAGGTAGGTCCGGGGCGGGGGGGGGGGGGGGATGCCGTGAGGGGCTCTGCGGGGTGGAACTCCCAGGGATGCGTGTGCCGGACGGTCCCGCACAGCCCGTGTGGGGCGTGAGGGTGGTGGAGCGACTCCGGGATGCTGGGGAAGAATCTGACCCGGACTCAGGCGGCTCAGCCGTGGCCGAGACCGACCGTCCCTCCACCTCCAGGCACGGAGGCTCCGACTCAGAATCGCCTTCGCTCACAGAACCAAAGCAGACCCCTCCCAGACGCCTTGGTCTGTGGGTCCCTCACACCGTGCGGTGCGCCGTGGTGTGCTAGTGACAATAAAATTGGTGAACGATCCCACCGGGCTACGAGATGTTGGACGCGACTCGAAGCATTTTGCATGCGTTGACTCATTTGGTCTTCATCTTTCACAGCTGAGGAAGCAGAGGCGTTGGAGGGTCAGCAGGGGCCCCGCAGCCCCTGCTCCTAAACCCTGGGAGCTGGCGTCCCCAGTAGGCCTGCTCTCGGGCTGTCTCTGAGCCCCCCGGCCCGACACTCGGGGAGCCCGGCTGCTTCCTGCTCCTTAGGGGGACTCTCCCGAGTGGGACCAGGACAGAGCAGGGCCTGCTGCCCATGGCGGAGCGGGCAGGGAGCTGTCCGGAGCGGAAGCTCGGGGTCCAGCGAGGACACTGGGCCATGCGGTGGGGGTGCTGGCGTGGGTGTGGGCAGGGCTGCAAGGGCCTCGCAGCCTCCCGGGGTACTTCACCGCGACATCTGGGGACACCAGTGTCTGCCGCTTTTCAGAAGCTTAGTGAGGTTTGCGGTGTCCAGGCCCCGGTGTCACAGCCTTGAGCGATTGGCCAACTATCAACAGCCCCACAGACTTCTAGAAGCCCTTCTCTGAGTCCCGACATTTCATCTTCTACGAGGAAACATGAAACATGAATGAGGCTGGGTGCGATGGCTCACACCTGTAATCCCAGCGCTCTGGGGGGCCAAGGAGGGTGACTGCTTGAGCTCAAGAGTTCGAGACCAGCCTGAGGGAGAGCGAGACTCCACCTCTACTAAAAATAGAAAAATTAGCCAGGCATGGTGGCGCACCCCTGTAGTCCCAGCTGAGGAGGCTGGGGCAGGAGGATCACTTGAGCCCAGCAATTTGAGGCTGTAGTGAGCTATGATGACACCACTGCACTCCAGCCTGGGCAACAGAACAAGACTCCGTCTCAAAATAAATTAATTCATTAAATAAATTAAATAAATTAAAATAAAAAAATAGACATGAATGAGTATTAGCAGCTATGCTAGGGTCAGGGCACAAGGCTTTCATCAACAGCCTTGTTCTGAGACACGATGAACGGCTTTCTGAGGTCCCAGTATTTTTGTGCTTAAACTTGATGACAAGGTGACTGTCCCGTAACAAGAGGCAAGAAGGCTGCCGGCCACTTTGGACAGAGCTGGGGGAGGGCGAGGCTGTGGGCAGCCTTCACTGCTGGGGTCATTGCAGCCCACAGGGGGGTTCTCTGTGCCTGTTCTCTGGAGGGTGTGCCCGCAGCGACGAGGAGGCTGAAGGTGGGGAGGGGAGGGTGGGGACCTGGCCCCTCGGTGACAGCCTTGCTGTTCCCCCCCAGGTGAGCCTCCTGCGTCCCACGACCAGGTCACCAGCGAGGGCCTCTGGGGTCTTGCTGGCCCTGCTTCTGGTCCCGCCCCTCCCCCACGGTGGGCTGGAGCTGGGGGCAGGACCCCAGGGCTCAGGCCGTGATGTCCACGAGGCCCCGTTGGGAGGTCTCCCTCCCGGCCCCCAGCTCGGCCTCGTCCCCCAGCGCCCGCCGGAGGACCAGGCGGAGGGGCTCGCGCAGCCTGCGGCCCCGGGCGCTGCCCAGGCAGAAGTAGGCGGCGGGCTTGGCGGCGCTGTGCAGGCCGGCGGTGAGGAAGCTGAAGTGGTAGAAGTAGTGGGGGATGTGCCAGTGCAGGTTCCGGCTCAGCCAGTAGATGCCGAAGGGCAGGCCGCAGAAGAGGAAGAGGAGGGCGGCCAGCAGGACCAGGGCGGAGAAGCCCCGCGGCTGGGGCCGCTGCGGGCCACGCTCCACCCGCAGCAGCAGGAGCAGGCTGGCCCCGCACACGGCGCAGCACAGGACGGCCAGCAGCGCGGCCGCCACCAGCCACAGCGTCCTGCACACGTGGCGGCTGGGGTCCCCGAAGAGCTGGGTGCAGGCGCCGCTGAGCAGCAGGTGCAGCAGCAGGCCCAGGGCCCAGGTGAGGGCGCACACACAGGTGGTGAGGTGGCGCGGGCGGCGGCAGGGGTACCAGGCGGGGAAGAGGGTGGCCAGGCACTGCTCCACGCTGACGGCCGCCAGGAGGCCCAGGCCCACGATGTAGCAGAAGAACCTCAGGGTGGCCAGGCTGGTCTGCACCAGGCCCGGGAAGTGCAGCTGTCCCCGCAGCAGGTCGGGGACCACGGCCACCATGTGGCAGGCCAGGAAGATGAGGTCGGCGCAGGCCAGGTCCAGCAGGTAGATGGCGAAGGGGTTTCCGTAGACGTTGCAGCTCAGCAGCCAGAGGACCACGCCGTTGCCCAGCAGGCCGCCCAGGCTGAGGCCCTCCGTGAGGGCCAGGATGACGAGGTTGAAAGTCACGTCCTCCTGGGTGCCGTCAGGGGACACCAGGCGCTGCCCCGCTTCTCCAGACTCCATGGTCGGCGAGGTGCAGCCCGCCGGGGCCGGGCAGGGCTGGGAGGTTTGTGCTGCTCGCTCTGTCTGGACAGCCCTGCAACCACAGTGACAGCTGAGTGGGGGCTCGGGGGTCCCCGCCCCACCCCACGCCAGGGGACACTGGGCAGCCAAGCCTGGGCAGGTGACGGGGGCACGGAAAGAGGCTCCTCTCCCATTCCCGCCTCCCTTGCCTGCCTAAGACTCTGGGCACAAGGACCACGGCCAGGTCCCTGCGGGCCACGTGGGGAGGGCCGAGCCCCGGCTCGCTGTTGCCAGTGGTGGCCTCGATTCCTGGAACAGTCTTGACTCAAAGTCAAAGGTGGCGCAGGACACACCGCCCGGGTCTAGTGAGCGGAGGGACCGCAGAGGGACAACTCTCAGGGGTGTGGCAGGTTGTCGTCTTAAGGCAACTCTTAATTCTTCCAGGCCTTTCCTCGACATCCCATGAGGGGCTGTTGCCAGTGGGCTCGGGGGGGTCTGAGCCCTCCAGCTTGGCCACACCGTGTGGCCGTGTCAGGAGTTGGGACCCAGGACGGTCCTCCCCCCGGCCACGTCCCGTCCCTGCTGTCCCACAGCAGGCCCAGCCCTCTGGGGCAGAAGAGGCTCCATCCGCTCCCCCGTCACTCACCCTTTCCTGTGGGGAGAACAGGGACTGTCCCATGGTGAGGACATGCGGGGCCCTGGGCCAGGTCTCCCACCCCCCGCCTGCCCCCGCCCGGGTAGGTGGCTCCCCGGGCAGGTCCCGTGTGCTGGCGGGGGGCTCGGCCCCGGCTGTAGCCTGGTTCTTCCCCACAGCTTTGCCAGTGACGCGGCCACACAGCAGACCCCACGGGACTGCCTGGCACTCAGGGCCAGAGACCCGGCTGCAGCTACCTGTCTCACCCGCCACCTGTGCTTACCTGTCCCATCCTGACACCTGAGGTTACTTCTCCCATCCTGAACCTGTGCTTACCTGTCCCATCCTGACACCTGAGGTTACCTGTCCCATCCTGACACCTGAGGTTACCTGTCCCATCCTGCCACCTGTGGTTACTTCTCCCATCCTGACACTTGAGGTTACCTGTCCCATCCTGACACCTGTGCTTACCTGTCCTATCCTGACACCTGTGCTTACCTGTCCCATCCTGACACCTGAGGTTACCTGTCCCATCCTGACACCTGTGCTTACCTGTCCTATCCTGACACCTGTGCTTACCTGTCCCATCCTGACACCTGAGGTTACCTGTCCCATCCTGACACCTGTGCTTACCTGTCCCATCCCGACACCTGAGGTTACCTGTCCCCACCAGCTGTCCCTGAGTGCCGGGAGACCGCAGCTCCTCCTCAGAAGGTTGGGGAGATGGGACGGGGGCCTGGCCTCTCCCCGGAGACTGGCTCAGGTCAGGGGCCGACACAGGGTGGTGGCTGGTCCTCCTGTCTCCTGGGGGGGCTGGGGGTGTGGAGTGAGGGGCTGGCGGCAGGCGAAAGCAGAGCCCTGGGATGGCGTGTCAGTGGCCTGTTCCCACCTCAGGACCGTGCTCAAAACTCCCGTCTCCCCCTTCAGGGCTGGGAGGATGCCGTGGCGCCAGGACGTGGGCCCTGGGCGGGGCTCCCTCTGTTCAGACCCTCAGCCCTCTGCACCCTCGTATCTGACCAGGTGAGAGGAACCTGAGGCTGCCCCTGCCCCGGGGTGGGTGTGGGGTGGGCGTGGGGTGGGGTCCAGGTGCGCGTCCTGAGGCCCCTGGAGGGCAGGTGACGGGAGGGGCATTGGAGGTGGTGCAGACACCTCACCTAGCCAGCCGCAGCAGGAGGACACCCTGAGTGGGGCTGGTGGGGTGTCACTGCCACTACCAGTGGCAGGGGTTAGGGACAGACGCTGTCCCACTCAGGAAGGCCCAGCGGGGTCCCCAGCACTCGGAGAGAGGCAGAGAAGAGTCTGGAAGGTCTTAAGTCCATGGACGCTGGACCCCCGTCCCAGCCAGCATGCTGCCCACAGGTGGACAGAGCTGTCCCCAGGATCCCAGGGAAGCCGCCCCCCAAGGAAGCAGGTGGGTTTCTGCAGGCCTGTGGCCCCCTACGGGGCTCAGACCCTCCTCCCTCCTCCCCCCAGACGCCTTCCTTGCTCACCTCCCACAGCCAGAGGAGCCTGGACTAGGGGCTGGGGGACAGGGCGTGGGGAGAGCCTGCCAGGGAAGGGAGAGGAGAGAGGGAGGGATGGAGAGGGAGGGGAAGGAAGGGGGAGGGGAGAAGGGGGAGGGGGAGGATTGAGTGGCCATGGGACACAGGAGCCCCAGCTGGTCTCATCTTTGCTGTGACCTGGGCAGGGGTCTCTGTGGGGCTTGGCAGGGGGGCATGGAGCTCAGTGGGTGGGGTCCCCACGGCCGGGCTCCAGGGCCGGGGTGAGTAGAGGGACCTGGCTACATCCTGGGAGAAGAGGAGGAAGGGGGGAGGGGACAATGCCGTTGAAAGGGAGCAGGAGGGAGGCACAGCCCTCGCTCGTCAGCGGCCACTCCGGGGGCGCAGGTGGGTGGGCACGGGGTGGCTTTCCCTGAGGATGGGCTTTGGGAGCCCCTGGCCCTGGCCCTGCGCCCCGCCGTGGACAGCGAGGCCCCGAGACTGTCGGGGCCAGTGGCCCGGCGCAGCGGGAGGCGGGGGCTCGTTCCTGCGCCCTCTCCGTGACCCTCCCTGAGAGTCGGGCCAGGTTTGCCTCCCGGCCTGCGTGGAACACGCCAGAAGGGGAGGGAAGTGGGGCGGACATGAGACGGAGCCACCGGTGTGGGGACCATTACCCGCCCGAGTGTCCCCTTGTGGACTCGGCCCAGAGCTGGTCTGGGTGGAGGCCAGAGCCCTGGGAGCTCCGAGGCTGACGGCATCAGCCACTGCCTGCCCCGCCCGCCGGTGGCCAGCAGGGCTCGGTGTCCACACGGTGCCAGGCTGGCCCAGAGACCCCCGGGCCCAGGCCTGCTGTGCTGCTCACCGTTCCGGGCAGAAGAGCTGGCCGGTCCTGCCCCGCTGTCCCTGGCCTCGGCGCTGTCCTGGCTGCGGCCCCGGAGTCTCTGGGCGGCTCCTGCTCACACCAGCCGGCTTCTCAGAGTCACATGGCGTCGACTGGGAAGGGCCAGACGGGAAGGAGTCTCTCTGGGACCTTCTCCTCCGCCGGCCCCTCCCAGCTGTGGGCAGGAGAGAAACCCAGACCTCCCCGGCCTTCCAGCCCAGCATGGCGGCAGCAACGCAAGGTCTCCGGGCGCCGGGCCAGACTGTGACCTCACTGGCCCTCCTGGCTCAGAGACACGACCCCTGTGGGGGTCTTTAGGGACCGCATCTCTCCATCAGTGCTCAGAGAAGGGCTGGCTCAGTGCAGCTCCCAGCCGGACTCGTCCTTGCAGGGAAAACGTGTCTGTCTCCAGAGAGCGGAGGCTGCTGTCCTGAGCTTCTCGGGCGGCAGAATTGCGGGGCGTCGGGTCCTGCTGGAGGACAGGAAGATGTGAGCGGGGGCCGGGCGCGGTGGCTCACGCCTGTAATCCTAGCACTCTGGGAGGCTGAGGCGGGTGGATAGCTCGAGGTCAGGAGTTCAAGACCAGCCTGAGCAAGAGCGAGACCCCGTCTCTACTAAAAAAAATAGAAAGAAATGATTTGGACAGCTAAAGATATATACAGAAAAAATTAGCCTGGCATGGTGGCGCATGCCTGTAGTCCCAGCTGCTTGGGAGGCTGAGGCAGGAGGATCGCTTGAGCCCAGGAGTTTGAGGTTGCTGTGAGCTAGGCTGACGCCACGGAACTCACTCTAGCCCGGGCAACAAAGTGAGACTCTGTCTCAAAAAAAAAAAAACAAAAAAACAGATATGAGTGGGGACAGCCCCTTACCTGAGGCCTCCTTCATGGGCTCACGGCGGATGGCCAGTGTCGGGCAGCCGCCGCTCAGCCTCTGGCAGAGGAGAATCGACCCCCTGTGGCAGCGTCATACTCAGGATGTCTTGCGAATCCTGCTGTATCTGCTTGTTCCAAGAGAGGAAAAAGCCCCTTTCAGACTGTACCTTCCCGACCCTCCGCTCGGCCTCAACGCAACTGCCTCACAACGGACGTGCAAGGAGGAAGAAAACAGGGTCACTTTCTGGCTTTTGATCCTCTAAGAGTCTGGGTCCTAACAATTCTTTTCTCATCTTGTGTTTTGAAAACTCTCCAACCTACAAAAGAGTTGCAAGGAAGCACAGAATTTGCTAACTGTTGACACCTCCCACACGACAGTCTCTACCTGTCTCCTGCCACATGAGAGCCAGTTTCTGGCGCGTGGCATTTGACCTTTAACTACTTCAGCAGGCGGCCCCAAGGGCACTGGCATCCCCCTCGTGGCAAGAGTGCAGTGCCACGCTCAGGACGTTTGTGCCCTGCGACACACAGTGCGTCCTTGCTTTGATTTTGTCTCTTGGCTCCAAACCCTCCTCCCTTAGGAGGCCTGTGGTGCTGGGGCTTTGCGGGCACCACCTGTGCGGCTCCGCAGAGGGGGCCGCTCGAGGGGGCTGCAGGGGACGTCCCCGCTCCCTTCGGGTGTTTTGTCACCCGGTAGCAGCAGCTGATTCAAGTTGGCAGTTTTTCCAGCGCTTGATAAAACAGACCCTTTGCTTCCGCGGAGACGCCGGCTGCTGCTGGCTGGGCGCCGCCCGCTCGGGGGTCTGACTTGCAGCTCTGTGGGACCCACGGGCTCTAAATTTTAACAATTCCAACTTCTTCTCCCTGTTCCCCACACGCTGGAGGTGGGAGGTCTTCTTGCAGTTGTTACTTCTGACACCTTAGCAGTCTCCTTTTACCTGTTGGTTTTTCATTCCCTAGTAAACAATTCTTTAAATTCATCCTGTCAAACTTACAGGTAGCTTTTGCCTCCTAACTGTGTCCCTGCTGGCACCGAAACTGGTCCCGAACAAAGATGGTGATTTGGGCTTGTTGGGTTGTGTCCTGGCCTTGCTGCGCTGACGGATTCTTGCCGGTGATGCCAGCAGTGCGCGCCAGGCGGCGGCGTCACCGTCAACCCCACGAGCACCTGGGACGGGTTATGACCGAAGTCAGTGCCTTGGGGGCACTTGGCTGTGGACTCGGTCATGACGGCAGGGAGAGGACCCCAGGGACCCCAGCGTGGCTCCTGCCGAGTGGACTGGAGTTTGCAGAGAGAAGACGATGCTCCCCTCCCGCCTACAGGTGTGCGATAGGAGCTGAATCACCCTCCCGTTATTAAAAACTAGAAACCAAAACACAGTCCGAGGACCTGGACCAAGGGTGGTAGGACTGTGACCCCTGAGAGAACAGAAACTCGTGGGGCACGTCCTACGTGGGCCTCAACTTTCCGCCTGGCGGTCGCGTCCAACTGCAGGGCAGGGTGGGGGAACCGAAGGAGCCTAGCAAATTACATCCCAACTAAGGAGAGACAGAAAACGACAAAGATTGGTAATCAAAAGACCAGACGATGGACAAACCACAGAGACAAATCGATGAAACCAAAGCTGTTTGTTTTGTTTTGTTTTGAGACAAAGTCTCGCTCTGTGGTCCCAACTAGAGCGCCGTGGTGTCATCATGGCCCACAGCAACCTCACACTCCTGGGCTCAAGCGATCCTCCTGCCTCAGCCTCCCGAGTAGCTGGGACTACAGGTGTGCTCCACCACACCTGGCAAATTTTTCTATTTTTAGTAGAGACGGGGTTTCGCTCTTGCTCAGGCTGGTCTTGAACTCCTGAGCTCAAACGATCCACCTGCCTCGGCCTCCCAGAGTGCTGGGATTATAGGCAGGCACGAGCCAACTTGCTGGCCAAAGCTGTTTTATTTAAATTGAAAAACTTTAGCTGGACTGATTAGGAAAACAAACAAGAGACAACGCAAATCACCAAACTGGTGATGAGAGAAGAGACGTCACAACTGATCCCAGATGCCTAAAGGGGGATGGTGGAATATAAAAATAAACCGCGTGCCAATAACTTTGACAATTTTGATGAAATGGTCAAATTCCTTGAAAGACACAAATGAAAGCATAAATAGTTCTCAATTTTAAAACTTGAGGTCATAGTTGAACACTTTCTCTCAAATAGATCTCCAGTCCCAAATGGCTTTGCTGGCACGTCTATAAGACAGCTAAGAAATAAATGATTCCACCCTTGCAAAACTCTTCCAGAAAAAGGAGGAGGAAAGAGTGCTGCCCGATTCATTTTAGGAGGCCAGTATTACTCTGGCACCTAAGCTGGACAAAGACGTCCTAACCACAGAAAACTACAGCCCAACATCCTCATGAGCACAGGCTCAAAATACTTAATATAATATTAGGAAGCATAATACCCTATTTGCCTTAGGAATGACAAAAGATTTATACGGTACAACTTTTTGTTTTGATGGGAGGGAATTTATATCAGGTGAATTGTTTGGATTTTTTTTCCTGCTTTTTCTTCTAGAAGTTTTGCATAGACGAAGACTATGCCTCTGCCGTTTTGCGGGTACGGAGGGCAAGGTCAAATGCTCTAGAAAATTCCCAGTTTAAGAGCTGACTCCTTTTCCAGTCTTGCACAGTGTGACCTTCTTTTTAAGAGCAGGTGGAGGGGGACATGGTGAGAGGACAGGTTTTTTGTTCTTAGACCTTTTCGTTTTCTTTTGTCTTGCAAAATACTACCTTCCCTCCTCTTTCTCTCCTCTCTTGCACTCTGTTGTTTCCAGACAATGCTTCTCTCTTCCCCTTGAGCCTTATCCAGAGGTTTCCAACACTGCCCCTCATGTCCCGAGCAGTTTGGGGAGCATCTCGCCATGGCGCTGATCTAGCAGCGGACATTTCTGCAGTATCGTCACACTTACGACGGACCTGCGGGTAGCGGCCGACAACGCCAGATCGGTGACTGGGGCAGAGATCTCAACCGACCAACCCACGGAGGTTTCTTAAGTCAAGGCTGAGGATGTCCCGGGAAAAACACAGGCCACGGACACGTCTGTCCCTGTCTGTGCGCAGAGGAAGTTGGGAACTCAGTATTTTAGGGGAGAGGCTTACAGAAAGAAAAAGGAGGAGGGGTGGGAGGCCAGGCAAACGTCACATTCTTGCGAGGCCCAGGACATCTGCACTCCACACAAGGTAAGTGAACCTTAGCAGAGAAGGGGGGGGAGAGTCAGCTGCGCAGCTGCCCCTGGGCAGGTGGAGGAATGGCTGACTTGCCCCGCCCCTGTCCCACACCTGTGAGGATAAACTTGTAACCAACATTATTAGTGTGGAATGGATCGGACTGTAGTTTTAGGAGCGCGATTTAGCCTGCAGACCCAAAGGTACAATTTGCATATCCTTGTTTGTGGGGGGCCAGCGAGGAACCTCCTTATCAATGACCTGTGGGCCGAGCTCCATTGCCTCGTAATCACACACCAGGCCATTTAGCCATAACGTTACGGGATCATCGAAAGAGTCTTGGTGACGTGCCGTTTTACTTCATGTCTTGACTTTACAACCTACTGACTGCCCGGTGAGCTGTGATTCCCCTGGGTAATACGCAGCCTCCTCGCACTGTAAAATTTATAGAGATTTAGTTCCTTTCCAGTTTATTATTTCATTAATCTTAAGAGCATCACCTTCCTCCTTGGAGGAGGAAGCTCAGAGAGGGAAAGCAACTGGCCCAAAGTCACACAGCTTCAAGTGGCAGAGATGCAGTTTGATCCAAGCCTGGCTTGCTCTGTGCTCTTTCAACTTAGTGAGGCTATACCTGGAGCCCACAACACACATCCCACTTGCTGAGAAAGATTAACTTCTCCTGAGACTGGGAACAAAACAAGAACCTCTATTCCAACCACTTCTACTCACCATGGTGCTAGAAGTCCCGGCCAATGCAAGAAGGCAAGAAAAGAAGTAAGTGGCAAGCAGATCAGAAAGCAAGACCTAGAAGTACATTTATTCACAGAGAACATAATTGTCTCTATACAAAATCTCAAGAAACTACACAAAAGCTACAAGACCTAATAAGTTAGTTTAGTGAGATCCCAGGACAAAGGTCAATATACAAAATCAATTGTATTTAATTATACTAACAATAAACAAGTAGAAATTGATATAAAAATACTATTTACATGAAATACTTAGGGATAAACGTAACAAAGTATATACAGTTTCTGTCCTTTGAAAACTGCAAAATGTTTCTGAGAAAAATTAAAGATGCAACAGTATCTTTGTATATTGAAAGGGTCAATGTTGTTAAGATATTTCTCCTAAAATTATTCTATAGATACAATGTATTCCCAATCAAAATTGCATCAGGTTCTTTGGTACAAACTGTCAAACTGATTCTAAAATGTATATGGCAATGCAAAAAAACCTAGACTAGCCAAATGAATTTTGAAAAAGAAGAACAAAGTTGGAGGATGCTGTGATGTGAATGCTTGTGTCTCCCGCAAATTTTTATGATGCAATCCCTACACCCAAGGCGAGGCTGTTAGGGGCTGGGCCCTTGGGAGGCGATCAGGTCATGAGGGGGGAGCCCTCGTGAATGGGATTAGTGCCCTTATAGAAGAGACTCCAGAAAGAACCCGCACTCCTTCAACCATGCGAGGACACAGTAAGAAAGGGCCATCTTCGAACCAGAAAGTGGGCCCTCCCCAGATACTGAATCTGGTGGTACCTTAATCTTGGGCTTCCCAGTGCCCATAACTGTGAGAAATAAATTTCTATTGTTTATAAGCCACTTAGTCTTTGGTATTTTGCTATAGCAACCTGAACAGACTAAGATGTGGGACTTACACAACGGGTTTCAAGATTTACTGTAGGCCGGGCGCGGTGGCTCACGCCTGTAATCCTAGCACTCTGGGAGGCCGAGGTGGGCGGATCGTTTGAGCTCAGGAGTTCGAGACCAGCCTGAACAAGAGCGAGACCCCATCTCTACTAAAAATAGAAAGAAATTATATATGGACAGCTAAAAATATATATAGAAAAAATTAGCCGGACATGGTGGTGCATGCCTGTAGTCCCAGCTACTCGGGAGGCTGAGGCAGGAGGATCCCTTGAGCCCAGGAGTTTGAGGTTGCTGTGAGCTAGGCTGATGCCACGGCACTCACTCTAGCCTGGGCAACAGAGTGAGACTCTGTCTCAAAAAAAAAAAAAAAAAAGAGAGTTTTACAGAATTAAGATTTTCTCTAAAAGTTCTCTGTCATTAAAAGAGCCAAGCCCAACTCACCTTACTGAGCACACAGGGGACTGGGAGCCCCCGGCCCGCAGCGCGGCCTCTCTCCAGCTGGGCCCCCAGGCCGGGCACCGAGGGGTGGGTGGGGCGCGAGTGGGGTGCGTTTCAGAGAGGAGGGATGGGGGCCGTGGGAGAGTTACGCAATCTCCCAAGAACAGCATAAAGCTGAAGTAGATCGTGTTTCAGGTCCGGTGTCTGGTTGCAGTCTTCCAGCTTCTGAGATCATGACATAGCTGAGGGGTGAGCGTCTCGGCGTCCCGTGAAGAAGCTGCATTGGGGTGGGGAGGAATGGAGGGGATTGGGGGGGCTGCAGTGGGGGTGCTGGGGGGCCTCCTCCCGGCCCAGGCCCAGGCCCCCTCTCTGCTCCTCGCGAGCACGGGCAGGGAGCCCAGGCGTCACTCCCTGGGGCCTGCCGGGAGCTGGTGACAGGCTCTCTGGAATGTTTGGCTGCCCCGGCAGCAGTGACCAGCCTATTCCTGGGAACTCTGTCCGGGCCAGAGCGGCACCAGCGGGACCCGGCTCTGCCCTCTGGCCACGGGGCTTGGGGTCCTGCAGGGTGAGGTCTGGGGCCCAGGCTGGCTGGGGGCCCACGGGTGGGGCCCCGTGGCTCTGGGGGCAGAGGAGGAGGTGCGGACAAGGCAAGTGGGAAGTCGAGGCTGTGCTCGCCTGGGCAGAGCTCTGCGGCCCACTCGGGGGACGGCCCGCCCCAGACCCCCAGTCCTCTGGAATTAAAGGCCGGTGCCAGCCTTTGCCTAGACCAGATGGTCGGCGCCTGAGGGCTGCGGGCACCGTGAGGTCGGAGCTCAGCTCGAGCAAGGGCAGCAGGGCCCTGCCCTCCCAGAGACGCACTTGATGTGCAAGACCAGGACGTGGCTCAGAGGCCAGCCTGTCCCTGGGGCGTTTCCAGGGGTGTCAGGGGGTTCCTGTAAACTCCTCAGTGCCCCCAGGAAGCAGAGGGTGGCCTTGTGGGGGGGCGGAAGGACCACGTCAGCAGCACTCAGGGCATGACCGGAAGGGCCTGGGGACAGGCCGGATTTGAAGGAGAGAAGAGGGAGCGTTTCCGGCCCACCTGCAAGCCCCAGACTCTGGGGGACTCTCGGCGGGGAGGGAGCACCCCGGCCTGCTCCTGCCTCTGACGGGCCAAGGGGTCTCGGGTGAAGGGCTGGGGGTCCCGAGCCCAGGTCCCGCAAGGCGCGGGGTGTGGCAGAGGAGGACGGTCCGCCTGGGAGGCGGCTTCTCGGGAACCTCGGGCCGGGGTCTGGCCGGAACTGGGACGGGGCCTCACGCTCCTCTCTGTTCAGTCCTTTCAGGTGTGTGAAAAACTCTCAACTAAAACGATTTAAGCCACAGGTGGTGAATCAAACGAGGGGCTGTTGTGCCGTGAGTTTATTCCTCTCTTTCTGTTAGACGGTTTACTTTTCTCCATTAGTTTATCAGCAAGGCCGTCCCGTCGAACATCAGCATAAAAACGTTGCTGTCAGACAGAGTTCTGTGAGGCGTGAGCACCGGCAGCGAACGGGCATCCCCGCAACTGACGAGGGGTGTTCCGGGGGGCTGGCGCAGGCCAGCGGGGTACCCGCCCCGGCCCTCAGCTGTTGCCCAGACACGCGTCCTCCACGCCCTCGACCCTGGGCCAGGACCCGGCACAGAGACCACACAGCTGAGTGGGGGCCGCCCCCAGGTCAGACTGAGCCCGCCGTCTGGACACCAGAGATTCCAGCACGACCCGAGCTGCAGACCATCCCGGGCTCTCACAGATGCGGGAAAATCTGCCCAGGAACCATCCGCAGCAGGAGAGGGACAGAGCGAAGGACGGGCTCGTGGAGGACCCGTGTCCCCGGCCACAGGCCTCTTCTCTCCAGCTGCCTTAGGCAGGAGGCGCCGTCCCTGCGGGGGAGAGGGCTGCCAGGAGGTGCCCACGTGGAACAAATTATCCCAGAGCCCAGTGGCCTAAAGCAGCAAGGAACGTTTATTCTCTCACCGCTTCCGAGGGCCGGGCTGGGGAGCAGGTTCTCGGGGGGTTCAGGCTCGGGGTCTCTCATGAGTCCCAAATGGTATCTGGGACTCGTGTCTGCTAACTGAGAGTTGTCCCTCTGTGGTCACTCCGCCCGCTAGACATGCCAGCTCTCTCTTCTCCAGCCCTTGGAACAGCCGGTGACGAGGCGGCCTGCCCAGCCACCGGCGGCACTCTGGGTCCCAGGGGCCGTAGGAGGGCTTGGCGCCCGCCCTCGCTGCTCAGGGCTTCTCTGCGTTGCTCTGTCTGGCCAACAGCCAGGCCCGCGTGACAGAAGCAGAGACCACCAGGGCCCTGCCCACCCCACACGCCCAAGACCTGGCTGCCCCTGAGGGTCGTTCAGGGGTTTTTGAAGAGCACAGGTTCCTGGACAGTCCCCTCCCCAGCTGGTGCCTGGTGACCTTTGGCGCTGGGACTTGCATGTTTTTTAAACCCTCCCAGGTGATTCCGAAGCTCTGAGCTGCATTTTGCTCAATCGCTCAAACGTGCTCACGGACCCCGTGCCACGTGCCCTGCACCTGGTTGCCACAGGGCGGCCAGTCGGTATTTGTGACCCACGGCGTGGTCACCCGTGGAGGGCCACACAACGCTCCTGCCACCTCTGCCTTCTCTGAGGCCCAAGGTGCCAGGCATGCATTTTGGATTCAGTCCTCAGAGCGAGTCCCCTTCCTGCCACGCATGGTCCGCTTTGTCCCCGCAGCCTCCTGCGTGCGACTTTCCACCGCGCCCTGCTGCCCAGTGGCCGTATTTCTGCCCCGGACTCAAACTTCTCATCCCCGTGGGCGGCAGAGCCCGCGGCCCTACGCAGTGAGCCCCCCGCCTGAGCGAGATGGGGGGCCAGGCAGCCCCTGTGCTCGTGTTCCCGTGCCCACCTCCTGGGTGGGCTGCACAGGAGAGTTCAAACGCCATTCTGTGTGTTTAAACATGGGCGTAAACACGCTCACGCTCTCTCCAGCGCGCTGCCCGCTCCCGCGTCGGCGCATGCGGCTCTAGTCCGTTCGTCGTGACAGCGCTGCGGGATTCCGCTCTTTGCACATGTCCCTGATGTCTTTTCCATCCTCTTGCTGGCAGGTGTCTTCTCCTGCTTTACTGTGTCCCGCTGCGAGAACAAGCCCGCGGTGAACTCTGCAGGGCCCGGGAGACACGGGGCACCTGTGTGTGTGTGTCTGTCCCCTCCCGGGCAGTGGAGGAGCGGTGTGGGAGGCCTGGGGTTTGCTAAGCCCAGGTGGGCACGTGGGCGTTCGTTTCAAAAAATGCTTCTCTGTACGCTTGGAACATTTCATGCTAAAAAGAAGCATTGAAGAATTTCTAAAGAAAAGGGAAATATCTTTAAAGTCCAAATGTTAACGAGCAGGAAATGGACGTCTGAGTTGCGGTGGGTTCTCGCCCTTGAAGACTCCACAGTGGTAAAGTGAACGGACACCGCGGACATGACATTGAGTGAAAACCAGAACAAGCTCCCGGCGGACTCGGGCATCAGTTACGCTGCTGTTGACGTCTGCGTAGGTCTGAAGACACGCACAGCCCAACGCTGCACTTTAAGGCTGTCTGTGTACACAGCAGAGTCATGGAGCGAGGCCAGCCTGGCGCTGGGCTGCCGGCCCCCCGTGGAGGGATGGCGGGCGTTCTCCACGCCACCCTCCATCTCTTACTGTGATTCTGTGCACCCTTAGGGTGTGTAAGCAACTTCATAATGGACATTTAAAAATCAAGAAGTGGAGTCTCGGTGGGTGGGGGTGGGGTCACCGTCTGGTGTCGGGGTCAGAGCTTCCTGGGGGACCAGAGACTGGGTGACATCCCCTCCCTTTCGTTTCCGGGGACACCAGTTTCTTGTGGCTGCTGTAAGAAATTGCCACAAACTTGGTGGCTTAAAACAACAGAAAACTTATTCTCCTGCAGTTCAGGCAGTCGGAAATCAGAAGTCAGGGTGTCATGGGCTGCACTCCCTTGGGAGGGTCCAGGAGGGGACCCTCCCTGGCTCTTCCAGCGTCTGGGGGCTCCAGGCATTGCTTGGCGTGTGGCCGAGTTGTGCCTGCCTCTGCCTCCGTGTTCTCGTGGCTCCTCCTGCGGGTCTGTGCTTTCTGTCTCTCGTAAGGAGACTTGTCACTGGCTTGGGATCCACCGGGATGACCAGGACGGGCTCATCTCGAGATCTTTCACTTACCGACATCTGCAAAGGTCCTTTTTCCGAATAAGGTCACATTCGCAGTTTCTGGAATGTGGCCGTGTCATCTTGGGGCCACCTTTCAGCCCACTACCTGTGGACACGAGTGCAGTTTGCCCTGGCCGACAGCACTGGATCCAAAGGCACTGATAAGGAATGCAGCCCCGGGCGAATTCCCAAGTGCACAGAGACGAGCGAACTCTCACTGGCAAGGGGAGGTGGGAAGGGGTGACAAAAGGTGCTAAGGCCAGCGAGATGTGACGAATGTCCTTAAGTCCTTAAAATGCTCCACGATTCCAAATAGTTATGCCCATTTGAGGCCTCCGTCAGTCAGTAGGGAAGAGACGGGTGGATTCCTCATTGCGGGGCGGTACGGCTCACACAGCAGCGTCACCACCTCACTTCACAGACCGGTAGCCAAAAGCACAGGGACCATCTGTCCTTTGCAATCACCAAAGTGGCCTACGTTTCGTATGTCTCGAGTTCAAATGGGAACATACACACTGCAAAACCCGAATCGGTGTGGCGTCCTGTTCCTGCTGCCTGTGCTGAGCCGTGGAACACAGCGTAGCGGCTGCGGCAGCCCTGCCCCCGGCTGCGCGCTGGCCGGTCGGTCACTGCTGCGCGGGCACCTCGTGGACAGCAAGCCACTGCCCCGCCCAGGCCCCCAGGTGGTGCGGAGCCTGGCAGTCACGCAGGGACCCCAGAAACACGGAGGGTTGGAGCTGTGTCCTCGTCTCCCTGCTCACGGACTGAAATGAACGTTCGTGACGAAGCGCCACGATCTGGCCCTGCACGACAGAACTGAGCCCCCGCTCTGAGCATCTCACTGACGGCCTGGACCGTCCGTGGTTCTCAGTTCCATCTCCCGCCCACAGTCACCCCCCTCGCCCACACACCGCCACGCACAGCGCTGCCCGGGCGTGGCCTTCGCTGAGTGCTGAGCCAGGAGACTCCCTCCTAGGCTGAGTGTCCCCAGCCCGCGCGGGTGACTCCCCCGCTTGTGTCTCTGTGCTTCCCCAGTTTGGCCGCACTGAGCTGCTGCAAGTCACCGCACATGACAAGCAACAGGAGGTCTGTGACTTCCCCTTTTGTGGTCACAAAATCACGACATGTAGGATCTTGGCCCAGTTAGATCTGATTTGGGCAAGAGAGGACATTTTCAGGCCGGACGCAGTGGCTCATGCCTGTAATCCTAGCACCCCGGGAGGCCGAGGCGGGAGGATCGCTGGACCCCGGGAATTGGAGGCTGCAGTGAGCTGTGACGACGCCACTGCACTCCAGCCGGGCGAGAGAGCAAGATTCTGTCTCAAAAAAAAAGGGGGGGAATTTTTCTCTGAAAGTCTGATTCATCTGCTTCATTTTCTTGGAAGATTAAAGGATACAGACAGTGTGCAATGGTCGGTTTTTTCCTCTTTGCTACTGTTTATCCGTCATAGGGAATTGAAAGTGGTTTGTCAACTGGATTCCATGAAGTCAGGCCCAGTCCTGGGTGGAAGCACTTACGGGGGCCTCGTGGTAGTTCCGCTTTTTCCTTCTGGATAGAAGAAAATCACCTGTTCGATTACTGGCCTCGTGTGGAGTGTGGCGACTCAGAAACACGCTGCAGAGTTGCTGACACTTCTACCGAGAGATGGGGACACGCCTCCTCCCCTGAATGCGGTGGCTTTGGCCAACAGACTCTGGTAACGGTGATGCTGCAGGACTTCTGAAACCAGGTCATAACAGGCTGTGTCGTTCTGTCCTTGTTTGCTGTGACACTGGCTCTTGGAGCCCAGAGCCACCGTGTTAGGAGTCCAGCCACCTGGAGGCGTCCACACCGTGAGGAAGCCCAGGCCACGTGGAGAGGCTGTGTGCAGACACACTGGCTGCCCGGCCCAGCCCAGCCAGGCCGTTGGGGGTCCCAGCCCAAGCACCAGACACGTGAGCGAGGAGGCTTCCGGATGATTCCAGCCAGGGGGGTTCAGTGCTAAAGCACCCGGGTCTGTCCAGCTGAGGCCCCGGACGTGGTGAGCTGGAGGCCGTCCAGCCTTGCTGGGACCTGCCCGTCCGCCAAACCGCGGAATTCACGAGCACAGCAGAGCAGGTCAGTGGCTCTGTGCCACTGTTTCGGGGTGTTGGTTACACGGTGACCAGAAACTGGAGCTGGGGACTGGACAGTGCAGACGCGATGTGACACATTTTCACTCTTGCCCGTGACCCTCTGGTGGGCAGCCGCTCCAGTGGGGCCCTGGGGGTTCCGGGGGGACACTTTGGGGTACATTCTAGGCATCAGTGGCAATGTCATTCCTGTCCTTGTCCGTATCTGGCTGCCGTGGCTGGACGCTGCGTCCTGGCCAGGGGTAGACGCCTGCAGGTCTGGAACCCACGGGTCCTTCAACACCCGGCACAGCGACGTGCTGATCAAGCACGGCGGCGGCAGGAGCGGAGGAGAGACCGGCGGGCAGACTCCGGAGACAGACCCCTCGTCACAGAAGGGACCGTGCAGGGTGAGGGCAGACCGGGGGAAAGGAGGGACGGCTCAGCGAGCGACGGGGACGCCGTCCCCGCGCCTGTGGCGAGCCACCAGGAAGACAGCCTTCGACTGTGCCTCACTCCGGCCAACTCCAGCTGCTTCGGGGACCTGAATGTGAGAAGCAAAACGCAAGTTTCTGGGAGAAGCTGTCCATGAGATTATCTTTGCAGCTTCAGGACAAGACAGATCTGTTAGGTAAGTCACGAAAAATAACGAAATACAGGAAAAGATCCGTGGGACAAAGTCCGCAAGCTATTCACAGAAAAGGAAACCTCAGTGGCCAGTCGCCGGGGCGGCGCCCGCCTTTCTTGCGCTCCACCAACTGCCAACCTCCGCCTCCTTCGTGGTCACGGGTTTTGGAAACAGATTGTCCTGGAGCCCAAGTCCCCGCGAACACAGCAGCGGTGGGGGTGGAAACCAGCCTGGCCGCTGCGGAGAGCATTTTTCTTTTGAATTGTCTTTTTTCTCATTGACTTTCCCCACTGGAGCCTTGAGCTCCTCAAAGTCATCCCTGGGCATCGGGATCAACTTCTTCCAAACTCCTGTTCATGTCGACACTTTGACCTCCTCCCGTGAATCTCGAATGTTCTTAATGGCATCTAGAAGGGTGAATCCTTTCCAGAATGTTTTCAATTTACGTTGCCCAGATCCATCAGAGAAATCACTACCTATGGCACCTGTAGCCTTATGAAAAGTATTTCTTAAATGATAAGACTTGAAAGTCGAAATGACTCCTTGATCCATGGGCTGCAGAGTGGATGCTGTGTCAGCAGGTATGAAAACAACATTCATCCCCTTGTACGTCCCCGTCAGAGCTCCTGGGTGAACAGGTGCGTTGCCAGTGAGCAGCGATATTTTGAAAGGAATCTTTTTTTCTGAGCAGCAGTTCTCAACAGTGAGCTTAAAATATTCAGTACACCCTATTGTAAACAGATTTCTGCCATTCCGGCTTTGTTGTTTCATTTACAGAGCACAAGCAGAGTAGATTTAGCATCGTTATTGAGGCCTCTAGGGTTCTCGGAGTGGTGAATGAGCACTGGCTTCAACTGAAGCCACCAGCTTAAGTTGAATTTTCTCTCCTTTTTGTTTTTTATTACATTGATCTCTGCTCTTCTCTTATTTCCTTCCTTCTCCCTGTGTTTGGTTTGATATTTTAAAGAGATTTTTACGTATTATAAATTATTACATGTTACATTTTAAATATATTTTTATAGATTCCCTAGAAATGTTCAGTTGAATGTCAGATGTACAGAAAGTTGAGGAAGGTTTCAAGAGATGTTATTTTCCTGCAGAGATGATTTATGTTTCTCTGTCAACGGCTGAAGCGGGTGGACGGATGCCTGTATCCAGGCATCAGGACCCGGGAGGCAGGGCTGTCCTCCTGGGAAGGGGTCTCTCCGGCCGGCACTTTCTCCTAGGACGTAGCCCTCCGGGGCCTCTATAGGAAGCCTTGAGTCTTCACCAAGCCCCTCCTCCTTCTTAACCCTAGGGTTAAGTGTTTGTCTTCCGGGCGGCAGACCTGCCATAGCTCCTCTCGCTTTTCAGGCTCTTAGTTGATACCTTTGGTTTGCCTGCTTGTCCTCTTGCCCCAGCGGTTTAATCAACAACACTTATGGGGGAAGACGTGCTACAGAACATCGGACTCCTCGGATCTCTCCGAGGTTCCCTTTCCTCTGCACTCTCTGCCTGCCAGCTCTGGCTGCTTTGGTGACCCTGAAGTCTAATTTCTGTCTCTCCACACCCAAGGAGCTGCAGAAATACCTAAGCAGCTGCTTTCTGCGTGTCCTCTTGCTCCCTCTGCCCCTGACAAGAGGGCACGAGCCCCAGGGGAGAGCAGTGGAGTGTGCTGGCACCTGGCGCGTCCCCTCTCCCCAGGATCTGTCACCTCCTGTCCTGGGTACCCCGGCTTCTCTCCAGTGCTTCCGATTTGTGCAGATGTTTCTAGCCTTCCTTGCTTGGAGACAAGCTATTTCATCAGGACCAGAAGAGGAAGTCTCAATATATATTTTTTAAAAAATAAATAAATCAATGATCTATGAATTAAAAAGAATCCGCTCTGCAGAACTCGCTTCTACAGATTTTGATTTGTTAGGTCTGGCGTGGGCCCAGTGAATCTTTTTTTCTTCCTTCAAGTACACATAATATTTTTTCCCCATAAAAGCTAAGCTTAATTGAATAAAATCATCCTTTTTAAAAGCTTTTTATTGTGAAAAACATGTTAGGCGTACGAGTCTCGCAGAGCAGCATGAGGAACCCACACACTCGTCGTCCACCTCCAGCCGTCAGCGAGTCGCGGCCGGTTTTGCTCCAGCTGCTCCCCGACCACTGCCTCACTCCGGCGCTTCTTCAGAGCAACTCCTGGGTGGAATATAATTTAATTTACACTTATTTCAGCATGCATCTCTAGACAGGAAGGACTCTTGGAAAAACACCATTATCACACCTAAAAATTACCAAAAATTCCTTACTATCCTCAAATATCCAGCCAGCGGTCAGCGAGGCCTCTCCATCAGGATTGCTCTCCTTGGCGACTGTGACCACAGCCAGGCCTGGGAACCATGGGCAGGGAGCGACGGGGGCGGAGGTGCAGCTACATAACTGGGCCTCGCTATGTTTAAAATCCTTTTCCTCCCATTATCTAAATGGATGTGGAGAAGGCTGGCAGGATTGAGGTAAACAGTGACAAGCGGATTTCTAGAGCCATTGGAACTAATGGGCCTGAACGGCACAGGGGACGGCAGAACCTCCCCACCAGGGTCCCGCCGGGAAATACACGGTCCATTAAAACAGCGGAGATTAGCAAAGGGGCGATTTATGAGCCCCTGGGTGAAGCCCAGCAAGCACAGAGATGGCCACGCCCCAAGGCCACCAACAGGGAGGCCATGGCTGCTCCTGTGGCTGAAGGGCCGAGGGGACCCAGCCACTGCGGAGACCTGGGGAACAAGAGGGCCACGAGGCAGGCACCAGGACTTTGGCACATGACACAGCTATTGCCAGCGGTGGCCAGGCAGGGAGAGTGCTGGGGACTAGACACCCTGACCTCTGTTCATCCCATGCAGAAGCCAGGGGACAAGGGAGCCCGTGAGTGCTGTCCTCCCGGGGCACGGAGCAGGGCGGGAGCAGGGAGCACAGATCGGAAAGCAGGTGGGTTCTGCGCAGACAGCCTCCCCTCGCGGAAGGCGGTTGTGCAGAAGGCAGAGGGAGTATCAGGGCAGGTGTCTCAGCTCAGGCTGCCTCACAAAACAGCCCAGACAGGGTGGTTTAAACAACAGGAATGCGTTTCTTCAGAGTTCTGCAGCTCTGGAGGTCCAAGGTCAGGGAGCCCGCAGTGTCGGGTCCTGGGGAGGGTCCCTTCCCGTGTGTGGACGGCGCCTTCTCGCTGGGGCCTGCATGGTGGGCGGCGTGTCTCTGTCTCTTCTTCTTATGAGGCCAGTAATGCCACCCGAGGGTCCACCCTGGTGACCTCGTCCAGCCCACAACACCTCTCAAAGGCCCCACCTCCAAAAGCATCCCGCTGGCGGTTGGGGCTTCACCAGTGAACTCTGGGGGGCCGGACATTCAGTCCCCACGGAGGGCAGACGCCGGCTCCCCGCGCTCACCCTCGCAGAGGACGGAGCACACGTGTCTTGACCCACGCACATCCCCCAGGAGAGCACGGCCGGGTCGTCTTGGTTACCGCAGCACCTGACGTCCGTGGCCCTCTGTGGCCCTCGGACGGGCTTCATGGACTCGGGTGGCCTGTCACCCTGATTTGCTGGCCCCACGTCGGGGGGGAGCGTGAGGGCAACAGAGAGCTGCTCTGGCTTCACTGGGGCTGCAGCCAGGGCAGGAAGCGGGTCGGCCAGGGAGGCCCAGTGGGGGGCCAGGGGGGTCAGGTGAGCTTTGCCAGGACAGGCTGAGGGCCCAGCACCCGCTGCTGCTCAGCTCGTGGCTGACTCCTCCTCCCTCATTTACATTCAGTCTCAGGCAGGATCAAAGCAGGGAGAGTCGGCGAAGAGGAGAGAGTGGTCCCTGCCAGGGAGAGCCACGGGTTCCAGGTCTGGGCCTCTCCCTCGGCCTGAGAGGAAGACACACCTGGCCCACCTGTCTGGCCCGGTGCTGGCCAGTCTGAGGGCTCTGGGCAGGGGCTCTGTCTCGCCGCCGTTTGCCTGTCTCCTCCATCTCTCATGCCTGAGTCCACCTCCTCGTGCACTGCTGTCTCCCGGCACTGAGCGCAGGGACCTCGAGGCCTGCTTCGAACCCTGACAGGAGAAGCCAGGAAGGAGTTTCGGGGACAGCATCTCTCTACGACCATGGAGGCACAACCACGCCCCTCCCACCCCATCCCCCCGCCATGAGATCCTTGGTCCTGATCCGGTCGCAGGATAGGATGGTCCCCCTGCCCAGGGGCTGCAGCTACCAGACCAGGATGAAGCTATCCGAGGATGGGGGCCCCTGTGGACTGAGCAAATGCAACCCCCAATAAAGTTGGGGTCAGAGTCCTCCTGCAGTTTCTCCCTGCCACAGTGGCCAATTCTCCCACTTTGCAGCTTTGGGCAAGAAACTCCCCACTCCACCCCCTGCCATTCTTTCTTAGGAAAGAGAGAATAATATAATAGTGCCTAGACCAGAGAGTGGACGTCATGATTCAATTAAGGACTGTGGGGAGCGGCCTTTGCCAAACAGGAAAATGCACACCCTGAAAGTAAGAATAAACAGAAACAAATGAACCTAATTGTATATGAAATTGATAATCACTTGATCTGTGTGGCTGTGTTATATAAAGTTGCTTGAAAACTCATTTATCTAACTGCGTATTCTTAAGACATATTTATTTTAAGGTCCAAAAGAATTGCTAAGAAACCCTAAAACTTCACTGAAAAGGTTGATTATAAGAAAAACAGGGTATACAGAAAATGGTGAAACCATTTTAGGTATATCATAGGATAAAGAAAATAATGTTAATATCATTTGAAATCAAGATCAGTATAAGAAAATAAATATAAATATAAAACAAATTAAGAAAAAAACTTAATTTTTAGTTTTAATCTATAAAGGAATATCCATAGGAAATTGGAGTTTTTCTTTGAACTTTGTTCTAGCTCTGTCCAATGACCGATGTTAACTCCCGTGACAATGAGCACGTCTAGCTCACAAACACTGCTTGTTAGGGTGGGAACTGGTCTTGCGGGATGAGAAAGAAATCTCGACACAAAAACTAGAACAGTTTTAAGAAGGAAGGTTTATTTCACTCCCCAAGGGGGAGGGCACAGCCCAAGGGAAAGAGAGAAGTGCTGCGCTGAGGGCGAGGGGTTTGAGGGTTTTACAGGGAGAAGGAACAAGCGGTTGCTGCCAGCTGATAACAGGAGGGGGCCATGAAGTGGCTGCATCTGTTTTTCCTTTTTTTTTTTTATCTCTTCTCTGTAAGGCTGGCTTACGGGGTCCTCGGAATGTGGTCTTGTGGGAGTGGGAGCTGGGAAGCATCACACTCCTTCTGTCTGTTCCATTCTCTTTAAAAAAAAAAAAGATTTTATTTTTTGAGATGGAGTCTCGCTCTGTCACCTGGGCTAGAGTGTCGTGGCGTCAGCCTAGCTCACAGCAACCTCAAACTCCTGGGCTCAAGCGATTTTCCTGCCCCAGACTCCTGAGTATCTAGGATTACAGACGCACACCACCTCGCCTGGCTAATTTTTCTATTTTTAGTAGAGACTGGGGTCTCACTGTTGCTCAGGCTGGTCTACGAACTCCTGAGCTCAAGTGATCCTCCTGCCTCGGTCTCCCAGAGTGCTGGGATTACAGACGTGAGCCAACTTGCCCTGTCTGTTCCATTCTTTTCAAGTGCTGTGAAAACAAGTTTCACAGGTAGTTGGCCCTAAAGACACGGGTTAAGCCCCAAGTGGTTAAGCAAACAAGGGGCTGCTGTGCTGTGATCTTCCCCTTCAAAGGAGCAATCATGTGCTCTGAGTTTTCTCCTTTTTTTTCTCTCTCTCTGTTAGTTTATTTTTTCTGCCAGACAATTTATTAGCAAGGCCATCCTGTCACTGACGTCTCAGTATCACTTCCCCACTAAAAGGAACCAGGGCTCTCCAGAGAAATGATTTCAGATCTGAGGCAGGAAAAGCTCAAAGTAGGGCTGGGACAGATTTTGTGCCAGGAAGGAATGAAGCACTCAAAACTAGAGGCAGTGGGGAGATGAGTAGGTGGGAATGCAGTAGAGATGCTCAACCCCAGTGCCGGCGAATTTACTTTACACGTGTTTGTACTTTAACTCCCGTCCTTATCTAACCAACAAAAAGTGCAGATGTACAAGCTGTTAGGGTGAACATCATTATGCATGATGTCTCTTCCAGATAAGAAGCGTTTCCTTAGCAGAAGTCAAACTGCTGTGTCAGAATGTATTTTCGAGGATCCTTAGACACAGGGCAAAACTGGTTCTCCAAAGAATTTGTACCACATTCCTCAGTTGTAGCTAGCAAGAGTCAGCAAGCAGAAGACAAGAGAGGCCTAATCCGAGAGAACGGCATATTTACCAAGAAGCTGTAAGAAAATGAGGGATCTGCAATAGGAACTAACCACAGCTGGGGAGGAACTGGGAGAGGCCGGGAGAGGCCAGACCAGGAAAGAAGTGAAGAGGCTGGAGTCTGGCTTCAGCCAGAGGAGAGGTGGAGAACTGAAGCATTTCGAGCAAAGGAAAGGCAATCACATTTGTATTTTAAGATCATGCTGCAGCAAGGGGTTACGAACTGGAGGGAGATATGGAGCAACCAGGAGACCACTAGAGGGTCCAGTCTGGCCAGTGGGCCTCAGACGTAGCCTCTGAGGGATGGAGAGGTCTGAGACTGGCAAGGCACAGTTGGTGCAGAAAAGAGGCACGGCTGGCTGTCTCCTCAGTTTCTGGCCTACCCGACTAGGGAGAAAACTGTACCATCAGAGACAAGGCCCCCAACATTTACCAAAACTCAAGTGATGGGTCCAGTAAATTGATGACCTGCAGGTGAAATTGCCTTCACAGATTGATAAAGGCGAGAACTGTGGTAAGGGCCTAGCTAAAAATAAGGCACAGGCCTAGCGAAAAATAATAACAGAGGGAGGGCGGCCAAAAAAAAAATAATAATAATAATAATAACAGTTAGCCACTGTTTGCTTCCATTTGCCACTCTGGAGCCACCCAGCTGGTGGTCATAAAGATTCTTAGCTTGCTCCATAAATAGCATCACCTTTTTGAAACCTAGGGGTAGTTTCTGAGGTATCTTCCAGGTCCCGAGTTCCAGTGGAGCAGGTGACCCACCCAGACCAGTGGCCCATAGCGAGGAACTGACCCAACTGGTCTTGAGACCCCCACCCAAGAACCTGGTCAGCAAAGAAGACAATTTCTACAACCCTGTGGTTCTGCCCCAAACCCAGCCAATTAGCAGGCTCAATTGCCTACACCAAACTGTCTTTAAAAACCTTGTCTCCCAAGTCCTTGATGAGGCAGATTTGAGAAATTCCACCTGTCTCCCTGCTTAGCGCTATGTGGAATTGAAAACTCTTTCTCTACGGTAAACCCTGCTGTCTTGGTGTATCGGCTTCCTCTTGGGCAGCAGGCAAATGAACTGGTTGGGTGCAAAAAAGTGACCTGGAGTGAGCGCTGCCTTCACTGTTTCTCTCACCTGCTTTTTTTCTGGGGTTTGCATCATACTTTCCTGTTTCTTTGCAACTCTCATAATTTTTAGTTGAAAATTGGATGTAGTAACTCCAGATACCGGTCCTGAAATTGCCTGTATTAAAATAATGTAAAGCCATAAGGTATAAATAGTAATCAAAGTCTGATTTTTAAAAAAGTATAGATACAGCCAGAAGTTAGCCTGCCATTTTCCCCTAATTTCCTTACTGCTGTAACTGCTTACTGCTTAATGGCACACATCCTCCCTGATAGGTACAAAATTTATGATTTCTGGCCGGGCACGGTGGCTCATGCCTGTAATCCTAGCACCCTGGGAGGCCGAGGAGGGAAGATCTCTTGAGGTCAGAAGTTTCAGACCAGCCTGAGCAAGAATGAGACCCTGTCTCTACTAAAAGTGGAAAAAATTACCTAGGCACGGTGGTGCACACACCTGTAGTCCCAGCTCCTCGGGAGGCTGAGGCAAGAGGATCGCTTGAGCCCAGGAGTTTGAGGTTGCAGTGAGCTATGATCACACCACTGTACTCTACCTGGGCGACAAAGCAAGATTGTGTCTCAAAAAAAAAAACTGTGATTTCCCCAACTGCTTCGGTAGATAGCATTGCTATCATAAAGCCTAAAACTGGTCTTTGAGATATTTTTCAGACTCTGCATTCGGGGGGAACCCACTGACATCAACCAGACCTGTAGGCAGGAGCAGGTATGAATCCAACAAGCCTTGGGACCCCCCTACCCAGGAAATCTCCCAACTGAGAAGACAATTTCTGTGTCCCAACCCTATAAGTTCATCCCCAGCCAATCTGCAGACCCAAGTTCCTAGCCCTTTGTTTGCCAAACCACCTTTAAAAATCTTAGCCCCCAAATTCTCAGGAGATGGATTTGAGAAATTATTAATACTCCCATCTCCTCGCCAGGTGCCTTGTGAAATGAAACTCTTTCTCTGCTGCAACACGTGCTGTCTCAGTATATTGGCCTTCCCTGGGCGGTGGGCAAAGGCCCCAGCTGGGCTGTAACAAAACTGGAGGCTCATCCCCGATTGCCCTTTTCAGGCACTTGCACGTGGTTTGTCAGCCTCTCACCGGCGGGGTGGACTTAGGGGTGTCCCCTTGTCCTTTTTGGACAGTGGGGCCATCTCTGTCGACAGGACGGTTTCGACCCATGGCTCCTAGAAACTTGGCTTGCAGGGAGACACGGTTCCTGGGACTGAAAAACACGCCTCCGGTGCGCATTCGAGGCTCCCTTCTCCGGATTCGTCAGCCTCCCTGGAGGCTCTGTGGCCTTTTGAGGGTCTAGGTTATATTTCCTCTCAAAAAAAAAGAGGAGAGTCTTGTCTTGGGGAGGTTTCTCCCATTTGGACGGAGACTAGGGGGCCCGTCTGGAAGAATACGCTCGGGTCGGAACTTCGTGCTGGAAACCAGCTCTCAGCCGCGTCCGTCCCGTGCTGGAAACCAGAAACCAGCTGTCAGCCGCGTCCGTCCCGTGCTGGAAACCAGCTCTCAGCCGCGTCCGTCCCGTGCTGGAAACCAGAAACCAGCTGTCAGCCGCGTCCGTCCCGGGCTGGAAACCAGCTCTCAGCCGGGTCCGTCCCGGGCTGGAAACCAGCTCTCAGCCGCGTCCGTCCCGGGCTGGAAACCAGCTCTCAGCCGGGTCCGTCCCGGGCTGGAAACCAGCTCTCAGCCGGGTCCGTCCCGGGCTGGAAACCAGCTTTCAGCCGGGTCCGAACGGCGCCGTAGTCACCCGCTGGGTCGTGGCGCCCTCTTGTGCGCTCGCGCCTCCCCTCCGTGCTGTTCCCTGGCGTCCTCCGGGGGGCGACGGAGGGCGCGCCCCGCCCGCCGGGTCCCCAGGAGACGTCCCCGGCGTCCCCCACCCGCCGCGGCCCGCGCGGAGCGGAAGTGCGGAAAGACCCGCGCGGGCCGTGCTTTTGGGTCACCGTCTTTAAAATCCCTCCCCCTCGGAAGCACAGCGCCCCGCGCTTTTCGTTCCCCATCCAGGGGGAGCCCTTCCCCGGCTTGTTTTGGTTTTTCTTTGAGAATTGCGGTCGGTGGAGAAGCCATCAAACGACCCCCCACTGGCACTTTGGGCTTCTCACCAGGCAGAGAGGGTTAAATATTTGATTTGGGTCCGTTCTTGAGATTAGGCATCCCGACCAATCGCTGGAGACTCCCTCTCCGGAGCCGGGACGGGTTAGTAACAGCCAATTCACAACGCGCGCGGGAGACCCCGCTGGGAGGCCTCCTGAAGAACTGGAAAGTGTTTGCAAAGCCCTGTTGACTGGGAGACTGTGTCCTATGTGACACAGCTGACCACAATACGCGCTGGGGTCTGGAGAACAGTGGCCAGTGAGCGGATCCCGTAACTACACTACAGTCCTCGCCCAGGCCTGTCTCCCCAGACCATTCTATCCACAGATGTCACACGTATACAAGGGACCTCGGGTTCGGGAGAGGTGTGGTCTCTCCTCTCGGAGGACAAGATGAAGGCTGAAACCCAGGCAACTGTGAGGTCTGGCCCTTCCACACTTGGCTGGAGGCAGGACACACGGGCCAGGCCCTGCCGGGAGCCCAGCTCTCCAGTTTGAGGGGACACCGTGCCCGGGGTTGCTCAGTCCCACGTCCTGGGCTGCTGGAGACCCCCAGGCTGTCCTGCCCGGCAGCAGCGATGTCTTCTAGGCCCCGGCCCTGAAATCCCTCCCCAATGCTTCTGCTACTTATATTTGGAAACTGAGAAAATGGTGATTTCCAGGCAAAACCGGCCCACATGGAAGACAAAGAAAGGACAACCCAAGGACCACCCTCATGGGAGGGGCAGGCCCTGCGGGTCAGAGCTGAGGGCCACGTGGTCTTCTCCAGACGCAGCTCCTCGCCTGAGGCTTACAGACCAGTGCACGTGGGGTGCTCCCAGGCCATTTCATGAGGCGCTTGGCCTCCGCACCAAAGCCTGGCAAAGCCAGGGTCAGAGAGGAACAGCTGCAAGCCCCTTTCACCTGTTGACTATGCACGTAAAATTCTACATGCAATCCGCACAGGTCTAGAGCAGCCGGGTAGCAGAGACATGACGCAGCACGGCCAAGAAGGATGCGTGCCGGGAACCCGAGGCGGCTCCCAGCGCACGGGCACTCAGCATCCCAGCAACACCGTAAGTTAGCAAAGCTGGGATGACGCCACTCCTTTCCAGAAAGCAAGGCAATAAAATTTGGCAGGCAGGTACAAATTGTTAAAAAAAAAAAAAAGTTGTTGAGAAATATCTTAATAGAAATAAAGTCAGCATCATTTTTAAAATGATATTTTAAAAATAAGCAATGCCAACTACCTTAGGTGGCTGAAGCCATTGCCATTAAAATCCGGAGGAGACTACACAGGTGTCTGCCATCATCACTGTTTCAGAGACGCTCTGGTCTCAACCTGCACAACCCGACAACAAAATAAAAGTCACTGTCACACAGATGAAAGGGAAGAAAGGACCCGATGTTCATTTCTCTGAGAGTGCGCTCGGAGCATCACCACATCCTCGGAACACTAGAGAGATTCTCGAAACACCTGTGCATCAGGCCAAGTAGGGATCGGGAGAGGTGGCTACAGAGAAGAGCCAGGTCCGGCCTTTTCCTCTATAAGCAAAACAGCTGAGGACAACATGAAACATGAGTAAGAGTGAGGCCGATCGGGACGGCTGAGGGTACTTGTTTCCCTCCATAACTGGGGGCCACAGGCGGCGGTCTCAGGGCGGTGGGTCCCAGCTCCTCCTGGGTGTTTCTAGCATCAGGGGGGGCAGTGGGTGCCACAGACAGGCCTGGAAGCCACAGTCCCCAGGGCCAGCTCTCCTGGACCAGGGCAGCCTCCCTCCCTCTGCAGGACTCAGCTGGGGGCCCTGGGCAGGGAGCCAGCTCAGCACAGGAGGCAGCAGCAGCTCCGCTGTGGCCCTGTGGCCCTGGCTGGTGGCCTCAGGGAGCAGAGGCCCAGGCAGGAGGGCCCCGAGATGGGTCCTGGGAGGAACGTTCTTGGGGAGGAAGCTAGGGACGAGGATGCCCACCCTCACATGAGGTGACAGGCCCTTCCCCAGGGGGAGAGGGGAGGCTTGGCAGCGGTGTAGCTCCCCTGGGGTCTCACCTTCCAGGAGATGAGGAGTAGGAGGCCTGACCGGGGCTGGCCTGGTCCCTGTCTAGTTAACAGGTGGCCCAAATGACAGGGAAGGATCTGGGGCCTGGAGGAGCTCTGGGGTCTGACCAGCAGCAGTGGGTGGTCCTCAGCTGTCCCCTTGCCGAGACTGCTGGGCACAGATGGTGACGTGAGCACCTAGGGAGGGCTGGGCTCTGGTGACCCTCCCAAAATGACCAAGAGCTTTCTGCAGACAGAAGTCTCCTTTCCTCCCAGAAGTGCTGCTGCCTGCGACTGCTGTTGGTGGCTGTGGCGTGTTATGAGGCCGTTTCTCCCTCTTGGCCCTGCCCTGCAGAGAAAAAAGGAGCAGGACAAGGTGTTACCGCCACACACACCAGGTGGATCTGGACGAGAGCCTGCCCCTCAGGGACATGGTGGTCAGGCAGTCGTATGATGTCAGGTGAGGCCACTGGGGGATAGAGGGTCTCAGGGGCGATGGGGGGGATGCAGAGGGAGGGGGCTGTCCCTGGGGGGAAGTAGGGGTCCCAGGGGAGGTGGTGACAGAGCCCCCAAGGGCCTAAGGGCTCTCCTGGCCCAAAGAGCAGCCAGCACCATGTTCTGAGCACCTTCTGGGCTCCAAGCCCTGGGCTGGCTGGGGCACGTGGGACCAGATCCCAGGTGGCTCCCGAGGACACGGACAGCAGCAGCCCACACAAGGCTGCGAGATGAACGTGCTCCCCAGGACACGCCAGGCCCTGGGTGGGGCCTATGGCCGAGGCAGGAGGAGGGGCTCCTGAGCTACGCCAGGGGAGGGTGGGGGACGTGGAGCCACAGGAACTCTCGCTATGGCTGGGGGCGCAGCGTGGCACGGCCACTTTGCAAACAGTCGTGCACTTGCTTACAAAGCTAAACAGACACGTACCACACGACCCAAACCTGCTCAGAGATATTTGCCCAGCGGATTTCAAAGCCGACATCCACACACAACCTGCACGCCACATTCACGGCCTCGGCCGTAACCAGTAAAAACCACAAGCCACCGAGACGATCTTCCACATGGGAGTGGACAAAGACACGATGATCTGCCCGGGAAGCAGAAGACAACTCAGGGATACGGGGACACGCCCTGACCAGGCAGGGACAGGGAGGGACCTCGGCCGAGTGAAAGAAGCCAGACCCAAAGGGCCACACCCTGCAGGCCCCGGTGAAAGGCCCTTCTGCAGAAGGCCAAGCCCCAGGGCTGAGGACAGAGCAGTGGTTGCCGGGGCTGGCGGAGTGAGGCTGGCCTCACAGGGGACAGGCTGGGGCCCTGAGGACGAAGGAGCTGCTCCCTGGGGGCTGCAGGGCGGTTCAGACTCGAGGAATTGCACACGCCGGAGACAGAACTTTCCCGTGTGCACAGCAAAAGCAGGAAGTCAACCAGGATGAGAACAAAACTCACGAGCGGTGGAGATAGTTGCATTTCACTGTGTGGGGATTTGACCAAACGCTGAGGAGTTCAAGTTCAGCGCTTCTTTGGCGGATCGCCTTGACCCGGCTTGGGTTTCCTTGTCAGGATTTGTGCGACAAAATTGAGCTGACAGCATCAGCAGGGAACAAACAAAACCCTCTTTTCTCCTCCCCAGGCGGCAGGATCTGCTTCTGGAGCCCTGGCGCACGCTGCGTATGGCGGTGAGTGTTCCCCGGCAACGACGACCTGGGCCACGTCCCACACCCACGGGCGTGAGTGTCTCGGGGTGTCGTTGCCTCTTTCAGAACAACGCACCAGGGGGTGCCGGGTGGGACTCGGGCTCACTGCTGTCGGCGACACCCAAGCAAGGGGTGGGTGGGTCTCCTCGAAGACTGAGGCGGAAAGGGGTCGGGCTCCAGACTGCTGGCCCACCTGGACCTGTCCACCATGTGTGAGGGGCAACGTCACCTTCCTCCTGGGCTGCCCCGAGCCCCACCTGCCGGGCAGTGTGGCCGGCTGCTCCTCTCAGCGGCAGTTCGCTAGTTAGTGAAGGGCCTGGCGCACTCTGCTGTCCACAGCGTGAGCCTGGATCCCGGAGAAGACGCGTGACGGATCAGAAACACGGCAGGGCCAGCGGCTCCCCTCCCCTGCACCCCGAGAGAGCAGGGACAGGGAGGGAGATGTCTGTGTCCCCCTGGCCCCACGCCGCAGGCCGTTCCCCCAGGGAGGGCAGCTGTGCCGACCGCGTGGGCTGCTGTGTTGGGACGGGCACCCGGCACCATCATCCGTGTGTGGCCGTCAGCGCCCCAGCCGGCCCTCGGGGGGACGGGCTCCCGGGTGCTGCCTGAGCCCACACGGCAGCCGCCCCGGCCCAGCACCTTGGGAGAGGCCTCGACAGTCGTCACACGTGCCGGCTCCGGCCACTTGAGCTTGGACGCCGCAGGGAACTCTCTGTACACTGATACATGTGACCCACTCAGTTCCGACCCATCATGTTGGGAGGGGCGCAGAGGCTGCACCCCACGTCCCCCGGGGTCTGTGGTAGGTAGGCCACCCTAGTGACCTCAGCACTCCCAGATGTCATCAGCCCTCCCAGGTGACCTCTGCCCTCCCGGATGTCGTCAGCCCTTCCAGGTGACCTCTGCCCTCTCAGATGGCCTCCTTTCATAGTGACCTTGGCTCTTTCAAGACGTGGGCTACTGCCAGGGTGTGAACCACGTCACAGCTGTCCTGCTCACCCACCTAAACGCAGAGGACGCGTCTGGGTCCTGGCACAGCGGACATGCCACAAGAACTATGTGATGTGAGGGAGGTGGCAGCTGCCCACGGACCCCACACTGCCCGGCCAGGCGAGCCTGACTCCTGGGCAACGCGTCAGCCCCAAACAGGTTTTGACCTGGACAGTCCCCCGTTGAGCGGCCCCCAGGGGCCCCAGGGCTGGCCAGGGACCCCCACACCTCAAGCCAGATGGCCCTTGTCCCCGTCAGCAAAGGGCACTGCAGCCGCTCTGTGGCCACCCTGTGTGTCCTGCAGCCACGGCCCTCTGGCCCGGCCCCTTCCAGCGACTCTTCCCTCCCGGCTGCTCCTTCTGCCTCACGTCTGTGGCCGCCCTCCTGGCCCAGGGCCAGACAGAGCCCACATGGCAGTGTCTCCTCATCCTGTGTCCCCAGCCTGGGCCCCATGCAGGAGATGGCCATGCACCCTCATCACCCACCCTGGTCACCCCGATGGCCACACGGCCCGGACTGGCCCCTGCACAGCCCCCCGCACAGCCGTCCCCTCTGCATCATCCTGCCCTTCAGGAACCTCGGCCCAGGACGTCCCTGGGCAGCGGGTCCAGCCAGGCTCCAGAGCACGTTCCCTCCCCCTGTCCCCGGGGCCCAGACCCCATGGTGGGGTCACTGGATGGGAGGGTGGGCAGCCTCAGGATCGGGGGTGCCTGTCCCTCCCAGCTCTTCCAGCTCCACATCAGGGGGAAGACCGACTTCCTGGGGTGGGGGCTCCCCAGGGCCCTGGCTGCCCAGCCATCCTAAGTGCCGGGGGATCCTGGGGCTTCAGGAGCTGGTGCTCACATCTTTGCAGACCTAATGCAACATGCGGTGAGTGGACGGGGCCTGTGGCTCCTCCCCAGAGGTGAAGTCCCATGGGGACAGGAACAGAGGGGAGGCCCAAGCCCCAGCCGGGGCCTGACCTGGGATGTGGGGTTCTCCAGGGGTTTGCAGCTGGGTGTCCCCTTCCTTCCCTGGAGAGGACAGAGGCTCTGGGCCCAGGGCCGAGCTCCGGCTGAGGAGGGCTCAGGAGGCGTGTCCACTGGTGTCCCTGAGTCCCAGAGCAGGGAGGGGGCCCTGAGCACCTCTGCTCCTTCCATCAGCACAAGGAGAGATTCTCTGGGGGCTGCACACCACGGCCTGGCTCCTATACTGTCCCACCGAGGGATACACAGGGAGCCCCCAGACCAGGGCCCCTCCTGCCCCACAGTGCCCGGCTCCCCATCCCAGGGGAGGGCCCAGCCCACCCCACCCCACCCCACCCCACCCCACGGGAAGCCCAGGCAGGTCCCTGCAGGGCAGACGAGCCAGGCCCTACCCGAGAGGGAGCGGCCCACAGTGGAGGGCAGGGCTCAGGCCAGCATGGTGGGCAGACCCTGACAGGACCCACCTTGGGAAGCCCAGGGAACCCCCTGCCCTCGGGGAGCCCCTTCATCCAGGAGCCTCCCCATGCCCCCACCCCACTCCCGAGGGGCTGCAGGGCCTTGTCTGACTCGGCCTCGGGGGTCTCGTCCCATGCAGAGGGGACCCCAGCTGCAGACTGAGGCCCCAGTGGGCCCCACTCAGCCACTGCCCCCAGCCTGGAAGAACCGTCTTCCTGCCCCTGCTGTCCCCACGGACCCCCTTCCCACTCACCCTGAGGACGTGGGACCTGCATATCCTGGAGGGTGGCCGCATGCTGGCCAACATCGGGTTTGCAGCACTCCAGTTACACAAAGGCAGGTCCCCTGCGCCCGAGGGGAGCACACAGGACAGACCCGGCCGGCTCCAGGGCAGCGCCCACACTGCCCACCTGAGCCTGTGCCCCGGCCTGGTTAGGGAGGGCCCGGCCAGGCGTGGTGGGCTGGGCAGCAAGAGTCCTCCCGGCACTGAGCACACCCCAGACATGACACTCCTCGAAGGTGGGACAGCAATCAGCACATCCTTACCGGGACCTCCCTCTAGCGGGGACTCCTGTGCAGGGGTGGGGTCCAGCAGGGAGCAGGGTGCAGGTCCTGACCCCTCCCAGGGAACCCCTTGGCTGATGCTCCCCCCACCCCATCGCTAGAACGTCTGCTCAACCTCCCTGTATTTGCAATGCGGGGGTTCCTGGGGGACTCCTTGTCCCAGGCCTGGGCCATCCCAGACAATGGGGTGCTCAGGCTCCTTGGGGCATCCTCAGCAGAGCTCGGGAGGAAGCACTGAGGCCTGCCCCCTCCAGGTGGGCTGCAGCACCAGGTCCCCTCCCGAGTCACCAGGCCAGTGAACAGTGGAGAAGGCCTAGCCACCACAGCCCTGCTCCCTGGCCTTTCTCCTCCTCCTCTTCTACTCTCAGAAGCTCCCAGGGCAGATACTGACCGTGGGTTCACTGGCCGTGCCTCATGCCTCGGGGGACAAGGAAGCCATGTGGGCAGGACCCCTCCCACTCCCGCCCTCCAGGGTGCCCTGAAGGGCATAGGACAGGTGGGACTGTGGGGCCGATGCCCAGACCTGGAGCAGCACCAGCCCCAGAGAGCAGAAGCCCCTCACTCCTGAGCGCCTCCAAGGCGTCAGTCAGCACAGCAGCCCTGAGCCAGGGAGTGGGAAGAATCTGTGCCCCAGACCCAGGCAGGATTCAGGGAGGGCACGGGCAGGACCCCTGCCCAGAGCCAGCACCCAGAGAGCAGCTGAGTGTGGGAACAGCCCGGTCCTGGCGTGGAGTGGGTGGCCCCAGGGAGCAGAGGGCGACTCATCCACGGTGCAGATGGGCCCCAAGGTAAGGGGGCTGGGGGAGTGCCAGGGCATGAGGCAGGGGCCTGGGCCAGCCTGACCCCTGGGGACCAGCCCAGGGCAGCCAGAGGTGCCCAACAGCTCCCCTGTCCCAGGCAGGACACACCCCTTGCTCTGGGGTCAGCCGCCTGCAGGGGAGGCCTCAGTGTCAGACCAGGGACTACGCAGGCCACGCAGGAACCATGAGAACTCCAAGGACCCAGGTGTGAGGGCCACGTGGGCCGGGGGAGAAGCTGACCAAACTGCTTCCCTTCCAGCCCAACAGAGGAGCGTCCCCAGCAGGTCCTGGGCCTGGAGCCAGCATGCCCTAGCATCCAGACCCCTCCCCACAGGGGGACAGGCTGGCCCCTCCCCAGCCCAGCAGCCCATGGGGCAGCCCCCTGACTCGGGAGCCCAGTCCTCCTGATCCTCACCTGGCTGTACTGTCCCCTAGGCTGAGACCCAGTGGCATGAAGGGCTTCTGCAGAGCCCAGGGCAGCCGGCCTCTTGCTGGGGGCCTCGGGGGCTCAGGCTGTGGCCAGCTGATCCCTGGCACCAGGTAGACCACAGGTGGTTTAGAGATTCCTTCGCTGGGCACCAATGCCTAAGCCCCTGCCACACCTGGATGTCAGGGGCCCCGGTTTCCTCATTGTGACCTGGAGCAGGGCTGCTGGGCACCTGTCCCTTCTGTGTCTGCACTGGCCACTCCCAGGACCACAGGACAGGTGAGGCCCTCCCACCCAACTGGGGCCCCATGACCAGGCCCTGCCCAGCCCACAGAACACCCAGAGGCAGGGCCAGGGTCACCCCCCCGGCATGGTGGAGCCTGCGTCTGCCCACCCTCAGGGGGCAGTGACCAGCCCGCCCAAAAGGAGCCAGGACAGCCCCCGGCAAGCTGCCTCGCAGCTGACAGCTCCTCACCCTGAGCACGTCTCTCCGAATGAGGAAGGACGTCACCTGCCAGAAAGGTGGGTAAGCGTGGAGTGCCCCCTGCCCCAGACAGCTGGCTGACCCTTGGGACAGAGCCCCCCTCCCAGGGAACAAGTCCCAGAGCCAGAGGCTCCCAGCCCAGCCTCAAGCCAAGCCTTAGAAGAGGAGAGGCACCAGGGGCCACAAGGGTCCCCAGCAGCCAGGATGACCATGCGGAGGCCCAAGCCCCCCAGGGACCGGGAAACTGCTGGTGCTCAGCTCAAGGCACGGCAGGTGCTGTAGGAGCAGTGCGAGCCCTGCTGCTGCCAACGGGGCCGACGGGGCTGCCGGGTCCCCACGTGCTGCCCCGTGTGGGTCGCCGGGGCCTGCCCTGCCGGCCAGGCGTCAACAGCAAGCGGCCCCCACAGCGAGGGTCGGCAGGAGACCAGTCCCCAACCTCGCCCACAGGAGGAGGCGGGGGGGACAGGCTCCTGCACCCGAGTGGCCTCCTCCTGGCCATCGATGGCGCCCTGCCCTTCGAGTAGGAGAAGTGCTCCCCACCCTAAGAAGGGACAAAATGGCTGGGCCCCGAGGTCTTCCCTCCTGGGCTTGAGTCTGTCTTAGAAGGAAACACCCAGGGAAGGTGGCCTCACTCCAAACAAAGAACCTGCAAGGCAGGGACCAGAGCCACCAGCAGTCCCTTAGGCCTCCCTCTGGGAACAAGGACTCCCCCCCATGTCCTAAAGTCCCCCCACTTGGTTAAAAAAATAAATTTGTTTTGTTTCCTGCCTGTCCCTTTGGCGCCCAAAGCTGTCTGCTGGATGCACGGGACACCTCGGGGCAGGGCGCAGGCCCCTGACCGGCCACTCTCAGAAAAGGCCGCAGCGGAGCCGGGGGCAGGACAGAGCCCGGCTTCCCACCCACCTCCCGCTCTCAGCAGACACCGGATCCACCATCCAATAATTTACTGGATTCAACCTGGGCCTGACAAGCCTGCAGAAGGCTGGGAAGGGGCAGAGGGCTGGGATCCGGTGGCATCTGGGCTCAGCAGTCTCTGCAAAGCGTCCCTGGGAGGGTCCGTATCACCCCTCTGTCCACCGTCCCTGGTTGGCCGGGCTCCAGCGACACTTCCTTCCTTCCTTCCCTTCTCCTTCCTTCCATCTGCGCTTCCTCCCTGCATCCAGCACCTCCATGTCCTGAGCCTGTGCCAGGGCAGGGCACAAAGGACACCGTTGACTGCAGGCCAGGGTACCAGGAGGGTCAGGGGATCCTGGGGTCGTCAGAGTGGACACAGTGGTTCATCTGGCTGGCCAGGGACAGCTGCCCTCGGGGCCGCCTGCCAGGTGCGCGCCTCACCTGCCGTCAGGACAGCACACACTTGCAGCTCATGCAGCCCGGGCCGCTCTCGTCGGGCGGATTCAGCTTCCGCAGCTTGTGCTGCCGTATCTCACGCACCAGCGTATAGAAGGCGTCCTCCACGCCCTGGGAGAGGACAGACTGGATCAGTGGCGACCCAGCCTGGGGGCCCGGTAGGGAAGGAGGCCTGAGGTCCCCCACCTGGGTGAGAGGATCCCTGCTGCTGGCTCAGGCAGAATCCCGGCCGCTGAAGCTCCCAGACTCCACCAGCCCCTTCCCTGGGCCCCCAGCTGCAGAACAGGGAGCCAGGCCCTGCTCATCTTGACATACCCAGGGCCACCCCCACTGGGCAGGCTCACTCTGCAGCAGCAGCAGCAGCCCCTCAGGGGTCAGGGTGGCCCGGGACCCTCCCGAACTCCAGCTCTGGCTCAGGATTGACCACCCTGCACCCAGCTCTTGTCTGATCTAGGGCCCAGACCTTGTCTGTTCCCAGTAGCCCCACTAAGGGCTCAGGACCAACAAGTACCCATGGGATGCTCTGGGGACAGGAGGGGCCAGGCCCCAGGGTCACCGCTCCGGCCTGGCTCAGGGCAGCTCTCGCAAGGGACCTCCACCTCCCCTGGAGCTGTGTCAGCCCAGGACTGCAGGGCGTGAGCCCAGACCCCGGCCCTCGCCTCCCTCACTGCCCTGCCGTCTGGGGAGACTTACAGCGCAAGGGGCCGCTGGGTCACATGGGTCCCGGGGGGTCCCAGAGGGTCCCGGAGCTGGAGCCAGAGCCAGAGCGGCTGCCCTGTGTCGAGGGAGAGGGGGCAATGAGCGCTGCTCCCTGCCTGGGATGGGGTGGGGCGAGTCCCTGGCTAGCCGGAGGGGCGGGGAGCCGGCTCACCTGCCGGGTCTTGGCTGACGTCTCAATGTAGGGGATGCTGTAGCTGCGGGCGAGGTCCTGAGCCTGCCGAGACTCCACGGTGCGTGCAGCCAGGTCACACTTATTCCCCACCAGCACCATGGGCACATCCTCCGAATCCTTAACCCGCTTGATCTGCTCCCTGAGAGGGGGAAGGTGTGAGCTGGCTGGCGGGCTGCAGGCATGGCTGCATCCAGGACATGCAGAGAGGGCAGGAGGCTCCTGTCCAGGCACAGTGGCCTCCCTGCCCCACCTGTGCCATGGGCTCCTGGGCCAGCCACACAGGTGGCTCACCTGTACTGATGGATGTCCTCAAAAGACTTAGTGTTGTTGATGGCAAACACGCAGAGAAAGCCCTCTCCAGTGCGCATGTACTGGTCCCGCATGGCACTGTACTCCTCCTGGCCCGCTGTGTCCAGGATGTCCAGCAGACAGGTCTCCCCATCGATGACCACCTGCTTCCGGTACGAGTCCTGCAGGAGGACATGGCTCAGGGACCCCATCCTCCTCGATGGAGAGTTCATACTGCCAGCCCCTCCCCTGAACTTCTCTGCCCCTTCTCCTGGGGTACAAGGATGAGGGGACTCCTCACCCGACGGAGGCAGGGGACAGAACCACACTGCCACGTGGGCCTGGCTATGTGGATGCCTGACCACCTGGGGCCTGCCCTGGTCTGCCCAGAGCCTGGGAGCGGGGGGCTCACCTCTATGGTGGGGTCGTACTCGTCCACAAAGTGGTTCTGGATCAGCTGAATGGTCAGGGCGCTCTTCCCCACGCCCCCGGCGCCCACCACCACGAGCTTGTACTCCGTCATGGCTCCGCAAGGGACTCCTGCCCCACCTGCCAACGAGGGCCGTGCTCAGCCAGGGCCAGGCCCACCGGGCAGGCCCACCCAGCCCCCTGGGACCCAGTATCCAGGCTGCAGGGGTGGCCGCCAAGATGGTGGCCCAGCTGCTTACCTGTGGCACCTCCAATCTAGGGGTTTGTAGGGGGCCCTGACTTGCCCCCAACTGCACTTAAAACCTGTGCGAGAAGTCAGAAGCCAGCCCCCAAAGGGAGGGCTGACAGCTGAGAGCTCCTCCCAACCACGCACCCAAATTAGAAGTTGCTGGGTAGGCAGAACGCCTAAACTGCAGGCACCCGAGGGCTGAGGTTGCCAGTCCCCCCACAAAACAGGCCCTGCCGTGGAGGAGCGTGCCACGGCGTGCCCAGGCAGGCCAGCGCCAGCCAACAACCGGCTCTGGGCCCCGCAGGGCATGCTGGTGCACCCACAAGCATTCACCAAGTGCCTACTGAATGCCAGGTGCTGTTCCAGGGCATGGGGCAGAGCAGACCGAGGCGGAGCCCCTGCCCTCCCTGGCTCAGCCTGCACCCCAGAGATCCTTATGGTAAGGGGGCTCAGGGCACCCTCCGGGCAGAATAAATCAGGAGAAAATGAAGGGACAGCGGCTCCCGGGAAGAAGCTGGCCCACAGAAAAGACCCGGAGGAGGCGCAGGAAACTGGGTAGCTGGAGAGGCGGAACCCCGACCAGTGACGCCGTCACGGTGCCCGTCGCACGCTGGGCCGCGACCCTCCGCCCCACCGCGCCCCGCCGCGATGGCCGCCGCGCTTCCCAGGGCGCCGGGCTCTGGCGGGGCCTGGGCCGGGCGCCGCCACCGAGGACACTCGCGGGACCGCGGACGGCCGGGGACGCGGCCCGGGGCTGGGCTGGCCGAGGACGCCTGGCCCCCGCCCGCCGCCGCAGCCCGCCGCCGCAGCGCCCCGCCCGGCGCGGCTCACCTGCGCCCCCGCGCCCCGGCCCGGCCCCGGCCCACCCCGCGCCCACCCCCGCCGTCCCGGCCCACCCCCGGCCCGGCCTGCCGACCCCGCCCGCACTCACCGCTCACGGGCGCGACTGCCCCAGGGGCCGGGGCCGGGGCGGGGGCGGGCGCCGGGGCGCGCTGCTCGCCCCACGCATGGGCTCAGCGCAGCGGGCGCGGCTCGGGCTGCGGGCGCAGGGCGCGGGCGGTGAGGACTCGGCCGGGCCCGCGCACGCCCCGCCCCGCGGCCGTCCGTCACCCCGGCGCGGCCTCCTACTGGCCGCTCTCGGTCAGGCCCCGCCCCGGGGCCGCCCCGCCCCGCCCCGCTCCGGTTGGCTGAGCGGCCCGTCAGTCGGAGCCGCGGCCGGGTGGGGCTTGCCCGCTGGGGCGGGGACCGAGCTCGCGGGCGCGCGAGGGGAGCGCCCGGCAGGTGCCTGGGGACCGTGGCCGCGGCTTCTCCGGGCGAGGCCCAGGACTGCCCTGGGAACCCGCCGGACTCGTCAGGCCGGCTCGGGAGCCCTGCACGCCCTCGCCCGCGCCCCCGGCCTTCCCGGGCGGGGTTGCGCAGCGCAGCGCAGCCCTCCGCGGACGCCCCCATGGGAGCCGCGGATAGCTGGGGGTCCGCTGGGTCGCGGGCCAGACGCCGGGAGCTGCAGGCCCCCAGGTGGCTGCCGGGGCCGGCCGCCCTGCTGCCCCCCGTTCCCCGCAGGGGTAGCGCAGGCGGAGCGGCCTGGCCCGGGACGGTGCCCAAGCACCGCACGCCAGACGCCCTGCAGTTCCGGCGGGGTCCCCGGCGGCGGGTAGTGCTGGGCGCCCTCGGTCCCGCTCCTCGCCCCCCAGCCCGCGCGCAGCCTGCGGCCCCTCCCCCAGCTCCCCCAGCTCGGGCGGCGGGCCAGGCCACCCCGCCCGCTGCTCCCGGACGGAGGTTCCGGCCCGGCCGCTCAGCGTGGCCCGATGGGCAAACTGCCCCGCTCCTCCGGACTCAGGTTCCGACCCGGCCGCTCGGCGTGGCCCCTTAGGCAAACCGGCCCGCGGGTCCAGCCCGCGGTTGAGGTGGAAGCCGCACCCGGCCGAACGCGAACACGCAAGTCTGTCCCCCCGCGCTCGCAAAGGCGCGTTGCAAACGTCCCAGACGCCAGAGTGGCGCGAATGCAGCCCCCGTTCAGAGAAGCGCGCGGCGGCCGGGCTCAGTCCGCCTTTGGCCCGGTGCCGGTCCCGTCGCCGCGTCCCGCTCGTAGCTGGCTCGGGCGGCTAAGAAGCGGGAACAGCTGGTTGTGCTCCCGGGCAGGCGCTGCGACCCGCCGGGCGTCGGGCTACACTTCGCGGCCTGCGCTGCCCGGGCGGAGGTCGCTGCTGCAGGCGCGGGTCCCGGGAGACACTCCCATCCGGAAGACTGCGCCGCGTCCGCGGGCCCCCGCGAGAAGCACCCGAGTCGCGGGGACAAGCGGCACGTGGTTCACGACCCCGCGCGCCCCTCCCCCGCCGCGGGCGCCGGGGACCCCCCCCCGCTTCCCTCCCTCGCAACCGTAACTAAGGGGCGTGGCTCAGCCCCGCCAGGTGGAGAGTCCCAAGCTTATGAATATTTGGGCGTTCAAATAAGGCCCCGCCCACGTTGCCATGGCACTCGGGCCCGCATCCCCGCGGCCGGAAGAACAGCCCTGCGTCCGAGAGCGCCGGGCGGCGGTGCAGTCCCCTGGGCCAGACCCGGCGGACTCCGGGCCACACCCGCAGGTGAGTGCCGAGCTCACACTCGGGTCGGGCCGCAGGCCTCAACCTCTCCCTCGTGCGAGGGGACCTGGGCCAGCGCGGGACCGAGTGGCGGAGCCAGTGGGAAGCCAGAACTGGCCCCAAGTGTCAGGTCTGGCCCCCTGGGGACCCGGCCTACAACCCCGCCCTGCTCTGAGGGTCTGAGTCTGGGAGAGGCCCAAGCCCTGCTCCTGGGCGAAACAAAGGCAGGGCATTCCAGGTGGGAGCAGGGCGGTGCAGTGTGCAGATGGGCCCAGGCCGGGCTGTGGACCCCAGGGGCAGTGTCTGGGGGGGGGGGTCTGATGGGGGCTGTGGTGCACGCAGCCTCCAACCCCAGGTCCTTGGACCCCAGGAACTTTGCGCTCAGACCACTGGGATGTTGTGGGCCCAGCTGTGGGCAGGACCTTGGGCCAGCTGGTCTCAGGCAGGGGTGGGGGGCCAGGGGGGTGGACATCCGGGGGCTACCCATCACCCTGACCAGCTCACACCCCCTCTGAGGTTGGCAGGCCTGGGGTGGAAGTGGCCAGCACCTTCCTGGGGACACCGTGGCGGGGTTCTCTGGTGAGACTGGGAGCCTTGGACTGGTTGGAGAAAGGTGGGCAGCAGGGGAGATCCTGGCTGGAAACTCCGCCAGACTCCACCTTGGGCCTTAGCTTCCTTTGGTCTGCATGCATGGGTCACTTTCCGGAGCAGGCCCCTGAGGCACAGGTCTCAAGTGGCTTGTCCAGGGGCCATCGCTCCCCGCCACCACCTCCATCAAACCCAGCTGACGCTCCCCTGGCCCAGCGTGGCCCGAATGCTCTAAGTGGTGACGTGTGCATCTGCCACATTCCAGGGTGCCTTCAGCAGATATTTTAGCGCCCCCCCCAACCATGCTTAGCGGGCCAGCACCCTGCTCACACGCAGCCCACACCTGGCGGGGTGAGGCACATGCTCAACCCTACACGTGTGAGACCCAGGGGGGCGTGGAAGAGGCTCAGTCTGATCTGGAAAAGAGATCTGGGGAGGGAGAGGGGCAGGGGCCCAGCCTGAGGGTGAAGGAGGGGGCTAGGGAGGAGGGTGCTGGATGTTCCTCGCAGACTTCTGGCTCTACCCCCAGGGATCATGATGCCAGGGTCCAGGGCCAGGTGCAAACATCTTTGTCTTTAAGGACCAACACCAGGTGAGCCTTTGCAGGTGGCCCAGGGACACACTGGACAACCTCCAGGGACCTAGGGAGGGGCTCTGGAGGGACTGAGGTGCTGGAGAGGCCAGGTCCATGGAGGTGGTAGGAATGGCAAAGCCCAGACCCCTTTCAAAGACTGAGGGAAGTAGTCTTTGGGTGAGCACCAGGAGGGATCCACCATTGGTCACATACCTGGCTCTGTCTCCTTCCTCATCAGCTGGGCTGAGTCCCTAGTCAGCATGATCAGGCCCTGGAAGGCCAGTCCCCCACCACCCACTGTTGTACTTGCTCACTTCTAGGTGCTGTGACCTCAGTCTGGCCTGTCCCAGGTGACCCTGGGCACAGTGACCTGGCCAGAAGGCCAACCTGACTCTCTCTTACAGGTACCACCTGGGGACACATGCCGCCTCTTTGCCCAGATGTTTGACCCACAGCAGGAGAAGGCAGCTGCCTGCAGGTGACGGGCTCAGCTGGCGCAGGGGTGGGAGTGCCTGGGGTTTGCTGGGCTCGGAGACCATCGGGTGGAGAAGGACTCACACCCAGGGAGCCCACCAGCGGCAGCTTGCTACTGGTCACTGCAGGTGGCCGGCCCAGCACCCCCAGCTCCCAGCCCTCGTGGGCCTCAGAGGAGGAGGCCTGGAGCCAGCACTGCTGAAGGATGAGGAGAGACCCGGAGAGATATCCTGCCCGGGCAGAGGGGTCCCAGCCAAGGCTGTGGGGGCCATGAGGCCCTCCGGGCTGAGCTAAGCAGACAAGGGCGCCATCAGGCCAGGCCAGGCCAGGAGCCTTCTCTGGGCTCAGGGGTGGGTCCCAGCGGCCTGCTGTGTGCAGGGGCCTGCTGGCTGAGGGCTGGGCCGCAGATCAGAGGAGGAGCAAACGCTCAGAGGCTTTGTCCTCTGCTCTGCCGGCAGGTTAGTCGTGAATGGACCCAGCCTGGGACAGATCCCGGGGGCCTCGGCCAAGCACAGCCAGCATCCGGGTACGGAAGCTGAGCTGGCAGGGCCTGCACAACCCCTGCCCGCAAAGCAAGGGCCTGGGCAGCCATGGGGGCAGCCGCAGAGAACAGCTGGTGGAGCAGTACCTGTCCCCTGCCCGGCTGGTAAGTGCCTGTGAGGAGTGACGTCCAGTCTGCCCTCAGCCCCCACCACACCTGGTGTCCTTGGGGCCACCCTCAGCCCGGGCCCCAAAGCACCAGCAGCCCCAGGTTCTTGGGGGCACAGATGTCCCCAGGCATTTGGGCACAGACAGGATCCCACAAGTATCTGCTGAGCACACGGTCCTCAAACAGAGAGAGGCCCTTCTCTGCAGGGTGCCCACCATGGAGGCTCAGGGCCAGGGAGCACCAAGTGCGGGGGAGGAAGGAAACCTCCAGCGAGAAAGGAGCCCAGGCCTGCAGGGACCCCTGTGTGCCTCCCACCCGCAGGGTCTGGATCCTGCCCCTCCCTGGGCCAGGGGCTCCTGTGCCCCCATGCCGCCCCCCCAACTCACTAGGCCCTTGGGCCAAGGTGGGCTGTACTCGGTTGGCGCTGACCACGTCTGGGCTGCAGGCGAGGGCTTTCTCCCAAATCTGCTGAGGGAGCTCCTGTTTCCCCCACCCCGACCCTGCGGCCTGGAAGGTGCTACAGAGACATCTTAACTGCAGGTTCCCACCTGGGACAACCCTGCCCCTCCCGCATCAGGGCCCTGCCTGCCCACCCTTGGCCGCTCTGGGGAGAGGACCCCGTCGGGTACCCGCCCTGCCCAGGCCCTCCCTCCAACTGAACGGCTCCACCAGCCACTTTGCTCCCATGGCCCAGCGAAGTTTCTGCTGATGGGGGGGGGGTGGGGGCAGATCCCGGGAGAAAATGTTTGCATTTCACACATGCCGGAGGACTTTTCCGGGAGGCCCAGGCGGGCAAACAGAGCAGCAGGCTTCACACCGTGGGTTGCTACATGCGTGTGCCTGTCGTCTGCGGTCCTGCGGGCTCAGCACTGCCCACGGGGCTGGCTCTAGGCTCTGGACACAATGGGTCTGCTCCATGTGTCTCATTGGAGACTGGCAGCCCCAGGGCAGGTCCTTCTCTGGCAATGGCCCCACCAACCAAGCACAGCCACAACCTCTGCTCATGTCCCACGCACTCAGAGTCCACCAGGTGGATGAGGCAGGGAATCCTCCATCCTCTGCTCCCGTGGAGGCTGGACCTGCCCGGGAGGATTGACGGCCGGGCCCAGGGCTGACCCCCGGCTGGTTTCTGCAGCAGGCCCTGGCCCGGGTGGACGACCTGCAGCTGGTGCGGGTGCTGGAGATGTGTGTGGACACCCGTGAGGGCAGCCTGGGGAACTTTGG